>NW_026057582.1:114228287-114263271 GCF_023721935.1 Panthera uncia
TTTGTTTTTTGTTTTTTGTTTTTTGTTTTTTGTTTTTTGTTTTTTGTAGCAGTGGAGACTGAAGCAAGGTTGTGGTAGGTTGAGCAGTAAATGGGAGAAGAGACTCAAGTAGAGACTGTCAGTACTCTTGTGAGAAGTTTAACTGTGAAGGGCAAGAATGAGGTTAGGGTGCTACATAGAGGGGAACATAAGATATTTTTTAATATAAGAGAGGTGGCTTGAGCATGCATATACAGAGGTGGTAGGAGAAAGGACCAGTTACGAGCAAGCTTGTAGAAGTGGAGAGAGGAATAATAGAGGAAACAGGCTTTCCTGTAGGGACAGGAGATTGCATAAGAACACAAGATTTGCCTGGAGTGGCCTCTTTCTTCTGAGGGAAGGAGGTACTCAGGGATGTAGCCAGAGGTAAATTTATGGGTGTGAATTAGGAAGTATAGGGAGTTCCCCTTTTCCCAGAAGTAGAAAACAAAGTTGTTGGCTTAGGGATATTGTGGTTGGTGATGTTCTGGTAGTAGGCAATAGGGGTGAGATGTGGAGTTTGAGGGGAATGATGAAGGTTTAGAGTATCTGCTGTAAGGCATAGGAGAGGTTGCTTACTGGAAACATAAATGTTGTTTGAGGGCCTCTTTCTCTTCTGTCTCCATGTAAATTGAAAAAACGGGTATACGGTCAGAAGTCCAGATGGTACAAAAGGATTTACAATGAAAAGTAAGTCTTCCCTTCACTTTAGATCCCCTGTCCCTATTTTCAGAAGGAAATACCATTAACAGTTTATTTACTTTCAAACTGTTTTTTACAAATATATATATATGTATATATATATATATATACATATATATATATATTTGGAATTTATTTTAATTCACGAGAACTTACTGTTTTACTTCTTGCTTTTTCAGTGTGCTTATCTTGGAGATATTTCTGTATACTTAGATCTACTTCATTCATATTTATAGCTGCAGGATATTTTGTATATGAATATAGTATAAATTACGTAACCTGAATTTCTTTGGGTTCCAGTGTTTACTCCTATAAAAATCACGTTGAATGAATCAATTCTACCTTCAAAAAGTAGAAAATCATTGTAATACCTTGATTTATTCTGTGCATACACACATTGAACCAGCTGAAAACATGTATATACCAAAACTGAGTTGTCTTTAAAACATAAAGATATCTTAAATATTCAAAAGTGGTACCCTTACTTATCATGCTCATTTTATTTCTGGGATTGAGTGATAAGAATCTTGTTTTTAGGTGTTTGCTATTTATAAACTAATGTGAGAAACATTCCTATATGTGACTCTTGCAGTACATGTGCAAGAGACTCTCCTGTGCGTATACCTATGAACGGGATTGCTGGATCATAGGGTAGTAAATGGTAAATTTAAAGAGATAATACAAAATTTATTTCTAGAGTGATTGGAAGTAAATCACTATCACCATTATATAAGAGATCCTGTTTTATGGTCTCTTTAATACTTGGAGTTTTCAGACTTTTAAATTTTGTTAGTTAAATGATCGAAAATAGTATTTAATTGTGATCTTTAAAAAAAAACCCTAATAATTGAGGTACACTTTTCAATTTTATAATAAAATGCCTAAATCTTGGATACACAGTTTAATGAGTTTTGACAAATGCATACACTTATGTAATCCTCTCCTGTATAAAATTAAAAATTTTTTATTATTCTTTAAGTTCCCTAAAGCTCTTTCCTTGACTTTCTTTCCTCTCACCAGAGCAAACCACTTTTCTGACTTCTGTCACTTTTTTTTTTTAAAGAAATTCATCCGTTCTCATCTCACCAATTTCTTTCCTCCCATTCTTTTTAAATGTCTTTTTTTAAAAAATTGTAAAATATAACATAAATTTATCATCTTGGCCATTTTTAAGCATACAGTTCAGCGGTATTAAGCATTTAAACAGTGTGTTTTACAGTTTACATTTACAAAATGTAAACCCCCATTTTCCTCTTACCCTACTCCCTGGCAACCACCATTATACTTTCTGTCTTGATTTTGACTTCTCTAGTACCTCATGTGAGTGGAATCCTACAGTATTTGTCTTTTAGTAACTGGCTTATTTCATCTATTATAATGTCCTCAAGGTTCATCCATGTTGTAGCATATGGCACAGTATTCTTCCTTTTTGAGGCTGAATGATATTCCATTGTATGTATAATACCACATTTTGCTTATGCATTCATGTGTTGATGTTTTAGCTGTAGTGAGAAATGCTCCTGTGAACATGGGAGTACAATATCTCTTTGAGACCCTGCTTTTGATTCTTTGGGGTATATACCCAGAAGTAGAATTGCTGGATCATGAGGTAATTCTATTCATTTTTGAGTAATCACCATACTGTTTTAATGGTACCAGGAATGGTACCATTTTAAATTCCCCCAACAGTGCAGAGTTCCAAGTTTTCCACATCCACATCAGCACTTACTTTATGTTTTTCTTTTTTTTCAATAGTAGCCATCCTAATGGATGTGATGGTATCTCTTTGTAGTTTTGATTTGCATTTCCCTAGTGATCAATGATGTTGAGTGTCTTTTCCTGTGCTAATTGGCCATTTGTAAATCTTCTTGGAGAAATGTATATTAAAGTCCTTTGCCCATTTTTGGATTGGGTTGTTTTGTTGTTGTTGAGTGTTAGGTGTTCTCTATATATTCTGGATATTAATCCCTTATCAGATACATGATTTGTAACTATTTTCTCCTATGTTGTGGCCTTCTTTTTTACTCTGTGAATAGTGTCTTTTGATGTGCAAGGTTTTAAAATTTTCATGAGGTCCATTTTGTTTTGAATTTTTGTTACCTGTGCCTTTGGTATCCTATCCAAGAAATCCCTGCCAAATCCAAAATCATGAAGCTTTTGTCCTATGTTTTCTTCCAAGAGTTTTATTGTTTTTTAGGTCTTACATTTAGATATTTGATCCATTTTGAAATAAGTTTTGTACATGTTGTTAAGTACAGGTCCAACTTCATTCTTTTGCATGTGGATATCCAGTTTTCCCAGCACCATTTGTTGAAAAGACTTTCTTTTTCTCATTAAGTACTTTGAAGATTTTGCCAGAAATCAGTTGGTTATATATGTGTATATCTGGGTTATGTCTTCTGTTTTATTGACATTTTTTCCTTTGCTGATACTCTGCTATCTTGATTATAGTAGTTTTACAATAAGTTTTGAAGTGAAATAGTGTTCTTCAATTTTGTTCTTCTTGAAGATTTGTTATGACTCTTCTAGGTCCTTTGTATATTTATATGCAATTTAGAATCCACTTTTCCGTAGAAATTTTAGGATTAGGTTTTCATTTTCCACAAAAACATCTGTAGATTTTACTTGATACCATGTTCACTCCACAGATCAATTTGGAGAGAGTAGACATCTTAATACTGTAAACATGATCTGTTTATTTAGATCATCTTTAATTTCTCAAGAACTATAATTTTTATTTTAGTTTTCAGTATACAGATATTGCACTTTGATTTTTAATGCTGTTATGACATTTTAGAAGTATTTCATTTCCACTGTTCGTTACTAGTATGTAAAAATATAATTGAATTTTGTATATTAGCCTTTGTTAGTTTTAGTAGCTTTATGTGTGTGTTGGGGGGGTTGTTGCTATTTTGTTTTGATTCTCTAGGCTTTACCATGTAATTATGATCTATATGTAAGTAAAGACAATTTTACTCCTTCCTATCAACCTGTATTTCTTTTCCTTACCTCATTTTACTGACTAGAACCTCTAGTACCATATTGAATAGAATTGGTGAGAGCAGGGGCACCTGGGTGTCTCAGTCAATTAAGTGTTCGATTCTTGGTTTTGGCTCAGGTCATGATCTCACAGTCATGAGATCAAGACCCACGTTGGGCTCCATGCTGGGTGTGGAGCTTGCTTAAGATTTTTCTCTCTTCTCCCTCTGCCCCTCTTTCCTGCTCGCATGCCTGTGTAGGCTCTCCCCCCCCCCCCAAAAAAAAAAGGAAAAAGAAAAGTGGTGAGAGCAGATGCCCTTGGTTTGTTCCTGAGTTTAGGAAGAAGATTTTCAGACTTTAACTGTAAAGTTGTTATCTTCAGGTTGAATAGCCCCTTCTTATTCCTCATTTGCTGAAAGGTTTTTTTTTTTTTTTTCCTTTTAATCATAAATGGGTGATATTGAATTCTAATTGTGGTGTTAAAAGGATTTTTAAAAGGATTTAGGGGCGCCTGGGTGGCTCAGTCGGTTAAGCATCCGACTTCAGCTCAGGTCACCATCTCGCGGTCCGTGAGTTTGAGCCCCGCGTCGGGCTCTGGGCTGATGGCTCAGAGCCTGGAGCCTGCTTCCAATTCTGTGTCTCCCTCTCTCTCTGCCCCTCCCCGTTCATGCTCTGTCTCTCTCTGTCTCAAAAATAAATAAAACGTTAAAAAAAAAAATTAAAAAAAAATAAAAAAATAAAAGGATTTAAAAAGGGGTTATAATCGTGACTCTCATACAGATATAAAATGAACACTTGTCAAATATTTTATTTAACTCACTAGTTAATGAGGAAACTGATAAGATGTTAAAGTCAGTTCAAAGACAAATTTGAAGAGGCACTCATTTATATTCAGCAAAAAAAGCTGAAATGAATTTTTCAAATAAACGCAAAAGCTGGTCTATCCAGTGGGCAATTATCACCTGTAATCCACTGGACACAACTAATTTGCTCTTTTGTGCATAAGAATAGTTCATGTTATTATCAATTTTCTACAAATTTTAAATTGAAAAATTGCTCAAAGGCAAAGGTAGAGGTAATGAATGCATGAGCTAGAGAGAACGGTTGGTAATCTTTTCTTTTTGGTCTGTTTTCAAAGCTTTTTACTGTTTTACTGACAAAGAGTTTTGCTTTGAATTTCCATGATCCCCAGTGTTGAACACTGTTCATACATTTATTGGTTATAAGTATGTGTGCTGCTGTCAAAGCCTCTTGAATGTCTCTTATCCATTTTTCTGGTCATGTTTTGGGTATGTGTGTTATTGCTTTATATGTTCTTGATAATGCATTATAAGTTAAGTGTATTATGAATACTTTTTCCTAGTTTATAACTTGTATTTTCACTATGTTTAAGGTATTTTTTGAAAAATGGTTCTTAGTTTTATTACAGATTTTTCTTGTCTTATTTACAAAATCCTTCCTTACCCTGAGGTTAAAAGTTACTCATATTTTCCACTAAGTTTTTTAAAGTTCCTTTTCTCATTTAAGTCCTTAACCAATTGGAGTTGATTTTTCCTATGGTATGATGTTAGGATCAAATTGCACCTTATTATTTTTTTTTTAAACATAGATGATGCACTGAATGTTTGTGTCCCCCCCCCCCCGCCGCCGAATTCCTGTGTTGAAGTCCCAGTGTGTTGGTGTTTGGGATGGGGATTTTGGGAGGAAATTAGTGTTAGATGAAGTTGTGAAGTTCCCTGGTCTGATGGGAACAGTACTTTGATTACAACAGATATTAGAGAGCTTGCTCTTTCTCTCTCCTCTCTCTATAAGGACATAGCCAGAGGTGGCCACCTGCCAGCCAGAAAGAGAGTTTTCACCAGAACGTGACCATGCTGGTACCCTTCTAGCCTCCCGAACTGTGAGAAATATTTCTGTTGTTTAAGCCACCCAGTCTGTGGTATTTTGTTATGGCAGCTCTAATAGACTAAAACATCTTGTTTTACATTTTCTATTTGGTACTTGATATTTTCCCTTGTCAGACACTGCTTCTGTGGGGAGGATTGATTAGGTTTATATCAGTCCCAGCAATGTCTGGGGCAGGAATTGGAGAGCCCTAGGTACCAGAGAGCTTGAGTCAATTACTTCTCACCCCATTTAACATAACCTCAGGTCACGTCTTTACCTGTTTCTCTAGAGGAAGAAGCTGCCTTTAGGAGGAGGCACCACTAAGATTATTGGCACTCCACCCGCCCAAGTTCTGGTGTTAGAGGAGTAGAAGGAGGGGGCCAGGGAAGGTTAGTGTGTATTCAGCTGTTTTCTAAGCGCCTGACTATTTTCCTGAGGACCTGAGGTCCAAGGAATGCATGTGCGGAGCCAGGTTGTGTGCACCTAGGTGCTGGAGCCTATGAAAAGCAAAAATCGGAACTTCAGGAGTTCTTCTGTTTTGTTATACCACAGCCTCAAGTGAGCTGCCTCTTGCCTCAGGCCAAAGCCACCATTCCACACATTCCAGTTCCAAATGGGTCCTTGTGCCCCCAGGTGTTTCTCATAGTTCTTTCCACTTTTTCTCTGTAACTTCCGCAAGGGCTGATCTTCTGAGAAGGGTCAGCAGTTTTGCTAATTCAACATCTTGGCAGGAATTGGAGCCAGCGTCACATTTTTCTTAGCCTTCGTAGACTTCCTTTACATAGTTACGGGTAACTTTAATCTGACAAAAAAATGAGTTTGTTCAGGATTCCCAAGTCATCTGCAAGGCCTCTTCTGTACTGTGTCTGAAGCCCTCCACAAAGGCTGTGTGGAGGTGAGGCCGGCTGTAGCAAAGAGTCCCACAGAACCTTTTTGATCATCCATTGGTGTTTCACGGAATGTTTGGTCACCCAACCCTGGTTGCCTTTTTGGATAGGTAGACCCAACAGGCCCTTTAGGTAATGTGACTTATTCACTTCTAAGGGGGTCTCTGACTTAAAGTGTCTGTCCTTCTGCTTAGTAATGTTACTTGAAATTCTAATTCTGGACAGTTATTCTTGCCCAAGATAACCCCTGAATTTTTAAGTATTTTATTGTATCTTTCATTAAACTTATGTTCTGTTTATAATGAGTATGTTGATGTTAAAATCTTTTTTTATTTAAAAAATTTTTTTTAATATTTTAAATTTTTAAAATATTTATTTTTGAGAGAGAGAGAGAGAGAGAGAATCTGAAGCAAGATCCAGGCTCTGAGCTGTCAGCACAGAGCCCAGTGTGGGGCTCGAACTCATGGACTGTGAGATCATGACCTGAGCTGAAGTTGGACATTTAACTGGCTGAGCCACCCCGGGGCCCCAATGTTTTTTTTTTTTTTTTTTTTTTTTGAGAGAGAGGGAGAGCGTGAGCAAGGGAGATGCAGAGAGAGAAGGAGACACAGGATCTGAAACAGGCTCTGTGCTGAAAGCAGAGAGCCCGATATGGGGCTCAAACCCAAACCATGAGATCATGACCTGAGCCAATGTCGGACGCTTAACCAACTGAGCTACCCAGGCTCCCCGATGTTAAAATCTTTTAAGTTACTTACATCAACAAAGAAACTTGCTCCTCCAGTAGAATGTACTATATTTGTTCTGTCATTTTGTTTACTGCCTGCTGTATCTCTGCCTCCACCAAAGAATTAGTTCATCCTGCAATGTTACCTTCCATTATAAACCCCTGTGTTGTACTTATTTTTCTTCTGTGTGATTCCAGAGACAAGACAGGACCTATTTCTCACTTTGTTTTGATGTAGGAAGTCTAGGTCCGAGGACCCAGAGGGGGTCCTGAAGGACCAGCCAAGAAGGTCCTTGGCTTCATGCAGGGTAGAAATCAAATGACAGCCTGGAGGAAGTGAGAGGAGAGTTTATTTAATAGTGTAAGTGATAGCGTACAGCAGAGTATCTGGGAGCCTCAGAAAAGAAGAAGTTACTCTCCCTGCTGCTTAGGTGTTTGTATTGGAAAGGGGCCCAGGGTACACGTTCCTTCAGGAATTCAGGGTAGGGTCTGATCAAAGGTGAGTGTCAGGTGAACAGTAGGTGTTTTTCCATAAATCACCAAAGGTAGTGGGTATTGGCACCAGTGTCGACCGAGGTTTGAAGCTATCGTCCTGGAACTTGCTCGTGATCTCTTTCTTCTTAGATGTTATCAGGTGTTTGGTGGCCTACGACAGAACTTGGAGAATGGTTAACCCTTTTTGCTTCTCCTTGGAGTGGGATCATAGCTTCTTTGGTTTACTCAGGTGCAAGCTGAAATATAGACCATGAGTAATTGGAGCCTAGCAGAGAAACAGTAGACATGGAGCCTTTCTAAATGGAGTCCCTTCCGTTTCTGTCAGTTTTGCATGCCTAGTCCTGGTAAAGGTCCTGCCAGATTTGCCACAGAGAAGGTGTTCTATATTGTTGAATTAAATTAATACCTAGCAAAGTACTTATGTTTATAACAGGAGTTGCATTCTAGATAGAAAAGTATGTACTCATATCCACAGTGGGTCCTGTATTTTGGCAATGGTGTGTTGGGGCAGGTAGGGTCTATAGAACTTGATAAACTGATTAGATATTGATTGGAAGAAAGGAGAGAGGGGGAAAAGAATCAGGGATGATTCCTAAATTGGGCAATTAAAGGGATGCCACACTGCTATTTATTTCCAGTGCATGTTTGGGTTAGAAAGAACTTGTGGGATGGGAGATAGATATGTTCTTGAAATATTTAGTTTGGGGTTTTTCTGAGATATTCAAGAGGGAGAAATGCAGGTCTGTATGCAGTTCTTGGAGAGAGGTGGGGGCTTGAGAGAGAGATTTTGAGGTTAATAGTTTTTCAGGACTGGTTGAAGAAGAAATTGCTCAGGATTGAGGGCAAAGCCCCTAAGCACATCTAGTTTTAGCAGACAAGTACAGAAAAGGCACTGGGAAGGAGATTAAGAAGGGGAAACAGAGTGTTAACAAAGGATTTTATAGCAACACCCTTGGTTTCATCTCTGTGCAGAGACCAGATTTTCCTTTCAGCACTCTGTATTTGATCTTTGTCCCCATACCTTTCTTTGTTTTCAGCATTCGCTGCTGGAAGAGATTGTGGATGAAAAATAGTTTTATTTTTGAACCCAGCAATTGCTGGTTTCTTTACATTTCCTCTAAATTCTGCTCAAAAACAGAGTACTTTCTTCTCCAGCTCATCTCTCTAGTTGCACTTTATATCATATATATAAAAGAAACCAGTTGACACTTTGGACATTGTGCTTGGAAATTACCTTAGCTAGAAGTAACAGTTCATTACCAGCATTTTGTTTTTTAATTTACCACAGGCAACAGTTTTGCTAAACTTTCTGCCCCTTCTTAAGTGGTCTTCTTTCCTCCAGCTTCTGATAGCATTTTAACTCACTCTCCTTAAAGTCCAGTAGCCTCTTCAAGGCTCATCAGGCTTCTGCTAGTGAGATCCCTGTGGCCCTTCTCCTGTTCACATCTACCACCCAATCCCAAAGCTGATGTCACATGTTTTATGTTTTTATTATGTCACCACTCCAGTTCCAGGTGCCAGATTCTGTTCTGGAAACTATTGCTATTAAACAAACCACCCCAGACCTAGTCCCAGAACCTGCATCACTTTTCCTAACCTAGCCTGGGAAGTCACTTATTGTCACCTCACCACACTCTCTTGGTTATAAGCAAGGTAAATGCCAGCTTGGATTTAAGAAGAGAAGCAGACTTGGTGCCTTTGTGGGTGAACAGCAAATTTACACCATAGAAGAGCATGTGGAATTGGAGGTATTTTTGAGCATAGTTATAAAACATAGTTTGCCACAGATGGATAAAATAAAATACGTAGAATTACAGAGGAAGCCAGGGGTACCTGGGTGGCTTAGTACGTTGAGTGTCCGACTTCAGCTGAGGTCATGATCTCATGGTTTGTAAGTTTGAGCCCTGAATCAGGCTCTGTGGTGACAGTGTGGAGCCTGGAGCCTGCTTTGAGTTCTGTGTCTCCCCTCTGTCTCTGCCCCACCCCTGCTGGTGCTCTGTCTGTCTCTCTCTCAAAAAAACAAACAAACAAACAAAAAAACAACAACAAAAAAAAACAAATTACAGAGGTAGCTCAATTATATTAAAATATTATTATCGAACTAATTATAATAAGGTATTTTGTATTTATTTAGCATGATACACAACAAGGTAGTGGCAGGTCTATAGTAAATTAGTAAATACAGTAAGTATTAGTGATTTTAGAAGTTGGAGGAAATAAAGAAATAATTTATTTTCCCATCCAAATTCATAGGTCTTCTGAATTCTATCCACAGACCCTCCAGCCTCTAGATGAAGAGCCCTTGGATTAATGTAATGGTGTGAGCAGAAGTCTCACTGCCATGGCCTGGGGAGTAAATGTGGTGAGGGGAAAGGCAGAGACTAAGGGGAGGACACCATAGGGTAAGTTTTATATACTAGCATTTATTTACCTTAAAATTTTTTTTGTTTATTTATTAATAAAATTAAAACAAAAAATAAAAAATTTTGTTCATTTTTGAGAGAGAGAGAGAGAGACAGAGCATGAGTGGGGAAGGGCAGAGAGAGGGCAGAGGGTGAGGGGGGGAAGACATAGAATCTGAAGCAGCCTCCAGGCTCTGAGCTGTCAGCACAGAGCCGGACATGGGACTTGAACCCACGGATGGGACTGCGAGATTATAACCTGAGCTAAAGTCTGACACTAAACCAACTGAGCCACCCAGGCACCCCCTATTTATTTACCTTTTAAGCTAAAGGTTTAATTGCTTTCTTAGGTAGAGTCTTAAAACATGCTTATGTAATGAGGGAAAGACACTAGTGAAGAGGGAAAGTTGGATATATAGGAAAGATAGAGCCTATTTAAAAGGTTTCTGAGAAGGCAGGAAAGGGTGTGGTCCTGAAGTTAGGTAAAAGCATTGGACAGGAGGAGAAGTGAAAGCAGTTAGGGATATTTGTGGGGGCTGTTATCAGGTCACATGACACTCTGAGAAATATATGTAGGTATGATAAATTTCAACACAGGGGAAAGAGAGGCCAAGGCAAGCCCCAGAGAACATTATGGCAGATGTCTGGGAAAATATGAGAATATTGGGGATAGGGTAGGGAGGAAAAAAAGGTAATGAGACAGGGACAGAAAAAAGTAACTGATCATGTAAGAAGACAAACTGCCTAGTTTACAGTTTTCATTTAGTGCCTTCCTTAGACCAGTCATTTTCCTGACCATGGATATTGATACAAAGAAAAGTGGAATGAGAATAAAATGCAGTTGTGTTTTTGACTTCTGCTTATTTAGAGTTAACTTTTTCTGAATATCTTCGTTAGCATGTATAATTAATACATGTATTGCTTTTGACACAAAATAACATAAATGCTGAAGATCTTCTTTTTCATGGATATTTGGGGTTGATACTGAAAAGCAGTGCATGTGTTTGCTGCTTACATGCTTATAGCTGGGTGGAAATTAGCCTCAAAGGGTCCATGGTTTTCTTTGTCATTAGCCAACAGATGCTTGCTGCGGTGTTCTGCTCACTGAGTCTGTATTTAATGTGCGGGTGATGCATCTCTGTACACTGATGGGAAGGGCTGTGCAATACAGTAGCTCATTTGTGTATAACAAATATCTGCCTTTAGCCACACATCGATCCTTTACTAAATGAATTTTTTTTAAATCAAGCTGTTTTCAAAACCTGGTTGGCATATCTACCTTCATATTGCTTTGACTTTTTAGTGAGTTGATCCTGAATTTAGTATGTCCATCTTATAGGAGTAATGTTTTTGTTTTCTGTTAAAGAATTATTTCAGATCTTCTTGATACAATACAATTTTTAAAACTTTAGGTTGGTGATATATATCTTAAAGAACCATAGGTTTTAGGCACAAATATTCATTTATACATGAATATGCTGTGAAATTGCTAATTCACAATGTTGATAATTAATATTAATACATACTAATGTGTAAATGTATATACTTATATATACATCTTGCCACAATTAAACTATTTTGAAATATATACATTATATATAATATACATTACATATGTAATATTGCAGATATATATTTTATTTTATTTTTATTTATTTTTAAATAGTGTACAAGTGGGGAAGAGGCAGAAAGAGAAGGAGACAGAATCCCTCTGAGTTGTCAGTGTAGAGCCTGACGTGGGCTTGAACTCAGAAACCATGAGATCATGACCTGATCTGAAATCAAGAGTCAGATGCTTAACTGACTGAGCCACCCAGGCACAACTATTTTATTTTGTTTTTTTTATTGTGGTAAAGTGTCCAAGCTCTCTCCACAGAGCCTGCCCCCCCCCCCCTGCCCCGCCCCATTCCCCGCCCCACAATCTTCCCTCAATAGCTACCCCTTAGCTACCCTTCAGGCCTTGGGGTGCATACACCTGCATGAAGACCTGTTCTGGAAATGGACTCAGCCATTTGAGCTAGGTGTTCTGGAGTTCCAGTTAGGTGAAAAGTGGTCTCTGGGTGTGAGACCCAGTAAGGCACTTACTCTTGGCCCTTTGCATTGCTTGTTATTTGAGAATGGTATGGCCTCATAAGGGCCAAGTCATGTTGCCTAGACATAAGCGTAGTAGTGATTTTAATAATCTTTTTTTTAAAGTTTTTATTTAAACTGTACCCAACGTGGGGCTCGAACTCACAACCCCGAGATCAAGAGTGGCACCTTTCTTCAGCTGAGCCATCCAAGCACCCTTAATAATCTTTTAAAAAAAATGTTTATTTTTGAGAGACAGTGAGTAGTGAGAGGAGAGAGAGAATCCAAAGCAGGCCGTGTGCTACCTAACCGACTGAGTCACTCAGGCACCCTGCCCCTTAATAATCTTTTAATAGGGCTACCAAAATTGATTGAGTCCACCATTATTCCTTCCTTTTGTTGTCTTTTAGGGTTCCCAGATTCAATTTCAGTGTTGGGGACAGGGGTTCCCACACAACGCTAAGCAGTTCTCAGACACCAGTAGGATTTATGAGAATTCAACTCAATTCTGATGCTGTCTACCCAGAGATAGCTTCAGATTCCACAGGTTAAGTGTTTAGTCCTACAAGACTGCCCTCACCCTCTACTTCACAGACACCTGTTGTAGAGTCTGTTACCTGTGCTTCTGATCAACCAGCTACAGATTGTAGGTTCCAGTGACCTCCAAATTGATTTGCTAGAGCAGCTTACAGAATTCAGGGAAACTCTTACTTACATTTACCAGTTTATGAAAGGATATGAAAAAGGATATGAATCAACATCCAGATGAAGAGATACATAGGGTGATACATAGGGTGACATCCCAAACAAAGGAGCTTCTGTCGTTACGGAGCTGGGGGCCTGGCTCAGCGTTCTAGTTCCCCAAACTGGAAGCTCTCTGAAAAAGAAGACCAAAAAAACTGTCCTCTTGGGTTTTCATGAAGACTTCTTACATAGTCATGATTGACTAAGTCATTGGCCATTGGTTGATTCAACCTCCAGCCCCTCTCTCCTCCCTGAGGCCCTGGGGTGGAGTGAGGGTGATTGAAAGTTCCAACCCTCTGATCACATGGTTGATCCTCTTGGCAACAAATCCCCACCCTTGGGTGGGATACAAAAGACACCTTCATTAATAAGACATCCATTTCACCTTTATGGTCTGAAGTGTTTTCAGGAACTGTGGTTGAAGATCAGATATATCTGAGAAATATATTTTGGTCATTCAGATGATATAAATTATTATAAATCATTATATCACATATGGCCAGAAGGATTTTTCTAAAGCCAAATCCATTATCACATCACTGCTGGAAACTTTTCAGTGCTTCACATTTTCATTGGGATCAAGTCCAAACTTCCTAACTTGTCTTATTGAAGATCCTTTGTTCCCCGTTCTGGTCATTGCTTATTTTTTCATCCTTACTTATTTTGGGGCTATGGTGTTGCCCTGCCAAATAAGTACTCTTTTCTATCTATACAACTTCGCACAGGCTGTAGGTCTTTCATGCTCCCCTTTTCTTGTGAGCACCCTCTCATATATCTACCAAACTCCTCATAACACTCAGTTAAAAAACTAGGTTGTCTGATAAGCCTTTTTTTTTCACTTCCCCAGGAAGAATTAAGTCCTTTCCCCTTCTGTATTTCCATTGTGATTTGTACACATTTCTGTTTTGGCACTTGTTTTGTTATGTAATATTTGCACATCTATAAGCCATACCCTCTGCCTCCAAAAACAAGGGCTACTGCAGTTCAGCAGGGTAGTTCCCGATGTTTCCACTAAAAGTGCCTGGCACACAATAAGTGCTTAATGAATGTGTGTTGAATGAATATTGTAATTAGCGGAGTGCTTTAAGTGTGAACTGCTCTAAATGGAAGACTATGTTTATAGTCAGCTCTTACATGTCCAAGGTGATTGAGGAATGGAATATTCCAATAATTGTGCTATGTAATAGCCAATTATAAATGACCAACTTTAGATAATTTTAACACAAAAATAATGGACTACACAGAATTTATCTGTCTTTATTAATTTATAAGATGCTTCAGCTTAATCATTATGAATTATATGGCTCTTTTAGAGCTGTGGCTGAGGAAGTATAAGAAATCGAGTGGGGTTTGTCTCAAGCTGGTTTTTTTTTCCCCCCACAGATGAGTCTCTAATACACTCATTTACTTGTTATTTTGCTTACTTAAAAAGTATACTGTAAATTTAACAGTAGGTGAAAGGGATTCACAGTTACATTATTACCAAATGCAGTTTTAAAAACGTTTAGAAGACAGACAAGCTGCATACCTTAAGGTGTACACACTGCCTCAGTTCACCACACAGCTTGCTACATTTAGGCTGTGCCCTCTCATCTATTCAGTGGCAGTCCTTGCTGAGCCCTAGTGAAGTCTTATGAACTGAGCTAAGCAGTTAATTAGATGGTATTCTGTGGCCATGACTATTTCAAGAGTGCTTGTTCTCCACCCAAATTATATATTTATTCTTTTCTCATTCATGTGAAAGTAATGTGAGTGGTTGCTGCTCATTTGTGTATTAATTTAATGGTTCTCTTCTGCTCTCACCTGCCAAACAACAGCGCTGCCAATTATTTGCAAGACTCAGAAATTACTTTTATGCATATGGACCTGCATTTTCATATCTTTGAAAATGGCTTTTTAACAGAGATCTGTTTGGAATAGAGAAAATGCTCTCACTGTATTTGCACAAATGATTTGAAAACCATCATGGTGGCTGAGCTCTGACTTTCTACATTGCTGTGTCATGTTCTCTTGTTAAACCTAAAAGTCTTCCTGCAAAGCTTGGTCTTTTCTTTTTCTTTTTTTTTTCTAAATGTTTCAGAGAGAGAGAGAGAGACAGAGAGAGACAGAGAGACAGAGAGACAGAGAGGCAGTGCGAGTGGGGGAGAGGCAGAGAGAGAGGGAAACACAGAATCCGAAGCAGCCTCTAGACTCTGAACTGTCAGCACAGAGCCCGATATGGGGCTTCAACTCACAAACTGTGAGATCTTGACCTTAGCTGAAGTCACACGCTTAATCGACTGAGCCACTCAGGCACCCCAAGCTTGGTCCTTTTTAAAACAGATGTATATTTTCTCAGTGACATCCAGAAACATGTATTGTAAATATGACTGTTACTTAGATATCATATTGTTCAGTTGGCTCATCTCTACGTGAATCCTTCTTTTGATCAGTTTCCCAGCCTGTCTGTCCCTTTAGCTGCATAATAATGTAGTTTTTCTAACAATTATTTTATGAAAATGAATCATCTTGACTTAAGTGCAAGAAGTGATTGACCTAACAGTTAACTTGAGAATCAGTTAACTTGAGAATCCTACATGAAAGGAAGAAGAGGATTGATGAAGTAATTTTTAAAAATGTGTTTATTAGAGTCACTGATGATAGAACAATGGGCTTCTTAATTGAGTATGGTAAAATATTCAGCAACTCACTAAACCAGCTGTTCTGTTTAAATAATCTGTGAATAAACAACAAAAATCCTTGCTACCTTATATTAAGTCAGTATCAGTGGAGGTTTTAATTTGGGAATATATCAAAGGACTTTGATTTGAGCATTTTTAAAAATTTTATTTTTAATTTTTTTAAATTTACGTCCAAATTAGTTAGTATATAGTGCAACAATGATTTCAGGAGTAGATTCCTTAGTGCCTCTTACCCATTTAGCCCATCCCCGCTCCCACAACCCCTCCAGTAACCCTCAGTTTGTTCTCCATATTTATGAGTCTCTTCTGTTTTGTCCCCCTCCCTATTTTTATATTATTTTTGTTTCCCTTCCCTTATGTTCATCTGTTTTGTCTCTTAAAGTCCTCATATGAGTGAAGTCATATGATATTTATCTTTCTCTGACTAATTTCGCTTAGCATAATAGCCTCTAGTTCCATCCACATAATTGCAAATGGCAAGATTTCATTCTTTTTGATCGCCAAGTAATAATCCATTGTATGTATATACCACATCTTCTTTATTCATTCATCCCATCGATGGACATTTGGGTTCTTTCCATACTTTGGCTATTGTTGAGAGTGCTGCTATAAACATGGGGGTGCATGTGTCCCTTTGAAACAGCACACCTGTATCCCTTGGATAAATGCCTAGTAGTGCAATTGCTGGGTCATAGGGTAGTTCTATTTTTAGTTTTTTGAGGAACCTCCATCCTGTTTTCCAGAGTGGCTGCACCAGCTTGCATTCCCACCAACAATGCAAAAGAGATCCTCTTCCTCTGCATCCTCACCATCTGTTGTTGCCTGAGTCGTTAATGTTAGCCATTCTGACAGGTGTGAGGTGGTATCTCATTGTGGTTTTGATTTGTATTTCCCTGATGATGAGTGGCATTGAGCATTTTTTCATGTGTCGGTTGGCCATCTGGATGTCTTCTTTGGAGAAGTGTCTATTTATGTCTTTTGCCCATTTCTTCACTGGATTATTTGTTTTTTGGGTGTTGAGTTTGATCAGTTCTTTATAGATTTTGGATTCTAACCCTTTATCTGATACGTCATTTGCAAATATCTTCTCCCATTCTGTCGGTTGCCTTTTAGTTTTGCTGATTGTTTCCTTTACTGTGCAGAAGCTTCTTATTTTGATGAAGTCCTAGTCATTCATTTTTGCTTTTGTTTCCCTTGCCTCTGGAGATGTGCTGAGTAAGAAGTTGCTGCAGCCAAGATCAAAGAGGTTTTTGCCTGCTTTCTCCTTGAGGATTTTGATGGCTTCCTGTCTCACATTGAGGTCTTTGATCCATTTTGAGTTTATTTTTGTGTATGGTGTAAGAAAGTGGCCCAGGTACATTCTTCTGCATGTTGCTGTCCAGTTTTCCCAGCACCACTTGCTGAAGAGACTGTCTTCAAACCATTGCGTATTCTTTTCTTCTTTGCCAAATATTAGTTGGCCATACGTTAATGTGTCCATTCCTGGGTTCTCTATTCTGTTCCATTGATCTGAGTGTCTGTTCTTGTGCCAGTACCATACTGTCTTGATGATTACAGCTTTGTAGTATAGCTTGAAGTCTGGGATTGTGATGCCTCCTGCTTTGGTTTTCTTTTTCAAGATTGCTTTGGCTATTTGGGATCTTTTCTGGTTCCATACAAATTTTAGGATTATTTGTTCTAGCTCTGTGAAGAATGCTGGTGTTATTTTGATAGGGATTGCACTGAATATGTAACTTGCTTTGGGTAGTGTTGACATTTTAACAATATTTGTTCTTCCTATCCAGGAGCATGGAATATTTTTCCATTTTTTTGTGTCTTCTTCAATTTCTTTCATAAGCTTTCTATAGTTTTCAGTGTATAGATTTTTCACCTCTTGGGTTAGATTTATTCCTAGGTATTTTATGGTTTTTTGTGCAACTGTAAATGGGATCGATTCCTTGATTTCTCTTTCTGTCACTTCATTGTTGGTGTATAGGAATGCAACTGATTTCTGTGTGTTGTTTTTATATCCTGCAACTTTGCTGAATTCATGAATCAGTTCTAGCAGTTTTTTGGTGGAGTCTTTTGGGTTTGATTTGAGCATTTTAATGTTAAGAAGCTGACTGATTTCTGTTAAATACAGAATGCAAACATTTGTGTCAGTATAGTATGACTATTTTTAAAATTTTATTAATGTTTATTTTTGAGAGAGAGAGAGTGTGTGTGTGTGTGAGCAGGCAAAGGGAAGAGAGAGGGGGGTACACAGAATCTGAAGCAGGTGCCCGACAGCTCAGAGCCTTACGCGGGGCTCGAATTCCCTAACCATGAGATCATGACCTGAGCCAAAGTCGGATGTTTAACTGACTGAGCCACCCAGGCACCCCAATTTATAGTATGATTTTAAAAATAATTATTACCTGGGGGTGCCTAGGTGGCTCAGTTGAGCACCCAAATCTTGATTTTGGCTCAGGTCATGATCTCACAGTTCGTTAGTTTGAGCCCCACGTTGGGCTCTGTGCTTCTTGCTGATAGCATGGAGCCTGCTTGGGATTCTCTCTCTCCCTCCCTCTCTGCCCCTCCCCCACTCCCCCCTCTGTATCTCTCTCTCAAAGTAAATAAATAAACTTAAAAAAAAATTATTATTACTACCTGAATAAAAAAATGTGGTTGCTTGCAAAGGCATACTCTTTGGTATAAGTCAAGTTATGAGTAAAAATGATTTTCAGTCTCTCTTTTAAGAGAATCAGTATTCAGTGTCCTAGGTTTAACTTGTGGTTCCATCACTAACTAGTTTTCTATCTTTAGTGCCTTGTGCTTTCTCAACAGTCCAGTTAACTATCTTATAGTGAAGATCAGTTGGATCTTCAATATATGAAAGCACTCTGTATATGTATACCACGTTTAGGAATTTAAACAAGAGTTTTAGCCCCTTTTCTGCCTGCTTCTGGGCTTATCATTTAAACTGTCTGAAGTTTTCTTCCTTTCTAGGTAAAACAGGAATTTGGCCTGTATATTCAACTCCAGGGGCACTTTTTACATTGTTTTTAACTCTTACAATCTGCAATTTATGATTATTTCTCTTTCCCCTTTTTTAACATGTGTTTGCCTCTCTTCTTCCTACTGATAATGATGATTGCCAAATTATAAGACTGGAATTCATTAATCTTTACCTATTACATTTCATTTAATCTTTCTATTAATCTTGTGAGCATAGATGGCAGTAGCCTTATTTTACTGATGAGGAAAACTGAGGTTCAGAAAGTTGCACAGCCAGTTAGCATAGTGTTAGAAGTGGGATACTAGTCCCTGATGCCAGTGTTTTTTTTTTTTTTATTAAAAATTAAGCATGCAGCTTATGTGAAGGTACATTGCCACATACCTCATCTAAAGGAAGCTTTTGATCTTCATTGTTTTCCTATTCCTTTTTTTCCTTAAAGTGAATAGTTAGAGCCTTACCAAAATGCTTTTGTAGAAAAAATGCATCTATTCAATAGCAGTAAGCATTGTTTGGGAATTTTAACCTTATAGTACCATTACAAAAAATCTGTTTAGCATTATGTAACATGTATCTGGGAATCTTTCATTGCTGGAAAATATAGTGTGACCTTCAAATAGATGAGTTCGTTCTATTTTAATAGGTTTATTTTATTTTATTTTATTTTATTTTATTTTAATTTAATTTTATTTTAAAATTTTATTTAAATCCAAATTGGTTAACCTATAGAGTAATAATTTCAGGAGTAGAATTTAGTGATTCATCACTTACGTATAACACCCAGTGCTCATCCCAACAAGTGCCCTCCTTAATGCCCATCGCCCATTTAGCCCATCCCCCCACCCCAAACCCTTCCAGTAACCCTTAGTTTTCTCTATTTAAGAGTTTTTTATGGTTTGCCTCTTTAATGTTATACTTAAAAAATTTTTTTTAAATGTTTTATTTTATATTTGAGAAAGAGAGAGACGGAGCACGAGCAGGGGAGGGACAGAGAGACAGAGACAGAATCTGAAACAGGCTCCAGGGTCTGAGCTGTCAGCACAGAGAGCCCAATGGGGGCTCAAACCCAGGGTCAGTGAGATCATGACCTGAGCCACCCAGGTGCCCCATAATGTTATACTTTTAAACCTGAGGGCTTGTTCTGCGCTTGCTAGAGAAGGAAAACAGGTGATCTAAGTACTTACTAAGTTTTTTTCTTCTTTTTAAATCCTAATTTATTTTATGATTCCACGAAGAGGGTTACACACGGCAAGATTTTCTAAAATTGCTAAAAATTTCTATTCTAGGAGAGTATTGTTTTATGGTGTCCATTTTTTACATTTAAATTTCAAAAAGAGGCACCTGAGTGGCTCAGTCAGTTAAGTTTGGGATTCTGCTTGGGATTCTCTCCACACACCCCCGCCCCCAACTTGTACACATGTATACTCTCTCTCAAAGTAAATAAATAAATAAACCTAAAAAAAAAAGAAAAAGAAATCCATGGGCTATCTGAAATGAGTAGGTCAGGCAGTGATTAGGACAAGCACATTCAGAAATACTCATTTCTGTTTTGAGTTCATTTATGAGTTCTGTGTTTTAACATTTCCTTTGTAAGCTTCAGATAGCCTCTCATCCAGATATGGCAGTCCTAGACATTGATCTAACTTAAAACACTATTGCTTTCTGGGTGACCAGAACACTTTCTGGTGACAACACTGGTCCAGCCAAGACTCTGCTCCTAATCCTTCCTAGTTCAGAAACTTCTGTCCTTGGGACATTTCTTTAATTCATGTTTCTCTTTTCTGTTGAAGTGGTTATTACTAGTCCAAAAATGAGTTTGCATGAGTAGCTCATTGGTCACAGTTATTTTTATCTTTCCAACTGATGACTCTGAAATGACTGTGGCACTTTGAGGAGATCTTATCTGTTGCCATTCTTAAGCCTATTCACAAAACTCTAGCCACATCAGCCTTCTTTTCTGTTCTGTAAATATACCAAGTGGATTCTAGCCTTGGGGTCTTGTATACTTGTCCCTCTGTGGGCAATGGTCTTCCCTGAAGACTGTTGCTTGGCTGTATATCCTCCTTGTCATTTAAATCTCAGCTGAAATGTCCCTTCTTCAAAGAGGTTTTCCTTGGCAACTCACTATAAATTAGTACTCCCCCCCGCCCCAACACTCTTTATTACATGGCCATGGTTTATTTTCTTCTTAGCATCTAATGATGAATCGATATTTATTTCTCATTTATTTCCTCTGATGGGGACAGGGATGTTATGTTTTGTTCACTGCTGTATTGCTAGCACCTAGAACAGTGTCTGCCACAGTAGGCATTCCAGTAAATATTTGTTGATTGACCAAATGAATGCGTACTTTTTCTATTAACTATTTATAAAATCCTTTTTCTTTTTTTGGTAGTCAGGAAAGTACAATTGATATTCTTACAATTAATATTTATCTACTTTTGACATTTTTATCTTCCTTTACTGTTCTATTCCCTACTTGAATTTTTTTAGAGGAAGGGAGAGAGAGTCTTCTAGTTTTCAAACCCTTGAGATGTGACTGTTTCAATTTATCTACTGCTTGCTAGATAGGTGTGTGAGCTGGTGCAGCCTAGTCACAGATGCAATTAACAGGTAGGAAAATTGGCTCCTAACAGCTGCTTCAGTCCTGCTTGAGTTGGCCTCTTCCCCAAGGGACTGTCTGTGTCTGCCTAACAAAATGAAATTGCCTTCCTAACATTTTTTTTTCTAGGATTATAGAAGAGAAACAAATTCTAGGTTTATGAAATGAGTTAAAATGTGTCAACAGAATAGAAAAGACTAATGACCTGCTGCAGTAATTTGAATTCTGAGGCATGGCAGCAACATTTATTTTCAGAAGAGTTGACATTGAAACTGTAGCACTTTTAGTTCTATTGAAATGACTTTATCATGCCAGAAGGGTAGATTTAATAACTTATTTATTGGTGTTGGTGAGGAAAGTGACAGTTCTCTAAAATACAATGTTTGACCCTCAGAGCTTTGGTTTGTAGCATAGATTTTGCGTCCTTGCTCCTTCAGTTAACTCTACGGAAAGGGGCAGATTTTGGAAAGAATACAACTTGATTTCCTCTCCATTTCATTCGCCAACTGTTTGATTCATTCAGTATGGGTTGCATTTGACAATGATAGAAGATGTTAAGCATTGCATGTGCCATAACCAATACATATATCCATTTTAAAAAGATATGAATGGGTTTTATGTGAACAGTATGCCAGTTCTGGGTTTTATGTTGACATATGTTTCGTTGTTAGCAAACATTAAGTTGGTCTGCATTGCTCCTTTTTTGATAAATTTTGTTTGATGTGATTCGTAATCTGAGCTAGTTGTGAAATGTGCTCCCCTTAAAAGTCACCTTCTGATCAGTACTCCCTTCCTTTCATCATTTTATAATTTCTGGCCTTTCGTGAAACTAAAAGAGTTTGTGCCATTAAATTCTGCTTTAATATTTTGTTATAAAATAAGAAGCTTCTATTATGAGGGTATTAACTTAGGTTTTTGATGAATGAGATGTGCCTTTGTTATGCTAATATGATGACTTATGGTGGATATCTAGGTAGCTACAGGATGGGGTCTGGTCACCAAAAACAGCAACCACATGATTAGAGGGTTGGGACTTCAGGCCAGTCTGATCTCACAGGAAGTGGATAAAGTATGGAGACAGAGTTCAGTCATGCGGCCAGTGATTTAATCAATCATGCCTGTGTAATGAAGTCCCAAAAAGAACTGTGGACACCAAAGTGGACCTTCTTGGTTGGTGAGCATATTGATGTTCTGGGAGGATGACACATACTGACTCATGGGGAGATAGCATGGAAATTCTTCATTTGCACCTGCCCCCCAACCTTGCCCTTTGTGTATCCTCTATAATAAAACTGTAATTATACATACGCTTTCCTGAGTTGTGAATTGTCCTAGCAAATTATCAAACTGAGGATCATGAGATCTCTGAATTTATGATCAGATGAGTAGAAATGCAGGTGGCCTGAGAACCCCTGAAGTACAGCTGGCATCTGAAGTTAAGTGCAGTCTTGTTTGGGATAATGCTCTTTGTGCTTGTGGGTGGGACCAGTGTGGGTGGTTAATGCCAGAATTGGACATTGCAGCACACTCATTTAGGGTTGAAACAGAATAGTGATACACATTTGTTATAATTAATGAATCAATATTAATACATTATTATAAACTAAAGTGCATAGTTTGCATTAGGGTTCATTCTTTATATGGTACAGTTGCATGGGTTTTGACAAATTCATAATGTCATGGGTCTGTCATTACAGTGTCATACAGAATAGTTTTGCTGCTCAGTAAATCCCATGTTCACTTATTCATCTTCCTCCCAAACTCCTGATGACACTATTCATCTTTTTACTGTCTTTATAGTTTTGTCTTTTTCAGATTGCCATATAGTTGGAATCATATGGTATGTAATCTTTTCAGACTGACTTCTTTCACTTAGCAATATGCTTTTAAGGTTCTGCCATGTTTTTTTGGTAACTTGATAGTTCATTTATTTTTATTGCTGAATAATACTTGATTCTGTGTATTTACCACAGTTTATCCATTCAGCAATTGAAGGATATCTTGATTGCTTCTAAGTTTTGGCAATTGTGAGTAAATCTGCTATAAAATCCATGTGCAGATTTTTATATGGACATTGATTCTTAAATCAGAGTGCAATTGCTGGATCATATAGTAAGATTAAGTTTAGCTTTGTAAGAAACTGCCAAACTATTTTGCATTCCCACTGGTAATCAATGAGAGTTCTTGTTGCTTATATCCTTGTCAGCATTTGGTGTTGTCAATGTTTTGAATTTTAGCCATTCTAAAAGGTGTGTAGTGTGGTCTCTTGTTCTAATTTGCAATTCCCTAATGGTATTTGATGTTGAGCATTTCTTTATATATTTATTTTCTATCTTTTAAAAAAAATGTTTATTTTTGAGAGAGACCGCATGAGTGAGGGAGGGGCAGAGAGAGAGAGAGAGAGAGCGCCCTGGACAGAGGATTTAAAGTGGGCTCTGAGCTGACAGCAGAGAGCCCAATATAGGGCTCAAACTCATGAACCTCGAGATCATGACCTGAGCTTAACTTGGATGCTTAACCGACAGAGTCACCCAGGGGCCCTTATTTTCTGTCTTTATATCTGTTTTGGTTAGGTGTTTGTTCAGATCTTTTGTCTATTTAAAAAAAAAATTTTTTTTTTAAGTAATCTTTCTGTCCAAAGTGGGGCTTGAACTCACATGATACTAAGATCAGGAGTAGTCACATGCTCCACCAACTGAGCCAGCACCCCTTTTGTCCACTTTTTAATCATGTTTTTTGTTATTGTTGAGTGTAAGAGTTCTTTGTATATTTTGTGTAACAGTTCTTTATCAGAAATGTCTTTCACAAACATTTTGTCGCAGGGTGTGGCTTGTCTTTCCATTAACCATGCCTTTTGTAGAGCAGATGTTTTTCATTTTAATGAAGTCCAACTTACGAATGATTCCTTTATTTCTTGGGTCACACTTTTGGTGGTATACTATGTAAAAACTCATCACCAAACCCAAGGTCACCTAGATGTTTTTTAATGTCATCTTCTACAAGTTTGTAGTTTTTGGCTTTACATTTAATTCTGTGATCCTTTTTGAGTTAATTTTGTGTAAATTTTGTTTTACACTTTAAAAATTTATAAAGTATTTCATGCATACAGATAGATGTAAAAACTAATGTAATGACCCACATATAAAGTACCTAGCAAATGGCTTTATAAAATAACATTTTACCTTGTAAATCTACATTAAATCTAAAATAAATGCAGTTGAGTCCCCTGTGAATCCCTCTTAATTTCATCTTTCTCTTATTCTCAGAACTAATAAATTCTGTGAATTTGGTATTTTTCAAATTCAATCCATGCAATGTTTTTATAGTTTATTAAATATTTATGTCTCATATGGTAATGTTATATATTGTTTATATAGCATATCGTATATAGAGTAATTGGTATCGTATAATACCATATATAATTGATATTGTTTTACAAGTTTTAAAGTATCACATTAACATTATGTGTATTACATATACTTTAGCAACGTGCTTATTTCAAAACAGCATTGTTTATGTGATTTAGAGGATTTTTTTTCCATAGGAAAGAATATGTTAACTGAGAGCTATGTAATGTTGAAGAGTTAATTTATTATTGGTTGTAATTTTATTTTGGTTTCTCATATTAGCATAGATATAGTTCTGACCTGAGGGTTAAATTTTTGAATGCTCAAACATTATATCTTTAATATTTGTAATGTGGTGTGTTTTTAGAGGCTTACAAAATTAATACTTTTTAAAATAAAAAAAATAGTAATATCTTTGTTTTAGGAATTTTTTTTTGGGTGTGTGTGTGTGAGGGGAATTTTTAGAATGCACACACAAGTGAGATTCGATTGTTGATATGGTATGGTGTTTTGCAGCTACCCTGTTAAGGATACTCAACAGAAGCCAGAAAAACTTAATTATTTAAACTGTGTTGCTAGTTGGAGAGCCTGCCTTTGATAGATTTCTTTTTGAGGGCTCTTTTTAAGTTGTGGATTTTCTTTACTATAACCACTAGTTTCTGAAAGAAAATACCGTTTCTAGGTTAAATCAGAAGATCTCTACAATTCAGAGTGTAGGTAAAGCTGCAGCTTCCTCCATTAGCTTCAGGAAAGTGACTTGATTTCTGTAGGGGTAAGAAGGATTGACTAATTATTTATGCTGATCTCTGCAGCCAGTTTCATCCAGTAAAAGCAGAAGCTGTCGTTCTTTGTAGAATTTCCTGTGACCTAAATTAAATCTGTACCATACAAGATTGCCATCTTTAGAGAAGGCTACTCCCATTGTCTGCTGTGTTAATTGTGCATGCTAACCTGTCACTGTTAATTTAATTATTATTGCTCATTTAAAAACCTTTAACTGGTGTCTAGTTTGAGTTCTGTAGCAAACAAAAACAAAACAAAACAAGCTTGTGTTTGTACACATTTGAAAAATAATGACCTCTCTCTCCCCCCAAGATCATTTATTATAGGTTGCAGAAAGCTGTATAATGACATTTCCAATCCCGATTATTTTTCTATTGACATCTTGAAAAATCTCTTCTGTTGTAAAGCATCATTGGCAGATTCAGTTGTAACTTAGAACAGCCTAAAATGCCAAGAGAAGTGACCTTCAAGTTCCTGCTCTTCCTACTCAACTCTTGCATGAAATGCTGAAATAGTTTCTCCCCTGTGTTCTCTTCAAGGATAAAATGGGTTCCAGATTTCTTCTCTTCGCACCCGTCTTCTGTTAAAAGACTGTGTTCATGTTGGTGCTATACTAATAAAGGGGTACTGAAAAGTGACTTTTTCCTATTGAATTTTCCAGAGTTCATTGTTTGCATTATGCTGTGGTTTGTATCATTTTATTCACAGGAATTGGCCCTTGGCATATGTTTTGTAACATTATCTCTAAGACAAAGGTGTAAATTAAAAATTGAGTTAGTGTAGAATCTCTGTGCCAGAGTATAGTATATCTTCTGTTTGTGATTTTATGTTTTGTTCTTTATATTACAGGTGATGTACTCAGACATCAGGATGTTATAGACCTGTTAATTTCAGACACATAATCAAATTTTAAGTTTGGTCATGTAGTTACTTTTTAGGTTATCGATTATAATCTCAGTGATTATTCTTCCTTGATTTTTAAAAATCGATATTTACTGAAGTTTTCTTCTCTCAAATAAGTGAAATATTTCTGGCTCCTTTAAAAATAAATAATATTACTTTTGTCTTAGCATACATAGAACAGTTTTGCTTTGTGTGTGTGTGTGTGTGTGTGTGTGTGTGTGTATGTTTTAAAGTAGAGCTCTCATGACTGTATCGTCTTGTCTCATTTAAGTTTATTTGGGTTTCCTTTACTCCCCTAACTGTTTCCTATACTTTTGGAGCATGGAATCATGCTTCTCACTGCTGGCATCCTGAGGGTTAGGCCCATCTCTTACTGGTTATTTTGTTGTCTTTGTCTATTTCCCTATCACTACTCATTTTGCTTCCTCCCATAAACACCCACTCTAATCTAGTTAATATATGTCTTTAGATATTTGTGTATCTTTGGAAAATACATAGTGTTTGGAAAAACACTAGTGTTTGTGTATCTTTGGAAAATACATAGTGTGTAAGTTTGTAATTTTCATGAATGCCATTTGGCTGTACATCTCATTTTATTTTTTTAAATTCGGCTTTTAAATACTTAAATGATGTATCTTTTTTGCTGTATATAATTCTGGTTCATTACTTTTGACTGCTGTAGAGTATTCGGTCATGTGCATATTCTTACCCACGCATACTATGTATCCATCTTACTTACACACTCCCCTAAGTGGCATTTATGTACTATAAACAATACTGCAATAATAATCTTCATTTTATTTTGTGGAGATACATGCTGAGGAGTGGTATTGATGGGTTGTTGGGAGTCTATTATTAAGTTTACTAAGTATTGCCAAATTGCTCTGAAAACAGCCAGACAGTTTATACTCCTTTGAGTTGTGCATGAGGATTCAGACCATTTTTCAGTGTAAGCAATGTGGCAACCTAATTGGCTTGAAGAGTTGCACTTATGGACATGATTGATAAACCCCCAAATTATTTGTCTATAAATAAGGTAAAACCAAAATGGGTTACTGTCAGCCCTCTACTCAAAAGATACTCATGTATGGAAAAGCTGCCTTGGTTCCTGATAGAGGTTCATGTAAAGGGAGATTTTTGATGAAAGAATATAAGGGTGAGCCCTCATTGCCAAATAACTCAGCACGCTGTGAATATTAGATTCTTTGTGCCCAGCATGGTTCTTGTAATACAAACGTGAATGAGGCAGAATCTTTGCTCCTGAAGCTCTTTGGTTGTGGGACAAGTGAGTACAGTACTTTGTGATTATCTTTTTTGGGGTGATCTGTTTGCTTCTTCTGTGAGAAGTTGGCTCTGGTCACAGCAGCCCTGCTTGAGTCACTGTTACTCTTTCTGCCTTGCTTTCTAAAATTAAGATTCACAGGTACCTGGCCTATTAACTATGACCATTCAGGATCCCATCAGTCCATCATCCTACCTGACCTAGTAAAAGATCCCCTAGGAAGGGGTGTTAGTGTGGTCTTTGCATCCCGAAGTGTGTGGTGTTTGGGGTGGGAGGGATGGCATGTTAAAAGTCCCTTTGAATTGGTACAGTGGAAATCAGAAAACATTATCTAGAAGTATGGATTAATTAAATGTAGGAAGAGGCAGCATGATGTATATGGCAAGAAGGCAGATAATAGTGCTGGGCAAAATAGCAGACAGAACACATTTCCCAGCCTTCACTCATCTAAATTCTCATTGAAAAGACCAATAGATAAATACATGGATGGGGGAAAAAAACCCTTCATATGTGTTAGAAACTAGAGCTTGATGCTGCTCATATGCCAGAAAACCTAGGATAATTTTTGGTAGGCAGTTCTTCAGTGTAGGAGAACTCCTAACTTGGGAGGGGCAGGGGCACCTGGCTGACTCAGTCCATAGAGCGTGCAACTCTTGATCTCAAGGTTGTGAGTTCAAGCCCCATGTTGGGTGTAGAGATTATTTTTTAAAAAAATGATAAAATATACCCGAAAAATTAAAAAAAATATATATATACATAAATTTGGGAAGGGCAGTCCTTTTTTTTTTTTTTTTTTTTTTTAAAGAGACAAAGAGCATGAGCAGGAGAGGGGCAGAGAGAGAGGCAGACACAGAGTATGAAGCAGGCTCCAGGCTCTGAACTGTCAGCATAGAGCCCATTGCAGAGCTCAAACTCATTAGTGGTGAGATCATGACCTGAGCTGAAGTTGGATGCCCAATTTTCGGAGCCACCCAGGCTGCCCGGGAACAGCAATCTTGAAGAGTGGTCCCACAAGGCACCTTATTTATATTTCTCTTGGAGCTCCTGGTTGGTTCAGTCGTTAAGCATCTGACTTTGGCTCAGGTCATGATCTCACGGTTAGTGAGTTTGAGTCTCACATGGGGTAATTTCGAGCCTGGCTTCCGGTGAGCATGAGCCCCGCCCGCTTCCAGTGAGCTCAAACCCCATTTCAGGTGAGTCCTGTTTGTTTGTTTCTTCCTTCCTTCCTTCCTTCCTTCCTTCCTTCCTTCCTTCTTTCCTTCCTTTCTCTTTCTCTCTTTCCTCCTCCTCCTGCTCCTCCTGCTCCTGCTTCTTCTCCTCCTCCTCTTCCTCTGTCCCCCTCCTTGCCCCTCCTGGGATTCTCTCTCTGCCTCTCATTCAGTTGCACCCTCTCTCTCAAAAAAAATTTGTCTCTTGCCTCCCAGACCAGAAGTATTGGTACTTTGTAAATAGTGTTCATAGACCCACAGTTTGCTGCTAATACCTCCCTAGAAGGTACCTATCTACATAAGCAGCCTAGTTCCTATGTTAGCAGCTGTCAACACCACTATTTCAAACTCTATCCAGGTTGTTTGATCTCCCAACTAGCAATGGAGTGAGGTTTTTGTTCTCAAAAAGATTCAGTCATTAAAAGCTATGAAAGCTGAATATCAGTTATAAGAAGAGAGCAATCTGATAGGATTCTAAAGGGATAGAAAATATAGTTACCAAAATAAAATCTGCTGTAGATGCAGTGAGTAGCAAATTAGAAAAACTTGTGAAATCTTTCCCAGGGTAGTATAAAGGCAAAAGGTGGGGAAATGAAGATGACTGGAAAATAAGGTAAGTCTGGAGATAAAATGTACAAATAATAGGAATTTTGGAAAGAGCGAGATGGAGCAGATAATAGTAGAAGAAAACATTTCTGACTCAATGAGAAATATGAAAATATATTCTTCTGGACTTTCCACATTTGGAGGCATTTCTGCTAGTGATGCTATGAAAGGAACTGAACTGATGAGAGCCAACCTCTAAATTCTCCCATGAAAGATCAGAACAACAGGCAGGATCAACAGGTGGAAAGCCAGCAAGATGGAAGGCCTTCTTCCAGGACTAAAGGGTCATCAGGACCCAAAAGACTACATGGTGGGGTATGATCATTAGAAAAAAGAAAGAGTTAAATTGCTATATACAGGTGATAATGATGATCAACCTAAAAATTGAAGAAAATTATTACTTGAAAACCCATTTGAACTAGTATTAAGTTATATGGTGTGTACCCACTAAGTATATGGAGATCAGGAATTTTCAGTAACATCTAGTTAGCAGCTGTAGTGAAAAAAAATCCAACAAGTATTTAGAAAGAACACCCCTAAGAAAGAAGAGAAGTTATTTTAAGAAAACTTAATTTTACAACACCACATAAAGAGACTTAAAGAAGTAGAGATTAAACATGTTTCTGATTAGGAAGACTTGGTATCTTGTGGATTCCTTTCAAGTCAATGAATTTAATATAGTCCTAGTAAACATCCTAACCAACCTTTTTGATCAGAGGTGGGATGGTAGTAGAATTTACCAAATTTTTCTGAAACTGATGTAGAAGAATACGTTTAAAAGAAGAATTTTGAAGGAATGGTGTTATAGAGTTGGAATTGTACTACCATGTATTAGAAGATTTTATAAACCTGCAATAATTAAAACCATATGGTAATGACTAAGAATAGAACATCTATAGTCCTGAAAAAAAAAAAAAAAGACATATTAGTATATGATAGTGCTATCATTTCAATTCACTGGAAGAAAGAATGAATTAGTTAACAAATGGTGGTAGGAAAATTGGTTTATAAACTGGAAGATTATAAATTTATTCATACTTCACACCTTAAACTAAGACTTCCGATGGATAAGATACTGAAATATTCTTATAGTGGAATAGAAGAATTTGAGGAAATATATATGTAAGCATATGATCAATTAGTGGAGAAAGGCTTTCCTGTTTTTAACATTTAAGAAAATATTTCTTACACATATATAATTTTTAGAAGAAAGAAATATATAAGCAAAAAGAAGAAAAAAATACCCAGAATTCCACCCAGTCCAAGACCACCATTGATAGCATGCTGGTTGTATATAGGAGGGTTCCTTTAAATGCAAAATAAAATGAAGAAACCACATATAAAAAGTGATTTGGCAGGACTCCTGGGTGGCTCAGTCAGTTGGGTGCCTGACTCTTGATTTTGTCTCAGGTCGTGATCCCAGGGTTGTGGAATCAAGCCCTGCTTTGGGTTCTGGACTGAGTGTGAAGCCTGTGTAGGATTCTCTCTCTCTCTCCCCTTTTACCCCATTCCCCCACTCACATGCATTCTGTCTCTTTCTCTCCCTTTCTTAAAGAAAAAGAAAAATGATTTGGCTGCAAGGAAAAAACAAAGGTGTCAAATATTGTTAAAATTAAAAGACAAATGTTGACTATGAGCAAATATGGATGCCACATGATAACAATTTAACACCTTTAATAAAAGAAGAGATCTCAGAAGTGAGTAAGAAATTAACTGAATAGGAAAATGTGTAGTCATGAATAAGCAGTTTGTCAAGGAAGACATAGAAACAATCAGTAAACATGGGAAAACATTGTCAGTCTCATTAGTTAACAAAAAATTGAAAATAAAACTGCAATGAGATACTTTTTAAAAAATTGAGATACTTTGGGGCACCTGGGTGGCTCAGTTGGTTGAGCATCCGACTCTTGATTTTGACTCAGGTATGATCTCATGGTTCGTGCATTGGGCTCTTCACTGATAGTGTGGAGCCTGCTTGAGATTCTCTCTCACTCTCTCTCTCCACCCCTCCTTTGTGCACATGTGCTGTTTCTCTCTCAAAATAAATCAACATTAAAAAAAAATTGAGATACTTTTTAAATCTACCAGATTGCTAAGACTTTTAAAAATAATTTCCCTGTTTTAATAATAAAATAGCATGATTTTATTTCTTTAAACAAGCACCCCAGCATTTATAAATCCAAGTGAATATTTACCTTTCAAATAAGTCTGTTTGAGAATAGATGCCAGTGTGGAAGATGTTGCTTAGAAACAGCCACTGTCATTAATAAAATTTGTATTTCCCTCAAGCTTTTCTGTTAAAAAAAAAACTTAGTAAGAATCAAATAAAGTATTACATGGTGATCATATCTTACTTTTTTTAGGTTCAGGAAACAATCAGCCCTTGTGTTTTGGTAAAAAGACCCAAATACTCATTGTTGATGAGGAGAAATATGGTCTTACATCGCTAGGGGTAGAATCAAATGATATAGCCATTTTCTAGGACAGTGTAGAAAAATGTGTTAAAAGCATTCGTGATCTACATACCTTCTGACTCAACAGTTTTACTTAAAATAATTCATACTAAAGAAACTATCAGCTGTGCAAAAAGACATATATTCTAGGATATTTGGTGTATATTACATATATACACATGTGTATATAAGGATATTTATGATATTAGAAATAATTAAAATAGAAAGTTAATTGAATTTATTATATATGTATAACAGGATGCTGTGCAAAAATTAGGAATGCTTTAACAGATAATAGTAAATCACAAAAACTGAGTATACACTTTAGACAAAACTCTGATCCTAGTTACTCATGCAATTATTAAGTCATTCACTCACAAATATTAGTGACAACCCATGCATTGTTCTAGATTCTAGAGATAGAATACTGCTTCGAGAAAAAATAAAAAAGATCATATCTTTGCCTTCATGGAATTTACAGTCTAATCAGCAGAGACAGAAGAATAAATAAATAGTCAATCAGAGATAAGTGCTTTGGAGAAAGATATGGCACATGATAGGCAGAGAGAGAGGGAGAGAGAGAATCCCAAGCAGGCTCAGCATGGTCAGTGCATAGCTTGATGCAGGGCTTGAACTCAACAACCATGAGATCATGACCTGAGCTGAAATCAAGAGTCCAATGCTGAACCGACTGAACCACCCAGGCACCCCCACCTCTGTGTTTTTCAAATTTTCTATAATTACTACTTTTAAAATAAGAAAAAAAAAATTAAAATGGACTTCTGCTTTTACTGTGCTCCCCCTTACCCCAATTTCAAAGTATTTAAAAAATTTAAGAATTATGTTTCTTTCCTTTTAGTGTTAGGCATTCCCTCTGTCTGGTAATTCAGATGGTGAGTAGGTCCAACTCTTAAATTAGAACCAAGATGTTAACTGACTAGTGAAATTGATTGAGGAAGGAAATTACACCTTTTTTCTTTCAGGGTAGAGAGGACTATATTCAGCATTTCCCCTATCATCTTTGTTTTCTTTTGTGAAGTGAACTTTAGAAACCTATTTTATTACATCTTTTGATAAATTTGATACTGTAAGGTTACATTTTTACTTATGTGTTCTGCTGTTATTACATCATCACCTGATGCAGAATAACTCAGGGACAAAACACTGTGCAGTACACATCAGTAGAATGGCCATGTCTCAGTCATCTTTACTAATGAATGTGAGTTGTGTTGCTGATTTTCTGAAAATCATTTGTATGAATCATTAGAATGTAGTGCTATGAATTTTCTCCAGTGACTTACCTTTCTGATTTGCTTGATTATACCAAATGTTAGAGCACTTATAAACCAATTCAGTCTAAGCAAGGTGAGGGTTATAGTGGGTGAGAGTGTGCCAGTTGGCAGAGAGGGAAAAAAAAGTCACACTCACTTCAGACTTGGCTATAGATAATCTGCATGAATGATTTTTTTTTTAACGATAAATCAACAAAATTCCCATTATCTGGAAGCATAACTTGAGATTTATTTAACCTTTGCTTTGATTGGCAGTGTCTAGTCCTCTAACATTACCTAGGAATTGGCGATTCTGGCTTTTTGCTCTAAGAGTACCTTTCTAGGTGATGTGAGGAACACACTGGCCAAGGTAAAATTTTGCTTTGCTTTGTATTTTGGTTTGAAATCATGCTTTACTAGTAAATTGCAAATCTGTGGTCACACTTGTTTTACACTATTAGTTTCAGAAATAGCAAAATCACTTCATGGCCTGTTGGCTGTACTTTTGTCCATTAATAAAAATAAATGTGATTTTTTTAATAGAAAGAGAGAAATATCTCCTCTTACATTTTAGATTTTGAAGAAATTTATTTTTTTGTAGTCTAAAAAATGTCCTGTATACCTTCTGTATCTTTCTATACCAACTGAGCAACTTGTATGGTAAATAAATGTTTTGTTATATCTGATTTCTTTTTTTGTTTGCCTAATTGGAATATAAATATTTAGTTGTTTTCTGATGACCTAATACCTTTCTTTTAAAGTTTATTTATTTATTTTTGAGAGAGAGAGAGAGCGCGCGCGAGCGAGCACACAACCAGGGGAGGGGCAGAGAGAGAGGGAGACAGAATCCAAGGCAGGCTCCAGGCTCTGAGCTGTCAGCACAGAGCCCAACACTGGGCTGAACCCATGAACAATGAGATCATGACCTGAGCCAAAGTTGGACACTTAACCGACTGAGCCACCCAGACGCCCCTGTTTTCTGATGATCTAAAACCAGTATTGTTGTTTCTTGAATGCTTAAGTGGAAACAATTCCTTTGCTTTAAAAACAACTATCTTGCCTATAATGTTTATGCTTTCCAAATTTCTTAATTACTTCTATGTGAATTGTGTGTGTCACTGGAAAGAAAAGAGACTGCCATCACTCAAACCCACGTTGAATCCCAGCTCTGCCACTGAGTAACTAGCTGAATGAATAGCTGTCAGAGCCTCAATTTACTTATCAATATGACGACCTATATTATTGACCTGTTGTGTTATGCTTCCAGTATTATGCCTAGTGTGTGGTATGCAGCCAGTAAGCAATACTTGTTCTATTTCTTTTATTTTATATTTTAAATTTGGCTGTGTATTGAATAGAACCTTTGGTGATTTTGTTGCAGTACAATTTTTATATAGAGCACTTTTGAAGGCAGTAGAAAAAGAATTATCAGTTACTAAATTTGGTCTACATGGTGTTAGATCTTTGACTTGGGTCTCGCCTTTTTTATTCTTTTTAAAGATATTTATTGTACAGTTTTACAGTATATTCAAAACATAGACTTGTGCCAGATACCGTACAAGATCCCTGTGGTAGAAGCTTGCTATATATTGTCTGTAATCCCCATAACTGTAGATACATTTTTTTTTTAATTGAGGAAACTGAGGATGATACCTGGAAGGCTTTTAAAAAATGTATATGTAATAATGGGCCTGCCATTATGGGTTAAAATCCATATGGTATATTATAAAGTGATCTTCTGATGTATTGTTGGAGAATGAAGTTTCCATTATCAGACTTTAGTCATCTCCACTGGGACTGAGAGTAGTGGTCTTCAAGAAACTGTGAGAGAGATGAACTGTGGTATTAAAGTATCCTTGAAGTCAGTGTGAACGACTGTTAGTTCTAGAGGGTTTTTTTCTCTCTCCTCCTCCTCCTCCTCCCCCTCCTCCCCCTCCTCCTCCTCCTCCCCCTCCTCCTCCCC
>NW_026057582.1:114263371-114310007 GCF_023721935.1 Panthera uncia
CCTCCTCCCCCTCCTCCTCCCCCTCCTCCCCCCCCTCCTCCCCCTCCTCCTCCTCCCCCTCCTCCTCCTTCTCCTCCACTCCTCGTTGCCCTCCCCCCCACCACATGTGCTATTCCTACTTCCATAATGTGCTCATCAATTCTTAAATCTTCCAAGTGTGAGTACCTTCCTTAAGTTTAGTCCTTTGGTTTTTGTAATAACATTGCAGTTTTTCTCCTTAAAACAGAATCTTTACAATGATTCTGATTATATCAAAAGGAAAATCTAACAAGTGTTTGAATTTTTTTTAAAGTTGATGTGGTGTTTTAGTTTATCAGGGTTCACATAAGAGGAACTAACAGCTATCTATACTTAGTATTTCTTTTTTGTTAATTAGGAATATTTAATTATGGTCTTAGTGTATTTTGTTATTATTGACATAATGTTCCAAAATGTTTTTAAAAGTGGTCAGTTGTCACATATATTTATACATATGTTATAAAAAGGAACTTGTTTCATAATTATCTGCCTCTTACTTATGAGGAATATGAATGTTAAAGAAATGCAGACAGATGTTTGGAGTACATTAGAGCCAAGTTTGATTTTTTTCATCTTGTTGGCATAGGAATTTACAGTGATTCATTGGGTTGTTTCTTTATTTAACTGGTTTCATTTTAAACATATCTTTGCCCCAACAATGATTTACTTAATTTAGAACAGTATTCTGATGAGTACAGGGACTAGTTTAACTTAACATCCAAATATTTGATTCTGTAATTATTAAAAATCAATATAAACATTTTACCACTGTGTTAGTAATCGTTTAAGAACACTTTTTAGTATGAAAATATTTGGTTATTTTCTTATTTCTAAAATCCTGGTTACTTATTTCTTACCTTTTTAAAATATAATTTGTCTAATGGTATTATTAATTATTACGTAAAACAAAGAGTCCCATCAAAAGTGTTTGGATTTTCTTTGCATATTCTGAAGATTAGGATTATTCTGCCTTGGTACACTTAATTTCTGAGGATTTTCAAAATACAGTACAAGAAATAATTTTTCTTTTGTCTGCCTAAAGTATGAGCTCATTTGTCACTGCTAATTTTTTTTATACATCTCACAAGTCAGGCTGCTTCCTAAACAGAATAATATCAGGAATATAATAAACCCTGATTGATTCCGTGTTTAGGGGTAAATGAGGTACTATCAGATTCAGAACCATCTTGACATCTTAGGGAGTAGTCCTCCCACCATTGCTAGGATATTGGATCCAGAAGCCAAGAATGATTTTTTTTTCTCCTAGATTACCAGCCAGGAAGTTTCTATGATGAGGGAAATATTCCCAGAGTTCAGAGAATGCTGTCATCATATGGGAAGTATAATTTGAAACAAGGAGAGAGGGAGTCCCAGAACATACCCAGCCCTACATTCCATTTATGCCAGAAGAAAGTGTAGTTTAATTTTCATTTTAATGAACTAGGTATGACTTTGTTTTGAAATGGTTCTGACATTTCTGTTACTATTAGAGATATTCTGTCCTTTTATTTCTCTTAGTTTAAAAGTTCTGTGTTTACCCCTCTATTTAAAAGATTGCCAAGACCCAGAATTGTGTGGTTTTTGATAAGAGTAGTTGGAAGTGTTATTGATGTTTCAGAGAATCCCTTTATCAAAGATAATTGGTCATAATGGTGAAGTTCATTATGTCATTTTCTCTAAAATCCAAAGATGACTCTGGGTAGAGATGGGGGACAGGGAAACAGGAGGAGGATGTTAAGTGTTCAACATAGAAGGCTGGAATGGCAGAGCAAATGGGGAGATTTTATCTGTTATAGTCTATAGGGAATATTTTGAGATCAAATTCTTTTTTTAATTATTTATTTTGAGAGAGACAGAGACAGAGCACATGAGCCAGGGGAGGGACAGAGAGAGAGAGAGAGAGAGAAGAGAGAATCCTAAGCAGGTTCCCAGTGACAGCTCCAGCTGAATGTGGGGCTTGATCTCAAACCGCGAGATCATGACCTGAGCCAAAATCAAGAGTTGGTTACTTAACCTACTGAGTCACCCAGGCACCCTGAGATCATATTTCTCTTACAATTTAGAAATTTAATAGATTCAAACTATATTGCATTAGATTTCTAAATTATAGAAGTTAGTTTTAGTCTACAGTTATGGTTTATTTTTTACAATTATAATTAGTGCTAATTTTGTGTTACATTCATATTACCTTATATTTGTAACGGGTTTTTTTTTTTTTTATCTTAATCTATTCTTCGAAACAAAGGAGGCTCAACTTAGCTGGTCTAGATAAGGTTGTTTGACTCTTGGATATGAAAAATAATGAACTGCAGAGAGACAAAGCACAAATTGTTGGGTGCTGCTGTTTTATTTGTCTAGAAAAACTTGAAAAATAAAATTCTAGTAAACAGTAGAGTTGTTCTTCAGAGGGTTTTGCAGTGATTATTGAATGTTTTAATAAACATTTCCCCAGGGCCTACTTTGTGCAAGCATCATGCAACACTAGGGATATAATGCATGAGATGAAGTGTTTTATTCTTGAAGAAGACCATGGGAGAGAGAGCTGTGTGAATAATTGCCATATGATAGGGGTAGACATTTTATTACCAGCTTTTGTAGCAGGTGATTTCTCTTGGTTGCAATGACACTAGGGAATAAAGAGAGACCAAGGTCAGAAAGCCAAAAGTCACCACATGGCTGAGGGAGGCAGCCATTCCTTCTTAGGAGAATCTTTCAGAAACTCTTCTTATTTCTTACACCATGTATCAGCAATTTCAATGATGATAACCAAGAGTAAAATCAAAATATGTCATAAGACATGAGAATATTTTTGTTACAAAGAGGCATTTTGGTTATCATAACAAAACCTCCTATATTGGTGCTGCTTTATAGCTAACCTTCTAAAGATATTTTCTATTGGGAGCAACTTCCCATTTTGCAAATAAAGAAAGTAAATAAGGAAAGAGTAAAGGGCCCTCTGTAGTGGTACTACCAATGGCAGTCAGTTTGCTCTGCTCTAATTGGGTGCATCTATAAATTTGGTGTTGGAAAGTCCATAACATTAGGACAAATAGCCTTGTGCAACAGAACTTACTTGAGAGGGCTTTGATGATGCAAAAAATTAGAAAACAGAGGCCTATAGGAGATACACATTTGCTGTTTTTATTTCATTTCTTGGCTAGTTGAAGTGGTTGGTATTATCCTTTCTTATTCTTTAAAACATCTTATAAAAAATGAAACACTTCAAAGAACCTTTTATCTCTCTGTGCTTTAGTTCTGTTTATGAGCTGGCATGCTCTTTTCCATTAGTATCATGAGCTACTCCTAGAATGCTATGTGTATCCAACAAAAGTTTCCTTTTTGGAAATTACAGCCAGTTTTGATTCCCTTTACTTTCATTTAGGAACTTTCAAAATTGGTTATTAACTTTTTGATTACTTCAGAGATAATAGTTTTAATTATTATTAAGTATACACTTATTTTTTCTATTTGAGATTTTCTTTATTATACTACTTTTGAAATTAAAGGTGTTTGTAGACCACTCAAAAGATTCAAAGCCTTGAGTTTCGTAAGTGGTACTTGGGTATGCTTTTTTGTTTTTAACTGTATTTGGGGCAAATTATTGCTCACTCCATGTGCTAGAATTTCCCCTGATGTAGACCAAGAATATTCCTCACCTTTTCTGTAAGAGTAGTTTAAAAGGTAAGTCTAATTTATTTTGAGTGATATTCGTCATTAGATCAGAGTGACTATTAAATTTCAAAGCATTATCATAATGATTATGATTATTGCTGAGTTGGAGGCAGTCTTCGCTGGAATCTATGTTATTAGTCTTCTTGGTTCTAGTGCAAGGTTCTGCAAAGCTTTCCTTTTGAGTTAAAGTTTATAGTTTTGCCATCATCATAGAGTTTACAGAATGTTGACCACATTGTTAGGAGGTGCCAACTCAGACTGCTTGGTAGTAACTGCCTGGAGAACCTGTTGACAACTAGGAGGCTTGCGGGGACATTTGTGAAGGAGTGGTACAGTCTAATAATGTCTGACATGATCACAAGTTGGGAAGGGATGGAGTAGGATTTGTGTTACTTACACCATGTGTTTGCCAAATCCATAAAGGGGCTTTAGAGTAGAGTAGGGATTTACTCCCACATGTAAAGTAAAAAGTCATTCTTACCATATCCCTTGTCAGAAAATCCTCCCATCTTTGTCCAGATACCTCCAGTGGGGGGCTGACTACCTCCCTGAGTTCCCATTCTGTTGTTGGACAGCTCTGTTAGAAATTACCCCCTGTAGTATTCATATGCCTTTCCATTTAGTTGTTACTCTGTATTGAAAGTTCGTGAAAACCTAATATAAAGGGTTTCTGACAAGGGTAAATTATGAGGTGTTTGTTTGTTTTGGTATCATTTACCAGCTGCCTTTTTGTCCATTTCAAAGAACTTTAATTTCAAAATAAATATAAGAAGTTGCCTAAATGGTATAGAGGGTTGCTGTGTCCTTTTCACGCTGTTTTCTCCAATGGTAACATCTTACAAAACTGTAGTACAATAACAAAATCAGGAAATTGATGTTGGTACAGTCCACCAACCTTATTCAGATTTCACCAGTTTTACATGCTTTTGTGTGTATGCATGTGTGTGTGTGTGTGTGTGTGTGTGTGTGTGTGTGGTCCTGTGTAATTTTATCATATATGTAGATTTGGCTAATTGCCACCATAGTTAGGATACAATACAATACTGTTCCATACCCCCAAAGAGCTCCTTCCTACTTACCACTTTATAGTCATTCCCAGTCCTCACCCCTATTCCTCATCCATGGCAACCACTAATCTGCTATCCATCTCTGAAATTTTGTCTTTTTGAGAATTTTATATAAACGGAATCATATAGTACAACCTTTGAGATTGGCTTTTTTCCACCCAGTTCAATTCTCTTGATATCTATCCAAGTTGATTACATGTATCAATAGTTATTCTATTTTTTTGTATCATTATTAATGTTTTTCCTTAAGGCCACAATAAATATTTGTCTATATCAACAACTTTTAAAGTATTATAAAAGTGGTGAATTCACATTTATAGAGCCATTATATTTGAATTCACCTATTACATGATACATAAGAAATCTCAACTTTGACCATTTCTTGCTGAACTGTTAGGGCTAATGGGAGTGCAAGAGTGTCACACGCTCATCATCCAATCACCCCGTTTGTGCTACTTCCTTTGTGGCCACGGGTTGTCTATCTGAAGGGATGATTATGTGGATGAAATGAGACATAAAGTCAAAATACAAATTTTTCTATACCATGTCAAACCAAAATAAATATGTAAGGTACAAATGTAACCTATGGTTATGTCTGGTATAATGAGATTGACAATTAGAGATTTTGGTTTTTTTTTAAAAAAAAGAACTTGTCTTTATTTTCCATCTTGTCTATAATGAATGCGTATTTTATCTTTGTTTTTCTATTTATAAAAATAATGCATACTTATTAAAAGTGGAAATGTGATAAAAATACATACACTAGAAAGTGAAAACCTACAGAAATCTCCCCCCTAAAGTTAATTATTATGAACTATTGTATGTTTTTTTTTACGCATACATTAAGTTTTTGTTATTATTATGAAAACAAACCAGGGATTCGCTGTGCACATTGTTTTGCCTCTCTTTTACTAAGGTATCTTGAATATTTTTTCATGTCTGTACACATGACTTTACTAGCTATATGGTTACTTCACTATGTACATGTACTATTCATTCATTTACTCAGTTACTCCTCATTGAATGCCTGCTGTGTTCAAGGCACCATGCTGGGGAAACTGCAATAAATAATACATGAAACTTACATTTTAGAGGGAAGATAGACGTTAGTAATGATTAATTCCTCAATTGACTATTTGATTACAAATGTGATATTGACTAGGAAAAAGCAGTACAGAGAGCTGTGCAAGTAAGTGCCTGTCAGGTCACTCAGCCTGGACTAGGAACCAGGGAGGAGCTCCCAGAGAAAGTGACTTCTGAGCTGAAATCTAGGGATGGTTATGTATGGATTAGGAAGTAACTGATGAAAGAATAGTGCATAGATGAATAGAAACTCAGCTAGATATTCCCATACATGGCTGGAAAGCTGTATGTCACAATGGCAACCTTTTTTTTAATTTTTTGGTATAGCATTACAGAAGTTTTTTTTTTTTTTTTTAAATCTACATTCTGATTTGTCTACAGTGAACATGTATTTATCATGTAACTAAAATAAAAAGAAAAACCAGAAGTGTTGAATCACTATATTGTACACCTGAAACTAATATATCACTGTATATTAACTAACTAGAATTAAAAGCTTTAAAAAAAATAAGTGGGTGCAGTAAATAAAAAAAAGAAAAAACATAAACCTGTTTGATGTACAAATACATATACTCATAGGGGAAAAAAACTAATAAAATCTTTCTCAGTGTATTAATACTGTGGTGGCATTATAGGTAGCTGCTATATTTTTAACAAAAATTTTTAAGAGTAGTATTAGCTTTATAGAAAAATTAAGATGATACAGAGTTGCCATATGCCTCCCCCCCCCCAATACACACATATACCTTCCCCCACACACACAGTTTCATCTATTCATATCTTACATTAATTTGGTACATTTGTTACAGTTGGTATTTTAATATTGATACATTATTATTAACTACCCATTGTTTATTCAAGTTTCTTTAGCTTCCTTTTGGCTGTGACAGTTTCTTATATTTTCTTTATTTTTGATGTCTTTGACAGGTTTTTTTTACATTTTTTTTAAACGTTTATTTATTATTGAGAGACAGACACAGAGTGTGAGCAGGGGAGGGGCAGAGAGAGGGGCAGACAAAGAACCCAAAGCAGGTTCCAGGCTCTGAGCTGTCAGCACAGAGCCTGACGCAGGGCTCGAACCCACAAACCACGAGATCATGACCTGAGCTGAAGTTGGACACTTAACCGACTGAGCCACCCAGACGCCCTGATGTCTTTGACAGTTTTGAGAAGTACTGGTATATTGTAGAATATCCCTCTTTTGGAATTTATCTGATGTTTATCTCATGATTATACTGCAGTGTGGTGGGTTTTTGGTAAAGTGCCCACAGAGGTAAAGTGCCAGCCTCATCACATCATATCAAGAAGTACCTACTATCAACATGAATTATCACGTTGATATTAACCTTGATTACCTGGCTGAAGTAGTTGGTGTTTGTCAGATTTCTTCTGTATTGTAAATTACTTTACTCCTTCCATTTCATACACTGCTCTTTAGAAGGAAGTCTTTATGCAAAGTCTCTACTTACAGAATCAGAGTTATGCTTCACTTCCTTGAGGGTAGAGTATTTACATAAATTATTAGGAATTCTTCTGCACAGGAGATTTGTCTTTTCTCCCCAGTTTATTTATGTATTTAATCATGAGAATGAACTCATGGAGATTTATCCTTTAGGTTTTAACCCAATAGTATATTTTATTCAAATGATTCCAGCTTTGGCTGGAGCTCTTTCACTTGTCTCTTGGACATACTCCATCAACAAGGTTTTGTGTTTGTTTTTGTTTTCTAAGTGTTTCCTTATTTTCTGACACTACAAGATGCTCTAGGCCTATTGTGTGTTGTCTGTCACAGACCTACAATCACCCATTTTTCAAGGAGCCTTGTTTCCTTTCATTGGAGGATAGTATTAAAAACCAAAATCTTGGGTGCTATTATATTTTTCTCTATTTTTTTTTCTTAGTTCTGGTCCCCCCCCCCTCCTTTTTTTCCCCTTAAGATCTCTGGTAAACCAAATATGAATTTTACCATGGCAGATTTAGGTTAGCTCATTAAATATTCATTTCCTACTACCTTTCCGTCCTTTCCTTCTTTCTTAGACATCTTTCAGCCAGGGGTGACCTTGTGACACAGTGATGGCCAGAGAGATACTAAATACAAACCTCCTGGGAAAGGGTTTCTTTCCAAAATCAAGTCAAAACCTGGAGGGATATATTTTGGGGCTCTTCAGCCTTCGTCCCGTCAAAATGGAATTGATACCTGAATGTTCGGCATAAGTATGAAAGCAGATGCTAGGGAATGCACAGTAGAGAGATAGAAGGGACTTTGTTTTGTGATGTCATTGGTGACCTATATGGTTGAACCATCCCTGGTTTGCCCAGCTCCAGACTTCTAAAATAAGGTAAACTCCCATGTGTTAGCTATTGTTCCTTGGTTTTTCGGTAATTGCAGCAGCTGAGCACAAAGTCTTAGCCAATTCAGATATCAGTTTGGTTGGCAAAATTACCATTAGTTTACTTAAGAAATATTTAAAGACCTACCATGTGTATGGGCAAAAAGAGAGGAACTCTGTTGATATCATCCCTGTTCCTACTGGCCCCAGTTTTAATAATGATATGCAGAACAGGATAATTACATGAGTGACTATGATTAAAAACAGAATGTAGTATACCTTTGTCATTTGCTTGGTCATGATTACTCATCATCTGTCACTTTATCTTACTGCATTCTCTGTATCTGAAACTGGCTTGGCAGTTTAGCTAGTTCCAGGACAGAAACCCAAGCGTGATCCTAGTCCCTTACTTTTCTCTAACTCTCCACATCCATTTGCTTACCATTTGGTAGCCTGTTTTCTTACCTTGTAAATATTTTTTATCCCATCTTATTTAATTCCTTTACTCCTCTACTAGTTCTGACCCTTAGAAATTTCTCTCATATACAACATTACAACCTTTCATATACAACATTACAATGCTAGTCCCCATGCCTCCAATTCATTCTCCTCACCCTACAGGCAAAGCAGTCTTTCTAAGAGGCAGATGAAATCTTGTTTCTCTCTTCAGTAAAATTACATGTTGGCTTTGCATTGTTTCGAGTATAAAGTTCAAAATTTTTCCTCTTGAAAGTCTTGCAGAGTCTCACCCTGCCTGGCTGTCCAGTGTTGTTTCATGGCAGTGTCCCCACACAAAACCACTCTGCAGGACACACCCCTGACTTCATTCCAAACATTTAACTAATTCTTCTTTAGTTTACTGTGTTCTTATTTATCTCAGAACATTTCCTCAGCCTGAAATTCTTGGTACTTCCAATGCCTTTTAACCTTAAAGACAGAGCTGGTCTTTCAGAAGACCTTCCCTAATTCTCACTATCATTCTCAAGGATCTCTATACTCAACCTCTGTTGTCACATAACTGGCTGTTATATTTTGTTGACCTTAACAATAAAACAGCCAGTTATTTTATCAGCAAAATGGGTTTATTCAGGAATAGCAGAAGAATTACAATTTGTGATATGGAAGTTATGACAAACCCTAGACAAGTCTGGATGTCCAAAGAGAGGAATGTTACTTTATAGAGAAAAGGAGGAAGTTGGGAGGGACTGCTTTGAAGGAAAGTCTGCGTATGTTCAGGGTGTTGACAGTTTCTCATTGGCTAAGTTGTGTTTTCTTACTGGCTGAGCTTGTTGCTGGGCAAGGAAAATTTTTCCACTTTCTGTTGAAGCAGCAAAATAGGTTTCTTGTTGGGAATGCAAAGTGTGTCTCTTCTTGTTGGGTTATAGTTAGTGACGAGTAATAGGAAGGAGAGCTCTTCCTTCTGGCCTCTAGACTCAATTTTAAACGAAGTTTCCTTTATTCAGTTTCACAACTTGAAATACCTCTTGAATTCATATACTTTCCATCAACTTTACACTTTGTTCTAGACTGTCATCATTATGATGTATTTAAATGGTCCTTCTGCTTCTGCTTTGGCAACTTGTAAAGTACCTGCTTTACCCAGTATCCAGTGATCTTTTCAGACTCCACATCTGATCATTATGGCACTGTGTTTAAAAATCCTTCTTCTCTGGTTGACCAATGAGCTTAGGCTACAGACTAAATCCTAATGTGGCCTGTAGTGTACTGCATGCATTGGTTCCTGTGTGTCCACTTTTCTAGCCTCACTTGTTTTCTTTTGACTCTTTAAACATGCTCTGCTCCCTAGTATCTCTGGACTTTTGCACAGGTTTCTCCTGTCTGAAACATTTATCATGTAGATACCTTCAACTCTCAGCACTTCCTCAGGATATCCCCACCCAGAGCTATCTATAGCAGACTTTTTTGTTATAGGTTTCACTTATTCTGCATAAACTTGTGGAGTTGAGCAAGGTGGAGAGCATATAGTTAAATTTAATTTTCAAAAATGATTGTAGCTCCTATCTTTAAAAGTAGCTTTTCTGCATTGACTCCTCTGGAAAAGTTTCATTCCTTGTATACAAACTGCTCATTTCACTCATTCCGTTAGATTCTTGTCCTGTCTGGATTTCTTGATAAATTCCTTAAATAGAGGTCTTGTCAGCACCCTAGATTCTTTGGCTCTAAATCTTTTTTTACAGTGTAACCATTTTTCTCTCCCAATTTTTAGTTTTGTTTGTTTTGTTTGTCAATTTTTGGTACAGAACCCACAGAGAAAGTTAACAGTTGTTTACTTTGTTCAGAAAAGTTCTGAGTAATAGAAGCTGTACTTAAATGGGTACTCTGACCACACTAGGAACATAAGGGACTTTAAAAAGAGTGATTCAGGGTGAGCATTCTGTTCCTCACTTCCCTAACCCCCAGACTCAGACCTCACACTTAGAATTCTGTGTAATTTCATGATCTGCTGACAAATACCCAGAGTTAGTCCCGATTTTAAACATATAGTGCAAAGTCATAGACTCAAGAGTGGAAAGAGGCTTTAGAGGCCATTTAGTTTTAGTCTAGCCACCTCTCTATTCAGGGTTGTTTGTTCCTGAGTGTTCTGTGCCACCCACATGTAAGAGCTTGTCTTTCATACAGTGAACTCAAACCTGCCTCCTTAAAATTTTCATCCACTGGCTTTTAATTCTTAGCACTGTCTGTGGAATAACAACTTTTGTATGTAAAGACAGCCATCATGTCTTTTCTAGGTAGCTTTTCTCCAGGAAGAATAGTCTCAGTTCCTTCTATATCATGGCTTAAAGTTCTTTTACCATCTTCTTTGAATTTCTGCAATTTTGATTTTTGAATGTTTTGGATTATTTACCACTCTGTCCCTTTTCTATTAGTGTAAATAATAAAGATGATTGCAAATGAAATTAGTTGATAGGTTTGATGGCAAATGCAAAATATACAAGAACAACTTAGTTGAGGGAACCTGTGAAATACAATTTGGTGTTTAGCTTACAGATCAGAAAAAGTTATTTATCCAGACTTTTTTGGATTAAATAGGGGGTGGAGACAGAGGACATTTGGGTAATAGAAGCTGGTATAGGGGATGATTTATCTGATGAATGACCACTTCCTTCATTTTATTACATCATTACATTTGCATATCACTATCATTTTCAATCTGTGATAAGCTGCTCAATTTCATAAATACAGTGTATCCAGCATTTTGCCACTCAGGACATTACAGACTGTTATTTTTTTTTGGAGCTGTAAAGATGTTTATTCCCTTGCTGAAAAACACACATTTTATTATGAATTATAACTTGTGGCAGCCTTACAGGTCATTCCTCCTATCTGTGCAAAATTACGGATTTACCACTTGCTGCCTGAATTAAGAGAGTTAAAAGTGGTGGTGGCAGCTGAACTTCCTATGAACTGCAAAGCCCTGAGATAACTTGTCAGGGATGTCTAAGGTTTCTCTTTTAACTTTGCCTTTATCTTACCCTGGGAGAAAACCCACACAAATGAGAGAAGACACATTCATCTTTGGTAATGACACAGGAACTTGTGCTTTTCTGATCTTTTGCCACTCAAGTGCTGAATTAATATCAAGTGAAAATTATAAAATGACTTTTTATAATTGTTTTCAACGAAAATTGAAAAGGAGCATTGTCTGGATATTTATGATTTTACCTGAACTCCAACATTTCAAATGGAATTGATCTCTTTCCAAAGGACAGCTTTTTCTGGGTGGTTTTCATTTTTATTTTTTTAAAGTTTATATATTTACTTTGAGAGAGTGTGAGCGATAGAGCAGAACAGGGGCAGAGAGAGAGGGAGAGAGAGGATCCCAAGCAGGCTCCACACTGTCAGTGCAAAGCCCACATTGGGGCTCGAACTCATGAACCATGAGATCATGACCTGAGCTGAAGTCAGATGCTTTACTGATTGAGCCACCCAGGCGTCCCTTGATTTTTTTTTTAAAGATTTTATTTTTAATCTGTACACCCAACATATGGGGCTCAAACTTATAACCCTGAGATCGAGTCACATGCCCTACCAACTGAGCCAGCCAAGGTGCTCCTTGATAATTGTTTTTTAAATACTAAAACTTGTGCATGATGTCGTCTTGGTGACCAGCTTTGAACAGAAGTTTTAGTATTAATAGTATCTCCTCCAATAATTTAGCTTTTCTTCCTTCTTTCTCAGTCTAATATTTATTGAAAGGTGTAGGACCGGAAAAGGTCCTTACGTAACATAAGCAAGCATTTAATTAAGGAGTAATGCCTATGGTACTGGAGTATGTGAAGTGAAATAGAGGTGTTTAATCAGCCTCAAAAGCTATTTACTGCTTCGTAAACTTTAGTGCTCGGTGTCATAAATATTATTACTGTGCTAGGGTTTCAGAAAAGCAGTGAAATAGCAAAACTGATTTTTTTCTATAGTTAAAATATGGAAGGTTTTCTTCCTAACAGAATTGTGTAATGAAGCTAATAGTTTGGAAAAGCATACATACTTGAAATTCTTAACTGAAATGTCATCAGAAGGGACTTAAATACAAATGAGGGATATGTTGACAATAAAGCAAGGAGGAAAGGCTATCGCTGTTAAGGCTGAAGTTATGTTGAGGAATAAGTCACATGGTCACATACATTTGCCATGTATTTATTGAGCACTACTATGGGGCATGGGCTAATAGATGCTTTCCATCCATTATTTTTTTAATTATTATGGCAGTCCTGTAAACTAAGTTGGGTCTAGTTTTAGAATAAGGACACAGAAGCTCAGAGAAGTTGTCACACGGTTGTGTCTGATTACACTTCTACTCCCTCCGTTACTTCAAACTGCTTATCAAAAGAAAGCCTATATTTAAATAGTCATTTTTTTCAAATTCATTCTGCTGAATGCCCATTAGTATACTGGAAAAGTTAAGCTGTGCTATGTTACTTCTTAGATTTTTAACCTTTTATTTTTCCATATTCAGCATTTATTAAGCAGCTAGTATATTCCTAACATTTAATAAGTATTATGAGGGTTGTAACCATATGTGAAGACCTTGTCTTCCCCCTTCAGAGTTTACAAACTGATAAATATTCCAGCCTTGTATACAAAAATTTTAAAGTACAATCAAGAGAGCAAGGTTCTTTTTTCCAGTATTTTGTGATTGTTGGCGAGACCCCTTCCAAATTATCCCCCTTCTGTTTAGGTAGGGAAGTGCACATAAAAGCTAAAATTCAATCCAATTGATGTATGTATGATCCAGTTTACAAGGACAACTAAGGAAGGAGTTCATAGTCTGGTTGAAATGCTTTGATAGAGGGGAAATCGTGTGCAATGAGAATCTACAAGAGGTAGTTAGCATAAGAACTCCTGAAGCAGGAAAGGTTTTATAGAAACATTGTCTTTGGAGCCAAAACAACAACAACAAAGAAAGCTGGCCAATACAGAATCTAAGGGAAGGCTTTTGTTAGGATTCTAACATTTCATTAACCCAAATGTTAATTTTTTTTTTAATTTTTTTTTTAATATTTATTTATTTCTGAGACAGAGACAGAGCATGAGCAGGGGAGGGACAGAGAGAGAGGGAGACACAGAATACGAAGCGGGTTCCAGGCTCTGAGCTGTCAGCACAGAGCCCAACGCAGGGCTTGAACTCACAAACCGTGAGATCATGACCTGAGCCGAAGTCGGTCACTCAACCGACTGAGCCACCTAGGCACCCCAAATGTTAATTTTTTTGTGTGTGTACTATGTACTGTGTATGTACATAGTAATATGTACTATGATTTTGTAATCTTTTATACCAGTAATGTTTTCAAAAAGACCCTACATTCTTTATGAAAATGTCAGCAGTAGAAGTTAAAAAGTTTGGATTGTTGATGTTTGTATAAGAAAATTTGCTGATCATCATGTCCAGTCCCCTCACTTTGCACACAAAGAATCCAAGGCCCAGATAAACTGTGAAGTGCTTAATGTCAAATACTTGTAAACATCAGACCTGGGACTTGGCTTGGATTATAGTCATGGTTTTGTCCTGTAGCTAAACCTCTAGTTGAAAAATGCATGAGGTTAGTGATGGTTTAATAATAAGAAATAATTTATATTTCCTTTTATTGTTTTTCTTCATTGGCATTGGGAGAGAAGTGATTGAAGAAATGTGAAGTAATGGAAGTATCCTAGATGGAATGTGGATGATAATTTATTTAGGTAAAGCATGGGGAAGCTTTACTTCAGAAAGTTCAGCTTTCTAAAGTGGAGTCACTTAATTTCGGAAGGTGTTTATGTACATGCCATCTTTATAATGTATAAAATAGTGTGAAGATAGCAAATTTAATAAAAAGCCTGAGTGTATGAGGTAATAGTGGCAATAGAAATTGTAAGCTCAGATTTATTCATACATTCTTCTCTTAACTGGCCTTTTAACTGAAGTGAAATTGATGGGAAAAGCATGAAGTTATGGAGAGTTTGCAATAGGGATGCCTTTGGTTGACTGTGATTACTATAATGTATTTCAACCTTGAAACTGAGCCCTGGATGACAAAGGAAGGCAGCTTTGACATAAGAAAATGCCAGAGAGACAAAATAACCTTCAGCTAGTCTATAAAAGAATGATTAAGCAGTTCAAAATGTAAATGCCATATTCTATCATACAGCCATTTCTGGGGATTTGAAATGATCATAACTCTTCTTTTTCTGGATCCAGAAATGCAATTCTATTCTGAATGGCATAAGAAAGTATTTGGGGCCTATTGTCAGCCTTTTTCTAGTTGCTTTACCCAGGAGATAATGTGTGCAAAAGCCAAATAATTTTTGAAGAACAATGTAAATGATGTGAAAGCAAAGGATAAAAGGTATCCTCAGAATTTCCATGGTTAAGTCCAACGAAGGGTTTAGACTTGGAGTGTTTAAGAAGTCTTACTGATTACATCATTCATTCCTTTAAAGTCTTACTGACTAATTACCCTTCTTTCACCTTAAAATACTTGAAAGAAATCCAAGACCAAAAAGAGAAAATGGCTAAACAAAAATGTGCATGTTGACTGCCATTACAATTTACCATATGTACTAATCTTTGCTAGTGAGAATAACCTACAGTGTATATAAAATGAAGATGTTAGATTAGATTATTTCTAAGTCCTTTCTTGTTCTAAAATCCTAACCAAGACTCTGTTGCATTATTCTAAGTCCTATCCATTCTCCTTTGTATTACATCCTATCAATCGGATTAATTTCCAGAAGACCCTACATTAATTATTTACTCCTTTGTCATTTAGTGGATCCTCATTAAATATATAATTGAGTACAAATTCTGGGCCTATCTTTCCTACCCATTTTTATGAATCTTCTGGCCAACACTGTTTATTTAATACTCTTCAGCTCTCCTGTGTGCACTCTAAATTGTTCCATGCCCCTATTAAAACTTTGTCAAGTGACTTAATTTCTCTGGAGTTGTTTCCTCACCCTTATAGGAAGGATAATGGATTTAATGACCCTTATACTTTTATGATTTCTAATTTACATATATTTTTCAATAATTGCTATTTTATCATTATAATAACACTTTACAGTGATAAGTGCAGGAATTACTATACACATGTACAAATAAGCACCAAGTCCAAGTAGGTTAGGTGATTTGTATGACAGTTGTTCTCAAACTTGGTAGTGTCAGAAAAAATCCCATTTAAAAAGTATCCCCCAAAATGAAATGCTTAAGGTATAGATCTAAGAAAATAAATGTAGATCTATAAGTGGAAAACTATAAAACAGTGATTTTAAAAAGTCAAAAAAGATCTATATAAATGAGATATTCTGTGTTCATGGATTGGAATACCCAATATTGTTAAAGCCTCAGTTTTTTCCAGTTTATGTACAGACTCAACACGGTCCCAGTCAAAATCCCAGTAAGCTATTTTGTGGCTATCATCATACTAAATCTAAAGTTTGTATGGGAAACAAAAGACTTAGTAAGGTCAATGCAATACTGAAAATGAACAAAGAAAATGAACAGTTAGAGTACTCACACCACCTGATTTCAAGACTTAATGTAAAGGGTACAGTAATCAAGACACAGTGGTATTGGCAAAAGAATAAACACATAAATTAACAGGATGGAGAGTCCACACAATAAATAAACAAAATAAATCCACACAAATATAGTCAACTGGTCTTTGACAAAAAAGCAAAGACAGTTCAATGGAGAAACGATAGTCTTTTCAATCAATGATGCAACAAGTGAACATTTGCAAGGACTTGTATCCAAAATATGTAGAAAACTCTTAAAACTCAGCAATAAACAAATCAACTCAATCAAAAAATGGACAAAAAATTTGAAGAGACCCTTCATCAAAGAAGATATATAGATGGCAAGTAAGCATATAAAAGGTTAAAACAATAATGAGATACCATTACATACTATTAGAATGGCTAAAATTCCAAACACTGACAAAAGCAAATTTTGACAAGGATGTGGAGGAATGGTAATTTTCATTCCTTGCTGGTGAGAGTGCAAAATAGTATGGCTAATTGTTGCCTGCAAAGCTAAATGTGGTCTCACCATGTAAATCAGCAAACACCTTCCTAAGTAGTCACACAACTAATGTGAAAACTTACAACCAAACCTGCATGCAAACGTTTATAGTAGCTTTGTTCATAATCTCCCCTGCTAAACCAGAAGCAGCCAAGATATCCTTCAGTAGGTTGAATGAATAAACTTTGGTACATCCATAAGTGGAATATTATTCGGTGATAAAAAAGAACTATCAAATCATGAAAAGATATAGATGAACCTTAAATGCATACTGCTGAGTTAAAGAAGTCAGTCTGAAAATTCTACATACTGTGTAAGTCCCATTATATGACATTCTGGAAAAGGCAAAAATAAGAGTCAGTTAAAGGATAAGTAGTTGCCAGAAGCCAAGGGGAGTAACAAGTTGTGGGGAAGGTTGGTTAGGTGAAACGCAGGGGCTTTTTTAGGATAGTGAAAGTATTTTGTATAATACTGTAATGATGAATATAGGACATTAAGTATTTGTTAAAATCTGTGGAACTTTATAGCAGAAAGAGTGGATATTAATATATACTAATTTTAAAAACCTCATTTAGGAAGTCAGGGATCTCAGAGTAGAATGTAAAGTGTGACAAAAGAATGTAAATGTATTACAAATATATTAATGTCACTGAAGAGGGTGTAGGAATGAGGTACTGATCTAAGTAATTTGGGAAATGAGTAGAATCTGTAAGACTAAAAGGCAAAAGGAACTGTATATGTAAACACTGTACTCTCTTACAGGGGGACAGGGTATATGGGTTAACAATTCTGCAGCTGCTATATATGTTTCTGCTATTGTAGTGGGGTTACAGTAAGCAAGGGGAAGAAGCTAATATGATCCATGTGATAATGGACTGGAGTTGGAGACTTAGTATGACCTCATGTTTAGCTTAATATAGATGTAGGTGATTGCATATAAAAATGTTTATAGATAGGGGCGCCTGGGTGGCTTGGTCGGTTAAGCGTCCGACTTCAGCTCAGGTCATGATCTCACGGTCCGTGGGTTCGAGCCCTGCTTCGGGCTCTGTGCTGACAGCTCAGAGCCTGGAGCCTGTTTCAGATTCTATGTCTCCCTCTCTCTCTCTGCCCCTCCCCTGTTCATGCTCTGTCTCTCTCTGTCTCAAAAGTAAATAAATGTTAAAAAAAAATTAAAAAAAAAATGTTTATAGATAATGTGTATATACACAGGTTAGTAAACGTAGTTATATTACTCTGTCAGCTGAGAGGGTCTAGAAGCAATGAAACCCCAGTAGCAATGACCACACCTTGTGCCCAGATCTTGGTTTCTAATACCATTATCCTCTAAGAGGAATGAAAGTTTCTTGGAGAAGTGACTAATTCTTGTGTTGGGGCAGGAAATATATAGGGTGAGCCCAGAGCATCTTGTAGTGCCGAAAACTAACAAAGTGCTTTAAATACACACACACACACACACACACACGGTAACAGGAGTATGCTATAGGGATAGAAGAGCTAACTAAAAGATCTCCCAACATGCAAAACTGGAACACTGTGAGCAGTAAAATAAATAAAATAGTGTTGGGTTAAAAGCCAAAATATAAAGAAATATTCATATATCCATACTGATATAAACAAACAATTGATGTTGACCCCAAGGGAGAATAGGCACATCTCCCATGCAGAAGAATTTCAGTACTTTATTTAGATACTCCACCTGCAAGGAAGTGTAACTCCCCACCTCTCAAGTTGAACTGTTGATAGTGACTTTTCTCCAAAGAGTACAATATCATGGAAAAACCTGACAAACACTGCCTCATGCCAGGTTATCAAGGTCACCATCAATAGTGATAAGTCATGTTGATAAGTTGTATCCTTGATAGGATAAAAATGATACTTTACCTGTGCTGTTTTCCTCCCTCCAACACATTATCCCAGTCTAATCATGAGAAATCAAATTACAATTCTCTGAAATATCTGACCAGTAATCTTTAAAACTGTCAAGGTCATTGTAGTAGGTTAAATGGTAATATCCCCCCAAAAGTATGCCCATGTCCTAACCTCCAGAACCTCTCTCTCTTGGACAGAGTCTTTGCAGATGTATTTAAGTTAAGAATCTTGAGAGATCATCCTGGATTATCAGATTATCTGGATTATTTAGTAGGCTCTAAATCCAATGACATGTCCCTCATAAAACAGAGAAGGCACAGACACAGAAGAGACAGAAGCAGAGACTGGAGTGATGTACCTGTAAGCCAAGGGATGCCTATGGCCACCAGAAGCTGGAGGAGACAAGGAATGGTTCTAAAACTTTTCAGAGAGTGTGGCCCTACTGAGATCTTGATTTTAGAGTTTATGACTCCTAAAACTGAAAGAGAATAAACCTCTGGTTTCCAGGATAGTTAACATACCTGTAACTGTTATACCAGTTTCAGGTGTACATTATAGTGATTCATCAACTCTGCATTACTCAGTGCTCATTATGATAACTGTGCTTTAATCCCCTTTACCTGTTTCACCCATCCCCACCCTCCCCTCCCCTCAGGTAACTATCAGTTTGTTCTTTACAGTTAAGACTCTCTTTTTTGGTTAGTTTCTTTTATTCTTCATTCATTTGTTTTGTTTCTTAAATTCTACATGAGTGAAATCATACGGTATTTGTCTCTCTCTGATATATTTCACTTAGCATTATACCCTCTAGATCCATGTTTTTGCAAATGGCAAGATCTCATTCTTTTTTATGACCAAGTAGTATTCCAGTGTGTGTGTGTGTGTGTGTGTGTGTGTGTGTGTGTGTGCGCGCGCGCACGCGCGCGCACCTCCCGCCCCCCCCCCATCTTTATCCATATATCTGTGGATGGACACTTGGGTTGCTTCCATATCTTGGCTGTTGTAAATAGTGTTGCAATAAACATAGGTGTGCATATATATTTTTGAATTCGTGTTTTCATTTTCTTTGGGTAAATACCCAGTGGTGGAGTTACTGGGTCACATGGTAAATTCCTGTTTTGTTTTGTTTTTTAATTTTATTTTTCATGTTTATTTATTTATTTTTGAGAGAGAGAGCATGAGCAGGGGAGGGGCAGAGAGAGAGGGAGAGAGAGAATCCCAAGCAGGTGGACATCGCCAGCACAGAGCCCAATGCGGGACTCTCTATCATGAATCGTGCGATCATGACCTGAACTGAAATCAAGACTCATCTGGACGCTCAACCAACTGAGCCACCTGGGTGCCCCTTTGGGATTTTTTTAAAAGACCTAAGTTTGTCTAATTGGTTACAGCAGCTACAGTAAATTAATATATTCATCAAAGACAAGGAAGCTCTGAGAAACTGTCACAAGCAAGAATAGCTTAACAATACTTAATTACTAAGTGTAGTATGATATTCTGGATGGGATCCTCACACAGAAATTGGACATTGGAGGAAAACTGAGGATATCTGAATAAAGTATGAACTTTCGTTAATAATAATTTATTTGTATTGGTTCATTAGTTGTGACAAATGAGGGCAGGGGGGAAGAGAAAAAAAGTGTGACAATGTATCACACTAATACAAGCTGTTAAGGGAAATTGGGTGTGGGATACATAGGAACTCGAGCTATCCTCACAGTTTGTGTACACATCTAAAACTGTTACAAAATAAAAGAGATAGTAAAAAAGAAAGAAAAGGAAAAGGTACCTTTTCTAGGAATAAAATGACCTCAGAATATCCACCCCCAGAGCAAGTGTTTCCTAACTTTTGCAACTATGTTTTGGGGGAGGTTTGTCTATTTTACAGGTCTCCTCTGTTCCTTAAGCAGTGTGTAGTCAGCCTTGCTGTTCAAGGCAGATAAGCCGTTGGGGAAACAGATGTATTCAGGTACAGAGGAAATCAGGGCAAGTCATAACACATTCTAAACAAAGTAGCACTTTGGCTTTCTTACTGCTTTCTTTGCTCCCTGAGTAATTCAGCCCAGAAATCATAGGATGGGGCCTAGAAACATAGGTGCCTGTGCTAGGACTCCTTGGAGAAATGGCTGATTCTAGGGCTGGGGTAGAGAAAGAAAAGGACAAGATATGCTGGAAACAAGAAAATAAGGAATCGCTCAAAGAGGTATTACATCTAAAGGATACAGAAGTGACCTTGAAGGAGCAAGCACTCACTGGCCAATTTTTGAACAGTTTGAACATCAAATAATACTCATTATCAAATTATAGCCCACTGAATAAAATAGGAATTCATGAGTTTGCAGTGACATAATAAATGAATGGAGAGAAGAAAAGGAAGAATGGAATTAGAAAAATCAGTTTGGGAACCAGTGTAGTTATCCATGGGTAATCAGTTATCCATGAAATATCAGTAGATGCCAAAACTAATGGGTGAAAATTTAATAAGGAATGTTGTTTATGTAGTCTCAAAATGTCTCCTCACAAAGTATCTATTACTTACAAAGGAAAGAAAAGGAACTTCACAGTAGGAAACCTGGCAGATTCTAACCTTAATCAGGTGATGAAAGCTAATGTTAATAGTAATGGGACAAAATAAAATCAAGCACTGCCTGATAGGATGCAGTGTGAGGACCAGGGCATCATTTCTATGATTCATCTACCAAAATCTATATAACCTAAATCTAATCTTGAGGAAACAAACAGAGAATCCCAAATTGAGAGATTTTTTTAGAAGATACCTGGCCTGTAACTTACAAAATTTTAAGGATCATGAAAGTAAAGGAAAAACTTGATAACTAACTGTTTCAGGGTTAAAGAGATTACAGAAACATGACAATTAAATGCAACCCATGATACTAGATCTGTTCCTTTTGCTACAAAAGACATTAGTGAGATGACTGGTGAAACTTAAATAGGGCATAGAGATTACCTGGTATCATTGTTGATTTGTTGATTTTGACGATTGTATCATGGTTATTTGGGAGAATGTCTTTATTAAAGGAATTACAAACCTAAGTTTTCAGGGATGATGGGACATAATGTCAGCAATTTACTCTCAAATGATTAAAAAAAAGATTCTTCATACTATTCTTGAACTTTACTGTAAGTTTGAAATTATGTTTAAGATTTTAAGTTTATCTTTAAAATTTTTAAATAAAAGACACTATGGGGGTGAGAGGATGAGAGGGAGAATGTATCCAGAATAGCTCTGATCAACTAAAGATCCCCAGACCTTGAGGAAAATTGAATACATTAAAGGGAAAGACTAAGATCAAATATTAATGCTAGGAGAAAGAGTTCGTGGAAAGAATTTTTTCATAATGAAAAAATAATCTTGTAAATAATCTTGGAAACTTTGTATTGAGTGCATTTTGGTATTAATGTTTTCCTTGACTTGCCTCATTGCCAAAGGTGGGAGTGGAAGTTCAGCTCCTTGCTGGGTCATGCTGGGGGGGGTGGGGTGGGGAGGGGGGAATGGGTAGGGAAAGAAAGGAAAAGAAGTGCCAACTGTTACCACTTTGTATCATCTTGTCCTGCCTAAGTGCTGCCTGGAAGGGTTGACATTTAGCTCCCTGTGGGCCCTGCTAACACCAGAGAAGCACATAGGAGGGACTGTTTTTAGAGGTATGGAAAGAACATTGACTGAGGAGAAACTACCAATAATGAGGAAAAGGGTGAATCTTATGATAGAATTTAGACTATACCATTCTGCTATCCTAGGCTATGATCCTTGACCTCTTAAGGCATGTGGTCTCCTTATACTTTTTGAATTAAGAATTTTTGAAAGGATAATTTTAAAGGACCAGTCAACCCATTGTATTCCACCCAGCAATCAGTATCTAAGTAAGAAATATGATAAGGGAGTTATTGGGTCTTCTCAAAGTTGGAGTTAACATATCAAAGAATGGAAGCTGTAAGACTGTTTCTTCATTAATAAATTCGGTCAAAGGGCAGATTTATGGTTGTGATCAACCTGAAATAACTGTGTTTTTTAATTTCAAAAAAATTGCTGAAAATGACTGTTGTCTCCTATGTTGCTGGTTACATATATGACCATTACTAAACCAACAATACAGCTTTGGTCTGTATTAGTCTAGTTTAAAATTGAAGATAGCTAGAATCTTCAACAATTACAGTAGTACAGTTGTTAAACTATTTTAAAATGGCTGAGTTTTCTTCATTTAAAAGTTGAAACGTAACAATAAGACTAACATCTACCTCTTTGAAAACCATGTGACAAAGAGTACCTTAACATTTTTTTAATACAGTGCTATGTTCTTTGGATGATGGAAGAATTGATTAAAGTACCTGGGGCGTCTGAATGGCTCAGTGGGTTAAGTGTCTGACTCTTGATTTCGGCTCAGGTCATGATCTCAAGGTTTGTGGGATCGAGCACTACCTGTGACTGCACAGAGCCTGGTTGGGATTCTTTCTCTCCCTTCCTCTTTCTCTTTCTCTCTCTCTCTCTCTCTCTCAAAATAAATAAACGTTTAAAAAAAGGAATTGATTAAAGTACCTGTAATACATTAGTTTCAATAAATATTTGATGTGAAATGAATGTTGAATAATCCTAAAAAGATTGGAAACTATTGGCATTAATTTCTCTTTGAGTGAGAAGTAAATGTCTTGCCTAAATTACTCAATTCCTGTTCTCTACTTAATAGAGAATTTGGGATGTAATGTAAATGAAAGCTACCCGTGTTAATCTTGGATCCAAATCACACAGTAAGGAGGAAACCTAATCATTAAATAGCAAAATCAGTTTCATTTTCTTTGCTGCAGTTTAAAAAATGTAGCATACATTGCATAGCTGCAGTGATCACTGCCCACTTTTATTATTTATTTATTTAAAAAAAATTTTAGTGTTTATTCATTTCTTGAGAGAGAGAGAGAGAGAGAGAGAGAGGCGGAGAGAGAGGGAGATACAGAATCCAAAGCAGGCTCCAGGTTCTGAGCTGTCAGCACAGAGGCTGATGTGGGGCTCAAACCCACAAGCTGTGAGATCATGACCTGAGCTGAAGCCGAAGTCACACACTTAACCGACTGAGCCACCCAGGTGCCCCAGTCACTACCCACTTTTAAAAGGGACTCTTGAAATCTATTACCATTTGAAAAACTCAGATACTAAATCCACTATGCTGCCAGTAGCTGGGGGCGAACTGAGAGTGACTGACATGGTACATTGCCTAGTATAATTCATAGGAGAAATCCTTTTCAGCTCATAGATTTTTTAAAATATTGTTAAGTCCTGTGGCTGGCAGAAAAATAGAAAATTCTGCCTGTTTTTAGCAGAATTCCTCCTTTGCAACCAATTTTCTTTTTATTCAAGCTATCTTCTCCCAACTCCACCCAAAGCCAAGATTGGTACATCTGAAGTTCTAAAATCTGAATTCTTTGCTTTGGCCCATACAGATGTACAGATGTCTTGGTTATAGGAAATGAGAGTTATGTCATGTTCTGATTTCCTGTAGGAGCTGAAATATAGCAAAGTAGGACAGTGTGCAATGTTTGAAGAAGAATATGGCAGATAAGTTTTTGTTTTCCAAGAAAAGACTTCTTTATCTTAAGAGGTCAATCATCAAAGTACTCAAAGGAAGAGGCAGCAAGTACTCTTCTGCTAAATTTTGTGTTAGGATTCTTTGTGATTTTTAGCTAGGTGACCTACTTTAAATATTCTGCGATTGTCCCAGTTTGTGATTAAGATATTGGTAAACAAAAGTTGTGCAAAACTTATGAGGATATCTGTATAATCTATCAAATTTTGTTTTTATTTAAAGGCATAGTTGAGAAAAAGAGGGTAACCTTTAATCATTAAATATTAATAAATCAGCAACTCTAGGGTTTTAAAAAATTTTTTTAATTGAAGGACCATTTTTTCCTTTAATCATCTTAATTCAATCCATTTGTTTTCCTTACAAATAATAATTACCTGAAACAGCACAGAAAGAAAATAAGGGCCAGGAATACAGGGCATATTTTGGGAGGATATCACCATTCAACCTACTGCAATTGCTTTGTTGCACTTTGCAGATAACTACGTTTTTTACAAATTGAAGGTTTGTGACACCTTGCATTAAGCAAGTCCATCGGTGCCATTTTTCCAACAGCATTTGTTCACTTCCTGTCTCTGTGTCACATTTTATTTATTCTTGCAATATTTCGAACTTTTTCATTATTATATTTGTTATGGTGATCTGTGATCAGTGGTTACAACTTGTTGAAACTTCAGATCATGGTTAGCCTTTTCTAGCAATAAGGTATTATTTGTTTTTAGACATAATGCCATTGCACACTTAATAGACTATATAGTATTGGGTAAACCTAACTTTTTTATGCACTGGGAAACCAAAAAAGTCACTTGACTTGCTTTTTTGTGATATTTATTGTGGTGGTCAGAACCAAACCCACGTTATTTCCGAAGTATGCCTGTAATTGAAATTTGGGATATACTTAGTTTTGTCAATGCCGTTGGCTATAGTGATACCCACAAATATTTGTTTATCTGTTGTAATTCAAAAAGCATGGATTCTTAGAATCCAGTGAATTTTGTAAAGCAGTAGCACTGGTACCTTTGAGGTAAAAACCTAGTCCATTCCTTTTTTTTCATCCTATCCTCAGATTTCATGTGCCTACAGATTTTGTTTTTAAAATTAAATTTAATTGTTTTTAAACAAGTTTATTTAAACAACAAGGTACTTGACTTGAAGGGAAAACTATCTAGGATTCTGCTCAGGTTATGATCTCATGGTTCATGAGATTGAGCCTGACATCAGGCTCTGCGCTGACAGCATGGAGCCTGCTTCAGATTCTCTTCTCCTCTCTCAAAATAAATAAATAAACTTAAAAAAAAAAAATATTGTCCTACATGTAACATGTACAAAAAAGTTATAAAATTGTCCTTGGTTTCATAACAGCAAATGAAATAAATTAAAATTCTCCAATAAAACAAGGTACAGAATGATTTTATGTTCTTTTATTGTTAAAGAGTAAGAGCAAAATAACTGGAATATAAAGATAAGAGATGAATGAGCATGCCGCTAATGGAGAAAGGAGGTATTTTCACAGGACCAGTATTTTCCCTTATCCTATCTCCATTTGATGTTACTCAAAACATACCATTGGCCATTTAGTTAAAAACATGCAGTATGCTTGTGCACATACACAGTTACTTTATGTACAGTAAGGAAATGGGGAAGGGGAAAATGAAAGAATAGAGAAAACTATACTAGGATGTGGTGGAACCAAATTGCGATTTTCTTTTTTTTTTTTTAATTTTTATGTTTATTTATTTATTTTTTAATTTTTTTTTAACGTTTATTTATTTTTGAGACAGAGAGAGACAGAGCATGAACAGGGGAGGGTCAGAGAGAGAGGGAGACACAGAATCGGAAGCAGGCTCCAGGCTCTGAGCCATCAGCCCAGAGCCCGACGCGGGGCTTGAACTCACGGACCATGAGATTGTGACCTGAGCTGAAGTCGGACCCTTAACCAACTGAGCCACCCAGGCGCCCCATATGTTTATTTTTGAGAAAGAGAGAGACAGAGTGATAGCAGGGGAGGAGCAGAGAGAGAGGGAGACACAGAATCTGAAGCAGGCTCCAGGCTCTGAGCTGTCAGCACAGAGCGCAACGAGGGGCTCAAACCCACTAACTGTGAGATCCTGACCTGAGCCAAAGTCAGAGGCTTAACCAACTGAACCACCCAGGTACCCCTCAAATTGCAGTTTTCTAATGGAGAATGTCTTCTTGGTCTGGAGGAACAGAGTTCTGGAGTAAAGTAGCAGGTTCCCTTTTTTGTAGATGCCTCCTGTCTGCTGCTGGAACACACCAATTGTATCTTCATCCTCCATTTACAACAGTGTAGGTGTGTTTGTTTTGTTGATTGGCTGCCCATCAGATCAGAATCTGATCTGCCTCAATGACACACCCTGTTGTTTACAATAGGTTTTCATTAGTTCACTAAGTGGTATATGCCTCTTAATCTTACACTGTGCCACACAACCATCCTGCCCCATCACCTTCAAATATGATCGTTGTTCTCAGTCTTGACTCTTTCCTTGGGCTTTTTGTCAGCCATGGCAAGTACCAGAGTCTCCCCAACTGCTGCTTCACAAAAGAGGTACCGGGTCCACACCAAGAGAGAGCATACAAGCAGCACCACAAGAGTGGCAGAAGGAGGCAGCTGCGGTGGAGCGTGCCTATAGATTTTAAAGAGCTGTAGGGACATCCTACTACACTAAAAGTATTTTCACCTGCTTGACCTGGGACTATTTGATAGGGTGATTGATTGAATTGCTCCAAGAAGGATGAGCTGTTAATGTCAGCTAAAGTGACACGGGCTTTAGTGAAGAGGCAGTCACAGCTGTTAGTAACACATTACTTAGCTTTATGATTAATAGAAGTTTATAAGAACATACATTTTTTTAATTTGCAGCTTGGAGTGATTTTGAAATTAGAATATTTTACTTCTGTTACCATTTGAAGCGGTGAAAACATTGATTTTCAGTAGCTACTGTGAAATATATGCTTATTTCTGTGAATGGCAGTAGTACTTTCCCATTGTATCCATCAAGTCAGGTGCTCCAAGGAACACTCACATTCTGTGTGTATCCTGAGACATAACTTTAGCGAATCATACTGAAATCTTCCAAATTGAATTTGATATCCTAATAGGGAATGACAGTGGAACATGATCTGGACCTTTTGGATTTGCATTTTTTACAGCTGATTACTTCTGATTAAGCCCAATTTGGTCATTTTAGACCAAGTTGAAATTTTTATCTTTGATATCAGAATGTGACAGTGATTGATATCCTGGAGGCATTCTCTATGCTGTAGTTAGTACTTGGTTAGTACTTTGATTTGGGTCAAAGTTCAAAGTATGTGTGTGGGTGTGTGTGTGTGAGAGAGAGAGAGAGAGGGAGAGAGAGAGGGAGAATCCCTCCCTCCATTCTACTCTTTCTCCCTGTCTACCTTCCTTTTTTATTTTCTTCCCTCTTTATTATATTTCTCCCTTACTCATGACATTTAGATTTTCCTCTTACTCCCCAATGGCCCATTTACTCCACCCCTTACCCCTTCTTAATTTTTTTATTGTGGTAAAATACATTTAGCATATATTTTACCATCTTAACCATTTTAGGTGTACAGTTGGCATTATATACATTCATAATGTGGAACCATCAGCACCTTCCATCTCTGTAACTCTTTTCATGTTGTAGAACTGCTCTATACTTACTAAACAGTAACTCTCTGCTGGAGTGATGACAATACTGACTCCATCTTTGGTCTTTCATCTTGTTTACGTCTGCTCTGTGACCTCTCTTGGTGCTACGTGTCCCAGGCCCTTTGGAGATTAGTTTACATGCCTTAAAAATTCCCACCACATCTGGAATGTGGGAAGGCTTTACTCTGGTGCTCTGTAAATTTGTTAAAGATAAAATAGTTTTTCCCTTTCCTGACACACAGATGTCATCACAAGGTCTGTCAGGTGCATGCAAACCTTCTGAAATGCACATGAACCCTTGACTTCACTACCGTGTCCCCAGGGTCCCCTTGCTGTATAGAATCTGTAGGCTGAGGTCCAGACTTTTTGGGAAATAATTGCAGCTCCGGATCATCATCTGCCCAATCCTCCCTGTCAGTAAGTTACCCTGCATAAAACTCTGTGAATTGTATGCATTGCCTGCTTTGTTTTTTTGGTCCCCAAATGCCTTCTCATTTTGGAGGATACTTTATATAGTCCCTCTTCCACTTCCTAATACTCCCCATTCTCCTTGACATCCAGCATTCTTCTTTCTGTCTCTATGATTCTGTCTACTTTAAGCACCTTGTATAAATGGAATTGTGCAATATTTGTCTTTTTGTGATTGGCTCATTTCACTTAGGATAATGTCTTCAGGGTTGTTCATCTGTGTTGGTAGCATATGGCAGAATTTCCTTCCTTTTTGTGGCTGAATAATATTCCACTGTATTCATTTGTCTGTCAACGGACAGTTGAGTGGCTTTCACAATTTATCATTGGTGAGTCGTGCTGCTGTAAATTGTCATTGTACCAGTATCTCTTCAAGACATTGCTTTCTCTTCTTTCGGGTATATAGTCAGAAGTAAATTGCTGGATAATATGCTAATTCTATTTTTAATTTTTAAGGAATCACTGTTCTGTTTTCCATAGCAGCATGTACCATTTTAAATTACTACCAGCAGTGCACAAGTGTTCCAGTTTTTTCACATCATCACCAGAACTTATTTCCTTCCTTCCTTCCTTCCTTTTTCACATCATCACCAGAACTTATTTCTTCCTTCCTTCCTTCCTTCCTTCCTTCCTTCCTTCCTCCCTCCCTCCCTCTCTCTCTCTCTCTCTCTTTCTCTCTCATAATAGCCATCTTAATGGGTGTGAAGTGGTATCTCATTGTCGTTTTGATTTGCATTTTCATAATAATCAGTGATGATAACTTATTTTCATGTACTTACTGGCCGTCTGTATATCTTTGGGGAAATGTCTAGTCAAGTCCTTTGCCCAGTTTTGAATTGGGTTATTTCTTTTTGTTGAGTTTTAGGAGTTCTCTATATATTATGATGTTAATCCCTTACCAGATATATCATTCACAAATATTTTCTCCAATGTTGCAACTTTGTGCATAGTGTGTTTTGCTGCACAAAAGTTTTAAAATTTTTATGAAGTCCAATTCATTGTTTTCACTTTGTTACCTGTGCCTTTGATGTTATATCTAAGAAATCAGTGCCAAATCCAATGTTGTGAAGCCTTTAACCTATGTTTTCTTTTAAGAATTTTATGGGTTTAGGCTTTACATTTAGGTCTTTGACCTATTTTGAGTTAGGTTTTGTCTATGGTGTTAGGTAAAGCTCCATCTTCGTTCTTTTGTATGTGGATATCCGGTTTTCCTAGCACCATTTTTTGAAAAGACTTTCCTTTGTCCGTTGAATAGTCTTGGCATCCTTGTCAAAAATTATTTGACCATTTATGTGAAACTTTATTTCTGGGCTCTCTATTCTGTTGCCGTTCTTTTTTTAAATTTATAGTGTTTTGAAGTCATTAAGTATTAGTTCTCCAGTTTTATTCTTCTTTTTCGTGCTTGTTTTGACTGTTCAGGGTCCCTTGAAATCTGGTACAAATTTTAGAATGAATTTTTCTGTTTCTACAAAAGATACCATTGAGATATTGATAGGATTGCTTTATCTGTGGATCACTTTGAGTTTAATGGATATCATAACAACAGATGATCAAAGCAATCCTATCTATATCTCAATGATATCCCTCCCTCCCACTGCTCACACGTGTGTGCAACTCTCTCCCTAAAATTAAAAAAAAATTAAAATAGCTCCTCATTGTAAACGTATCGTTTATGACTTTTATTTTTATAACATTGACAAATAATTTATTGCTTACTTCAGGTATGCCAAATTCTTTGTAGGAGAAATACCCACTGTTGAAGTTTTAGCTGTTAAAGCTATATATGCAAATAAAACAGGAAGAGAAACATTCTGTTCTTCCCTTTTAAAAACAAATATTGATCTATTTGAAACTGGGTGGCTACAACTATAAAGCATAAGCTCATTCTTACTATTCTAACATTTTGGTTTCTTATTGGATGTTCCTCCTTTGGAAAATAACTGTGAGATAAGTCTGATCTGCTGAAAAATTTCAGTTCTATTTATGACCTAATGATGCTTTATGCAGTGTTCTCCTGGAATTTACTGGCCTACAGTCTTGATGTGTAGTTTTTTGTATTAAGATGAGTCAGTTTTCAGCATTAATAATTCCATGGTAAGCTACATGGAGAATAGTTTCTGCTTAAATGAAACTATTGAAACTAATGAAACTATTGTCTACAAATCTAATAAAAGTGAAGACACATCAGTTCTTAATAGAACATTCTGTAGAGATTCTCTTGACTTAGAACTGTCATTTTTCTCTTCCTTAGTATTGGCTACTGTGTTTTGTTGTATATACATACTGCTTATTTTGATACAACACTCTTATAGGTTAGGAAATATACAACTTAGTACAAATTTAGAAAACAGGCCACTGAAATTATCATTTATCAGAAATATTTCTGACCATCAGTGTTGCCTCTGTATGTATGAGCCATAAGGTAACCCTGAAAAGTATTTATAAGCTCAATCAAGTTTATTAAAGTCAGAGGAAAATTAATATTCAATGCTTCTACTCTTTTATTTCTCACTTGATTTAACTTAGAAGTGCTTTAGGACCTTGGCCTACTTTAGTACTGTTCATTTATTGGTAGTTAATTATTAACTGATTAATTGGGATTTGGTATCAACTATTCTGTGTTAGCCAGTTTGTTTATCATATCCTACTTTTCAGTTTGTGGATATATAATTGCATCAAGGCACCAATTTTATTTTGTAAAGCATTTTTTCCTTAGTGAGGTGTAAATGTAAGGTACAGTTAGTTTACTTCTCCATAGCCATGAAAGAACCAGGGCCAAATGCAGAAACTCATCTAACTATGTTTAGCATCCATACTAGATGTTAATAGTGTTTAATTTTTAATTCATATTGTTGATGTGCCACATGGCATATATCTTTATGCATGGTACATAACTAAGTTTCCTCTCAAGACTTAATAGAACCATTGCATTTATTTTTATTTATTTTTTTCAGTGCATTTTTAATGCATGTGTTTATACTGTTTTATACATTTCACCGTGCTTTCATATTGTTTATATTTCTCTTATCTTCAGAACAACCCTGAGAAATTAATAAACATTACCTCTAAGTAATTGAGTTTCATCAGGATTGTTTTGTGTAGACAGAAATTCAGGTCTCTTGATTTTTTGTTAATCCTCTGTCTGGTCCTCTACAAAGAGAACAGTAAAACATCTCATGATAGTGGATGTCAAACTACTATACTAGTAGTTCCTTATTTGTACAGCATTGGCAAGTGTTAGAGCACTTTTTGTTATATTGCTTTTATAAAGAAAATTAGCAAAGTGAAGTTCTTGTGTTATTATACATATTATTGTTTCCTTTATTAGATTCATACATTAATTAGATACAAAGTACTTCTGTATGCTAGGTACTGGATTGCTTACCGAAGTACGAAAATAGTCTCTGCCTTCAAAGAGGATCAGGCCATAAGGCACTGTTGGATGACTTAACAGCTTGTGGGAAATGTATTACAAGCTGTTTGCTGAGGGCACTGAAAAACATTTTTGTTTTTCCTGTTAAAGAGGTAAAGATGTGACTTTGCACTATCCTTTTTCCTGCCTCGAATACAAAGAGAATGTCCATCTATTACAAGTGGCTTTGAAGCAACAAATCAACACACTTAATGGAGGAAAAAGATAGAGACTTTGTCTTTGATGATCTTCTTGAGCCTCAGTAATGACCCTAGACTAGTACTTCTAGACTTCTTATCTGGGGAAAAAAGTTAATGCCATATTTGTTTAAGTCACACACAAGTCAGATTTTCAATTACTTATAGTAAAATATTTTTTCTCTCCTTCTGTTTCTGTCTCTCTTGACTTTTTTTTTTTAACTTTCCTTTAATGGAAATTTAGCATACACACTAAAGTAATGATAGTATAATGAATCTGCATCACTCAGCTACATTAGTAATCAGTATTTGGCCAACCTTGTACGTTCTTGTACTTCCTCCCTTACCAAGTTAAGGAATTCTATAATAGAAGTATGTGAAGATATTATGGAAGCACAGGGAATATAGTGACTAACTTGGCCTGAAGTGGAAGTAGAGGCTGATCAGGAAAGTCTTCATAAAGGAAGTGACATCAGCAGAGTCTTTAAGGGCAGGTAAAGAATGGAAGAAAGAGCATTGTTAGTGGCATTTCTAACATGTATAAAGGGTCTTTAAAAAACATGATATATTCAAAGAATGGAAAATAGATTATTGTGGCTATAGAGTTTATGAGAGATGAGTGACAGTAGATGAATCTACAGGGATGATTTGGTGCCAGAAAAAGCATTGTGTATCACAACCAAGAAATTTGAAACTCATTATATAGGTACCAAGAAGTGAAAGTATGATTAAGTCTTGGAAAAATAACACTGACTGTAATATAGCCTTTGATTTTGGAGTAGGGGATAGAGAAGATGGTAAAACTGTGCTAATGGTTCAAATGATAGAAAGGCATTTAGTGATAATTGTAGTGGGCTTGGGTCGGGGAGAGATAAACTTTAAGAGCTATTTTAGAGGATGAATCAACATGATTTGGTGCCTGGCTGGGATATGGAGAAAGGAGTCAGAGTTGCAGTGACTTGAGTAGTGACATACCAGAAGGCAGGTTTGGGATAAGCACAGAAGATGAACTTGGTCTGTTAAGTTTGAAGTGCTGATAGTACATTCAGGTAGAGGTATCCAGTATGCCAAGTGGAAATATAAGAATGGACCTTAGGAGAGTGTCATACTAGAGAGTTCCACAACTTGTCTTTCCTGTCACATATGCCATGTGCCACAGGTGTATATACACATACACACACATTCACACACACACACACACACACACACACACACATGCTAGTTGATCCTCTTTATTCATGGCTTTCATTTTTGCAAATTTATCTCCTTGCTAAAGTTTATTTGCAACCCCCAAATCAATAATTATGGTGCTTTCACAGTCATTTGTAGATATACTCAAGAGCGGTGAAAAAGTGAATTACCTGGGGGCACCTGGCTGGCTCAGTCAGTGGAGTGTGTGGATACTTGATCCTGTTCAAGCCCCACGTTAGGTACAGAGATGACTTAAAAAAAAATGAGTTGCCTGCTGTGTACATTTTTAGCTGAGGTTGAACAAGGTGACATTTGCCTTCTTGTTTTAACTCTCATACTGTAATCTAGTGTTCTTTTTGCAGTCTCCTTAGTGCCACATTTTTCATAATTTTTGTGCCTTTTTGGGGTGATTATTCTGTCCTCCAAATGTGCTGAAGTGATGTGTAGTGTTACTAAATACAACAGGGTTGTGATATGCCCTATGGAGACTATATGTGTGTTAGATAAACTTTGTTCAGTCATGAATTATGCTGTTGAGTTCAATTTTAATGAATCAACAATATATATTAAATAAGATGTTTTTTACACAGAAATACACATAAAACAAACTTTGTGTAATGATCGGTCGGTGAAAATGTAATCAGAGGCTTATAAGAACTTAACCCTGTATTTTCATTTTCTGGAAGCAATAATAGAAGCATAGTATTCACTGATTCATTGTTTGTGGGAACTATAGAACATAACTATTACAAATTCTCACAAATATTGAGAATTGGCTGTGTATGTATATAAAATCTGCTATTTTTTTAATGAATAATTTTTACATTTGTACAGTACAGACATTAGCCCCAATGTACGGGTAAGATTATGATCACAAGAAATATAGAACTCTCTCTTCTTGTTGAAAAATAAATACATACCAGACAAAAACAGTTTGCTGTTTTAGATCAGATAGATGAGTCTATATTCCTTCCCTAAGCCAGCGGGGTTTTTCATAAAATGGAGTATTGAAGAAATTCAGCTGACATTGGCTGACAGCATCTAAATGATCATCTGCAGCACACTTGAGCATACGTGGTTGTCAACATCATATTCTCGGGCTGCCAGCTTCTTTTATAGCTTGGTGTTACTCTCTTTAGCAAGCTTGCAACATTTTCAGTCCCTCTTCTCTGACAGAAATTTATTTTACAATGATGTTTATGTGTGAGGGGATTTCATAATCGAAGATGAGTGTTTGTGCGTTCATATCTGTCAGTTTGCTTGAATACAGCATTCAAAAGGGTTTTTTAGCCTTGCATTCACGAATGTTGGTTCATTTCAGTAGGGGCATTTTAAAATGACAGCTATTATGTGAGAGTGAGAATTACCCATATCTTCTGACATAACATCAGTGTTATCTTGAGAATTAATATTCAGCTTTGTATCTCACTTTTTACTGTCTGCAAACCTGAAAGCAAGGAATTGGCATTTATAGAGTCAAGGACAAGAAGACATACAACTCCATGCAAATGACTTTTAACACTCCAAGTACTTCTGTGCTTTGTCAGCAGGTATCTGTTTCCTAATCATCTTTCTTTTTGATAAAGAAGATATGCCTTGGGTTGTTATTATCTTATGCAGCTATGTAGTTAAATATATAAAATAAAAATGATACAGAACTCCATTTAGAGATGATTCAGTTTGGGTTGACTGATTTACTTGTGCTGCTTATGCTTCTAACTTGATCTTCTTCTGACTAATTGTGTGGTCTTCTAGCTAATGTATCAGAGTGAGTGTTCTCTATCTTCACTGTAAGCAGTAGATTTTGTCATTAAGTGTAGTTCAGGGATGACAATTATTTTTCCCTCTTCATATTCTTGGTAGGTGACCTTAATCTTCACTTTTCGTATGGGAATACCTCATAGATTTGTTCTTCGTCTGCACTATGACTAGTGTATTTAAGTTTCAAGATTGATATTCTTTAATTATCCTGCATTCAGAGAACAAAACATTTACAGTTGAATTCCTCTGTGAAATGAACATTAAGCTCACTATATTTTTCAGTTTCTTCTGCTGACTTGGAATAATCTAATGTTCTAATAATAAAGATTATTTAATAAGGTCGACTAGCTCTTGACCTACCTGAGTCTATGTGAGCTTATCCAATTTCAGCAAACTGTCATGCAATATAAAGATTATAATTTCAGGATTTTATATAAAGTTCTTCAGTACATGCTAATTAAGCATGAGTATTTTCTTAAACCTGTAAGATTACAGGGCATTAACTAAAAAATGAAAATATCTAAACTAATGTCTCTCTAATGCAAGTGTAAAGTAGTATCTGTAAATGGCAACTATACTGTATAGTTTCAGAGAAAATTGTTTCAAAAGTCTGGTGATTTATCAGCTGTGGTCCCTAAACCTTTTTTTTTTAAAGGATGGTAACATTCACGAGTTTATATTTGGTGTTTACTATCCCTCCAGCCTTACTATACACATTTCACTTCTAAATGTGTTCATTTCCATCTCTATTTTTACTCAAATACTTTCATTTTTTCTCTTCAACACTCTGAACAATTACTCCTCAGATCAAGACCTTTTTTCTCCAAAGAAACACTGAAATCCATCTAGTTTCCCTTCTTGCCGGCTTTATATTTATAACTTACTTGCTGCTGTGTCATTAGTTTGCTTAGTTTCATTTTTGTTCAGTGTAACAAATATCTCCCGCTTGCTTGTTGTGGTGATGTGTGAGCTTGGCGGGTAGGGAAGCATGCTCTGAACAGGCTTCTCAGAGGAAGTGATCCTGGACCTGAATCTTAAGAACAAGTAGGAATTGCCTATGCGTGCAAAGCTTGTGAGGATATATTGGCAAAAGACCAGCGTGAGAACACATGAGATTCAGTGTGGCTGTGGTGTGATGAAGTGGGAGATAGGAAGTGAAGCTGAGGAGATAGGCATGAGCGAGGTCATTGAGTACTTCACATGCCACACTGCCCATTTATTCTGTGGGTGAACTTTAACTTCATTCTATGGATAATAGTCTTTGAAAGGTCTGACATATGATGGTGAATGATGTGGCAGGATTTTCATTTTAGAGGGATCATTTTGGCAGCAGTATAATAATTGACTCTGAAGTAGGATAAAAGTGGACTGGTTAGATAACTGAATTGGTTATATTGAGAGATAGTGACCTGGATTTGGGTACTATTGATTGGGATGGAGTTGAGAAAGTAGTCTTAGAAAGCATTTAGAGTAAGAATCAATGAGACTTGAAGGTGATTGGTGAAATGTAATTATTGCTGGACTTTTCATGTGTCTAAGTGGCTATGGTGCTGTTAACCAGAACAGGGAATTTAAAGAAGGGATCAATTTTAGGAAGAGATGAAAAGCTCAGTTTTGAACATGCTGAGTTTTTACCTATGGTATATTCAGGTGGAAACATCCAAAAAACCCAACAGGACATGGGGGTCTGAGGCTCAGGTGAAAGATCAAAATTAGGAGTTATGTGCAGGGTCCTCCTAGTCCTGCTGGGAACTCTGAGAATGTGGGCAAAAAAGCTGAACCCAAGGAAAGAAGGAAAAAAAATGGAACCCAAGATGGAAATGAGAAGGAAAAGCTCTATCTTTCCATAATTTCTCTTAAAGAAGGACAATTTGATCTTTTCTATATCCTCAGTAACACCTTGAATAGTATATTATGTAGAAGATACTCAGTAAATGTTTGCCACTTATTTTGTTGAACTGGAAAGCATCTCATTTACTTAGAGATTTATTTCATATTATATCTAATTTCATGACTTGACAAGAAATACTTTTTAAGTAATATTTTTTAAACATTCTAATTGCAGTACAATTAGCATACAGTGTTATATTAGTTTCAGGTATGCATTGTAGTGATTTAACAATTCTGTGCATTACTCAGTGCTCATCATGATAAATGTACCCTTAATCCCCATCACGAATTTTACCCATTCCCCCCTACCCACCTCCCCTTAGGGTAACCATCTGTTCTCTAGTTAAGAGTCTGTTTCTTGGATTGTCTCTTTTTCCATTTGCTTGTTTTATTTCATAAATTTCACATGAGTGAAATCATATGACATTTGGCTCTGAGTGACTTATTTCACTTAGCTTTATACTCTAGATCCATCCATGTTGTTGCAGACAAGAATTTTATTTATTTATTTATTTTATTATTTTTTTTTAATGTTTTTTTTTTAGAGAAAGCACAAGTGGGAGATGGAGAGAGAGAGAGAGAGAGAGAGAGAGAGAGAGGGGGAATCCTAGGCTTGGGACTTGATCTCATGATCCCAAGATCATGACCTGAGCTGAAATCAAGAGTCGGATGCTTAACCGACTAAGCCACCCAGGCGCGTCAGGAAATTTATTATTTTAAAAAAAAAAATTTTTTTTTCTTAATGTTTTTATTTATTTTTGAGACAGATTAAGTGACTTGATCAACTTTTTCACATTTATATAGAACTCCAAAATTCACTCTCTTAACTATCAGTAATGTTTGGGCCAAAAGACCATATGGAAGTCTCCTCTTTGGGTTCCATTGTGAGAATTATTCTAACCCAAAGGCACTGCTATATACTAAATTTTGCATGGTCAGTCTTATGTACATTAGCATAATAATTGGACACCTCTGTTCCTGAGTAGACTAAGGCTTTACTTAATTCTTTTCATCTTTCTGGGCCAGTATTTCTTTATTTTTCTATTAGCAGTTTGGATTACATGGTTGCCAAGTTGCTTCAGGTTCTAAAATCTTGTAAATCCATTATTTTGAAAACTCAAAAACTGGTTCCTTGGAGTCTACTAACAGGTTTTAGAGATTCTCAGGATAGATGACTGGGTTTAATGACTCGACTGAAATTATATGTAAAATATGATTCATGTATGTGCCTTTTTCAGGAGATGCAGTTCATAGCTTTCACTAGAGTCTCATAGTTTTATATATCTCACCGCTTACCCTTTACCCAGAAGATTAAGAACTTAGTTGTAGAAATATTTTTGCATAATGTAATGAACTACAGTACTTCATGCAATCCTATCCTGTGTAGTTATCTTTAACAAAGGTATTGTTGTTCATTGAAAGTAATTTTTTGTGGTAAGGTTACTTTTCTGGCTACTTAAACAATAGTACTTTCTAAACTAAAATACCTCTTAGTTATGTCATCACTTAAAAACAAGTCCACTAAATAGAATGTGTAACAGTTTGACTCTGCCTAAAGGTATGTTAAAGAATGCTCAGTTTTAAAGTATGACTCAGATAACCTTCACTAATATGTATTTCCCACTTTCCATCTTCCTGTAGGAAAAGAATATTTGAGGTCCACTCCTAAGGAAAGAAAAGGAAGCAATGACATAATGCCTAGAGTTGGAACCAGTTAAACTGGGTTTGTACGTTTTCTTTTCATGATGTAACACATTTATTGCAGTGTTAAATCTCTTTTTATCAATGTCTTGTCTTATTCCAGCATCAAATCTTATAATTTTGAAACTTGCCTTGGTATGGAAGAGACAAAGATGACAAAGACATGCCCCTTTCAAAGTATTTGCCATGTTTCTGTGACTAGGAAAGACAGAATGCTAAATTGCTAGATAATAGTCTCATTTTCAGATGAGAAGCTTTGAGAGGTTTGGTAAATTGCTCAAGGTCTAAAGCTGTTAGATAGGCTGGGATTCAAATTCAGATTTGTTGACTCAAAACCTCATTTGCCTTCCATTAGGTCACAATGCCCCTCATTTTATTTCAGTTTAGTTGTTGCACAACTGCTGATAAATGAATTTGAGGACCAGGACCCCATGCATTTAATTTCACGAATTTTTCTGATAAAGTAAAAGGAGAAAAAAAGCATTCTTTATTTCCCAGAAGTTAAAGAGATTAGAGAAGGGAACTCAGTATATGCCAGACCGTCAAAGGGCCTTTACATGAGCTAGCTCCTTTAATTCACAGTATTCACTTGGTATTATTCCTATTTTAAAGATGAGACTGAGGATCAGAGAAATAAATAAATTGCCCAAGATCACATATCTAGTTAAGTAACGAAATCAGAATTGAAACCCTTTCATTTGGAAAGTTTAGATAGGGTTTGTATCATGCCTATTGACTTTATTTTTTTTATAAAGACTTTTTTTTTTAAGTTTATTTTGAGAGAGAGAGAGAGAGAGAGAGCGTGCAGGAAAGGGCCAGAGAGAGAGGAAGGGGCAGAGAGAATCCCAAACAGAGTCCTCATGGTCAGTGCAGAGCCCAACACAGGTCTTGAACTCATGGACTGTGAGATCATGACTTGAGCCAAAATCAGAGTCGGACATTTAACCAACTGCACCACCCAGTCACCCGCCTGTTGACTTTAAATTGAATATCACACAAGCCAAATGAATAGCTGTACAGTTAAATCTGGAGCCCCTTTTGCTGTTTGTATCATTTTTTTTTTTTTTTTAGTGTAATAATGATTTCAGGAATAGAATTTAGTGATTCATCACTTACATATAACACCTAGTACTCATCCCAACAAGTGTCCTCCTTAATGCCCCTTGCCCATTTAGCCCATCCTCCCCACCCAACACCCCTCCAGCAAACTTCAGTTTGTTCTTTGTAAGAGTCTCTTACGGTTTGTCTCCCTGTTTTTTTATTTTTTTATTTTTTTATTTTTGCTTCCCTTCCTGTATATTCATCTGTTTTGTGTCTTAAATTCCACATATGAGTGAAATCATATTTGTCTTTCTCTGACTTATTTCACTTACCATAATGCACTCTGGTTCTATCCAAGTTGTGGCAAATTGCAAGATTTCATTCTTTTTGATCGCTGAGTAATATCCCATTGTATCTGTCCATCACTCAGTGGACATTGGGCTCTTCCCATACTTTGGCTGTTGTCAATAGTGCTGCTGTAACATTGGGGTGCATGTGTCCCTTTGAAACAGCACACCTTTATCCCTTGGATAAATACCTAGTAGTGCAATTGCTGGGTCGTAGGGTGGTTCTATTTTTAATTTTTTGGGGAACCTGTGTATGTTTTCCAGAGTGGCTGCACCAGTTTGCATTCCCACCACCAGTGCAAAAGGGTTCCCCTTTCTCCACATCCTCGCCAACATCTCTTATTGCCTGAGTTGATTTTAGCCATTCTGACAGGTGTGAGGTGGTACCTCATTGTGGTTTTGATTTGTATTTCCTTGATGACGAGTGATGTTGAGCATCTTTTCATTTATCTGTTAGCTACCTGATGATGTCTTCTTTGGAAAAGTGTCTATTCATATCTTTTGCCCATGTCTACACTGGATTATTTGTTTTTTGGCTGTTGGGTTTGATAAGTTCTTCATAGATTTTGGATATTAACCCTTTATCTGATATGTCATTTGCAAATATGTTCTCCCATTCTGTCACTTGCCTTTTAGTTTTGCGAATTGTTTCCTTTGCTGTGCAGAAGCTTTTTTTTTCTTGATGAAGTCCCAATAGTTCACTTTTGCTTTTGCTTCCCTTGCCTCTGGAGATATGTCAACTAAGAAGTTGGAGCGGCTGAGGTCAAAGTAGTTTTTGCCTGTTTCTCTAAGATTTTGATGGTTTCCTGTCTTACATTTAGGTCTTTCATCCATTTTGAGTTTATTTTTATATATGGTATAAGAAAGTGGTCCAAGTTCATTCTTCTGCATGTCGCTGTCCAGTTTTCCCCACACCACTTGCTGAAGAGACTGCCTTTTTTCCATAGGATATTCTTTCCTGCTTTGTCAAAGATTAGTTGGCCATATGTTTGTGGGTTCATTTCTAGGTTCTCTATTCTGTTCCATTGATCTTTGTGTCCATTTTTGTGCCAGTACCATACTGTCTTGATGATTCCAGCTTTGAAATACAGCTTGAAGTCTAGAATTGTGATGCCTCCAGCTTTGGTTTTCTTTTTCCAGATTACTTTGGCTATTCAGGGTCTTTTGTGGTTCCAAACAAATTTTAGGATTGTTTGTTCTAGCTCTGTGAAGACTGTTGGTGTTATTTTGATAGGGATTACATTGAATATGTAGATTGCTTTGGGTAGTATCAACATTTTAGCAGTATTTGTTCTTCCAATCCATGAGCATGGAATTTTTTTTCCATTTCTTTGTGTCTTCAATTTCTTTCATAAGCTTTCTATAGTTTTTAGTGTATAGATTTTTCACCTCTTTGGATAGGTTTATGGTTTTTGGTGCAATTGTAAATGGGATAGCTTCCATGATTTCTCTTTCTGCTGCTTCGTTATTGGTATATAGAAATGCAACCGATTTCTATACATTCATTTTATATCTTGTGACTTTGCTGAATTCATGTATCATTTCTAGCAGTTTTTTGGTGGAGTCTTTTGAGTTTTCCACAGAGGATCATGTCATCTGCAAAGAGTGAAAGTTTGACTTCCTCCTTGCCATTTTGGATGCCTTTTATTTCTTTGTGTTGTCTGGTTGCTGAGGTGAGGACTTCCAACACTATGTTGAATAACAGTGGTGAGAGTGTATAGTCTTGTCATGTTTCTGACCTTCAGGGAAAAGCTCTCAGTTTTTCTGCATTGAGAATGATATTAGCTGTGGGTCTTTCATATGTGGTTTTATGACCTTGAGGTATGATCCTTCTGTCCCTACTTTCTTCAGGGTTTTTTTTTTTTTTTTTTTTTAATCAAGAAAGGATGCTATATTTTGTCAAATGCTTTTTAGCATCTATTGAGAGGATCATGTGGTTCTTATCCTTTCATTTATTAATGTGATGTATCACATTGATTGTTTTGTGGATATTGTATTCCTGTCATCCCAGGAATAAATCCTACTTGATTGTGGTCAGTACTTCTTTTAATGTATTGTTGGGTCTGGTTTTCTTGTATCTTGTTGAGAATTTTTGCATCCATGTTCATCAGGGAAATTTGTAGCTCTCCTTTTTAGTGGGGTCTTTGTCTGGTTTTGGAATCAAGGTAATGCTGGCCTCGTGGAATGAGGTTGGAAGTTTTCCTTCCATTTGTATTTTTTGGAACAGCTTTAAAAGAACAGGTGTTAACTCTTCTTTAAATGTTTGGTAGAATTCCCCTGGAAAGCCGTCTGGCCCTGGACTCTTGTTTGTTGGGAGATTTTTGATTCCTGATTTGATTTTACTGGTTATGTGCCTGTTCCAATTTTCTATATCTTCCTGTTTCTGTTTTGGTAGTTTATATTTTTCTAGGAATTTGTTCATTTCTTCCAGACTGCCCGTTTTATTGGCATATAATTGCTCATATTATTCTCTTAATATTGTTTGTATTTCTGCAGTGTTGGTTGTGATCTCTCCTCTTTCATTCATGATTTTATTTATTATGGGTCCTTTCCTTTTTCTTTTTTATCAGTCTAGCTAGGGGTTTATCAGTTTTGTTAATTCTTTCAAAGAACCAGCTCCTGGTTTCATTGATCTGTTCTACCTTTTTTTTTTTTTTTTAATTTCCATATCATTGATTTCTGCTCTCATCTTTATTATTTCCCTTCTTCTGCTGGTTTTGGGCTTTATTTGCTGTTCTTTTTCTACCTCTTTTAGCTGTAAGGTTAGGCTGTGTATTTGAGACCTTTCTTCCTTCTTTAGGAAGGCCTAAATTGTTATATACCTCCCTCTTATGACCCTCTTTGCTGCATCCCGGAGGTTATGGATTGTCATGTTTCCTTTTTCATTGGCTTCCATGTACTTTTTAATTTCCTCTTTAATTTCTTGGTTTACCCGGTCATTCTTTAGTAGTTATCTTTAATCTCCAAGTGTTCATGATCTTTCCAAATTTTTTCTTGTGGTTGATTTCATTCCATAGTGTTGTGGTCCAAAAATATGCAAGGTATGTTTTCTGTCTTTTTGTACTTGTTGAGGGCTGATTTGTGTCCCAGTATATGATCTGTTTTGGAGAATGTTCCATGTGCACTCAAGCAGAATGTGTATTCTGCTCCTTTAGGGTGAAATGTTCTGAATATATCTGTTAAGTCCATATGGTCCAGCGTGTCATTCAAAGCATTGTTTCCTTATTGATTTTCTGCCTAGATGATCTGTCCATTGCTCTAAGTGGGGTGTTGAGTCCCCTACTATTATGGTATTATTATCAGTGAGTTTCTTTATTTTCGTGATTGATTTACATATTTGGATGTGTCACGTTGGGAGCATAAATATTTTTAATTGTTAGATCTTCTCGGTGGATATAACCCTTAATTATGATATGATGCCCTTCTTCATCCCTTGTTACAGTCTTTATTTTAAAATCTAGTTTGCCTGATGTAAGTATGGCTACTCTAGCTTTCTTTTGATGACCACTAGCTTGATAGATGGTTTTCTACCCCCTTACTTTCAATTTGCAGATGTCTTTAGGTCTAAAATAGGTCTCTTGTAAGCAGCATGTAGTTGGGTCTTGTTTTCTTATCCATGCTGATACCATTTGTCTTTTGATTGGAGTGTTTAGTACATTGACATTTAGAGTGAGTACTAAAAGATATGAATTTAGTCCTATTGTGTTGCCTATAGAGTTGGTATTTCTGGTGATGTTCTTTGGTTGTTTCTAGTCTTTGTTGCTTTTGGTGTTTTTTTGCTTGTTTGTTTGTTTGTTTGTTTGCTTTTGTCTTTTCTCCCATCAAATGATCCCCCTTAACATTTCTTGCAGGGCTGGTTTAGTGGTTACAAACTCCTTTAGTTTTTGTTTGTCTGGATAACTCATTATCTCTACTTCTATTTTGAATGACAGCGTTGCTGGATAAAGAATTCTTGGCTGCATCTTTTTCTGATTCAGAACTTTGAATATATCCTGTTACTACTTTCTGGCCTGCCAAGTGTCTGTGGATGGGTTTGCTGCAAACCTGATCTGGCTTCTCTGATCCGTTAAGGACTTTTTTTTTCCCCTTGCTGCTTTCATAATCCTTTCTGTGTGTGTGTATTTTGTGAATTTGACTATGATATGTTTTGGTGATGGTTGGTTTTTCTTGAATCTAATGGGAGTTCTCTGTGCTTCATGGATTTTGATGTCTGTGTCCTTCCCCAGATTAGGAAAATTTTCTGCTATAAACCTTCTGCCCCTTTTTCTCTCTTCATCTTCTAGGACTCCTGTGATTCAGAGATTATTCCTTTTTAATAAGTCACTGTGTCCTCTCAGTCTTGTTACGTGCTCTTTTGCGTTTGTTTCCCTTTTTTTTCTACTTCATTATTCTCCATAATTTTGTCTTCTATATTGCTGATTCACTGCTCTTATTCATCCATCCTTGCTGTCCAGGCATCCATTTGATCTTGGTTATAACATTTTTAATTCCATCCTAACTTGACTTTACTTCTTTTATCTCCACAGAAAAGGATTCTATGTTTTTTTCAACCCCAGCTAGTATTCTTATTATTGTGGTTCTAAATTCCAGTTCAGACATCTTGCTTATATCTGTGTTGATTAAGCCCCTGGCAGTGATTTCTTCCTGTTCTTTTGGGGTGAATTCCTTTGTTTTGTCATTTTGGAGGAAGAAAAAAATAAAATTAAAATTAAAAAAATTTAAAGCAAGACAAAAATTCAAAACAGGAAGCTAGATCCTAGGTGTATTTTGGTCTGCTTGTTGAAAGAAGCTTGATAGAATAGAGAAAAAAGGGAAAGAAAAGAAAGAAAAGACAAAAAATTAAGAAAACATTTAACAATTTTAAAATGTATAGAATAAAATAGGATAAAATGAAATAAAATGAAAGAATAAACAATTTTAAAAAATAAAGTAAAAAAATGTTTAAAAAATTTAAAAAAAGAAAATAAAAATAATTTTTTTCTTTCTGTATCCGAAAAAAAGAAGGAAAACAACAAAAACAAAAACAAAAAAATTTAAACAAAAACAGAAGTATAAAAAACGAATAAATGAACCAGCAAACAGAATGAAAAGCGAATGAAGTTACTACATCCCATTTCCCCTAGAACTCAAACTATGAAGCACTCTATAGTCTGTACACTAAGCAGGTAGAGGGACTTGTGCTGGTTTTCTAGGGGAAGTGCTCAGAGGGGGCAGTTGGGTGGGGCTTGTTGTAATGCCTCTGCTCTCCAATAGGTGGCACTGCTTAGCTCACTGGGGTGGGTCAGTGTGGTGTGCCTGCGCCTGCTGGGGAGAGGTGGAAACGGCTTCACCCATCTCCCTAGCCTCTGGCACCTGTCCTTTATCTCAGGTTTCCATCCACTCCCAGCCTCTTACCCTGTTCGTGTCCAAGCCATCCACCTGGCCAGAGTTTTATCTCAGTTGGGGCTGTGTTTAAAACCCCACACTTCAGAGACCCCTGTGGCTTGGATCTGTGCAGACTCTGTGGGAGGGTCTCACCGAACAATGGGCCCTGCCAGCTTGCCTCACAAATCGTTTCTGCCATCACACAGTGGCAGAGGTTCAGAGATGATGGCAAATCACAACACAGCCAGTGCCACGTTTCACTGCACTCTGGCATCTTTGTCCCAATACCAGCAAATGTGGCTGCTCTCTAGGGTCCACTGGAACCATTGCCTGTGGGGAGGTCATGTAGCCTCTACCAAATGCTCTCCTAGCAGGGGAACTGCTTCTCCCTGTGTGGCACATGGACCCCTCAGACCACGTTGCCAGCTTCTGGGACTTCACCCTATTTCCTCACCAGAGCACAGCTAGGCACCAAGCTTTGCAACTTCAGAGTCTGCATTCCACAGTTTATAGAATCCTGGTGGTATTGAAACCCTCTCCTTTCCGTCAGTGGTTTTGGGGAACAGATTTCTTGTTCAGTCTCCTGTGAGTGTTTTCACTCTTTGTCTTTCTCTCCAGAAACTTTCGGGGGAGTGTTTTTTTTTTTTTTTTTTTTTTTTGCACTCTCCCCCTTTCTCTGTCCTCCACAAAAACAGCTCCCTACCCTCCACGGCTTTTCTCTCCCCCAGTTCACCTGTGCAGAACTGCATACCTGCTGAGTTCTGTGGCTAAAGTTATGCAGATTGTTGTGTTAATCCTCTGATCAATTTCCTAAATGTGCAAAATGGTTTGGTGCTGATATAGCTGCATTTCAGGGATGAGACAAGCTGAGGGTCTCCATGCTGCTCCACCATCTTGTCGCTCTTAGTATCATTCTTAATTGAACTACTAGAAGTTAGGTCATTTTTCCAAAATAATATTTACATATTTTTAAAGAGCTTTTCATTGTCACCAGTTTGAAAGGTAATTGTTTAAGCTATGGTGAAGAAAGCTTTTAAGCTCACAGAATGGCGAACAGCATCACATGCTGGAAGAGATTTTGCTGTAGTCAGGTCTTGCCTGCCCCAAGTTTCCTACTGACTTTTCCAGTCAGCAGGTTCCCTGGCCTACCTTTGGACACCTTTTATGAGATGAGAAGTTTGAGTTGATTTCCCTAAGTCTCTTATAACTGTAATGTTATCCTACCAGTAAGTAGAGTTTTTATGTCTTTCAAATGTAAATATTAAAGAAATTTTAGAGGTGGAAGGAAGTCTTTAGTGGTCAGCTACTGGAATCCTCCCATATGACAGATGAAGAAATGGAGACCCTCACCTCTGTGTGACACTTTAAACATTTAGAGCTCTTTCACATACATTAACCTCACCAAAATCTTGTGTATTAAATTGTATCATCATTATTGTAGAG
>NW_026057582.1:114310017-114335474 GCF_023721935.1 Panthera uncia
ATCATTATTGTAGAGATTAATTCATCCATGGTCCCTTAGCTGGGCCTAAAGTTTACCATGTTTGCTTTAGTGGGATTAATTATACTCTGTGATGAAATCCTGTTGTGTGAAAAAGTGACAACTCAGTGATTTGTAAAGCAAGTCCAAGCAGGAAAAGCAAACATTTCCAAGTATGAAAGTGGTAATGAACTCAGCAGTATAAATAGCAGAAATAAAGAAGGAAAGAGGTGGCAAAAACTAAGGTCTATGAGCTGAGTTAATCTTAGTTTTCATTTATTCCTGGATTAGGAGTAAGCATAATTGACTTTTAGTATTCTTGTGTTTATCAGTAGTGTAGTATTTGAGTTGCTTTATCCTTAACAAAATAACTCAAATAGAAACTGTACTTTGTAATAACATACTTTCAAAAATATTGTAGGTGAGCTAGAGGAACTTAAAACAGTTCATTCAAAAGGGTATCCGCAAAAAACAAATGAACAAGTAAGTGTGGGAAACTAAGCTTTATACACAGTTATTTATTTCATTGCCTTTAGTGATGTGGGTTTTTTTTTTTTCTTTTCTTTTCTTTTCTTCCTGTTTCTGCTCTGTAGTGTGGAGGTATCCTTTCAAAATGTTACCTGTTTCTAGGCTATTGACCTGGCTGTGCCAAACAACAAATTGCTTTACCTTGGTTCCTTCTTATCCTTTTCTTCCCCTTCCTTCTTTTTATTTATTTAAAGTTTTTATTTAAATTCCGATTAATTTCAGGTGTACAATTTAATGATTCAACCTTTCCGTAAACAACACCTGGTGCTCATCACAAGTGCACTCCTTAATCTATAAAATCTATTTAACCTACCTCCCCTCTGGTAACCATCAGTTTGTTCTCTGTAAGTGTCTTTTTCTTGGTTTGCCTCTCTCTCTCTCTCTCTCTCTCTCTCTCTCTCTCTCTCACTTTTCCCCCCTTTGTTCTTTTGTTTTGTTTCTTAACTTCCACATGTGAAGAAATCATATTGTATTTGTTTTTTTCTGACTTATTTAACTTAGCATAATACTCTCTAGGTCCATCCATGTTGTTACAAATGGCAAGATTTCATTATTTTTTATGGCTGGGTAATATTCCATTGTAAATATACATACCACATCTTCTTTATCCATTTATCAGTCAGTGGACACTTGGGCTATTTCCATAATTTGGTTATTGTAGATAATGCTGCTTACCTTTGTAACTTTCTATAAACAATATATATATTTTTTTAATTGGAAAGAAAATTGTCTTAAAACTAGTATATGGATGTTAGTTTTTCTTTTACAGTTTTGTTCACCAATTTGTTCTTCCTTTAAAAGGAGCCCATTTGTAGATTGCATGGTATTGTGGTGCTTTCTCTGTGGATATGAAAATTTGATCACTAACAATTTCTATTTTTCATTCTATACTAAATTTGTTTTTAATTATAAACTATGTTCTATAGAACTTATAAATTGGAGCAGGATCTCTCATATGGTTCTAATCAAAAAGGACAACCATAAAGGATGGAGTAAGTGTATTATAAAATTTGAAAGTAACAGTGTAAGATTTGGCTTAAATTAGAGAGGAAGAATGTTCTTGAGATCTTTTTTTCCCTGAGAGTCCTTTTAAAGATTCTCTTGCCTAGCTGCTGATATTCTTTCCACATGCCCTGTCCTACCAAGTTCTGCCTTACAGCCCACTCCCATTTGCACTCCATTGCAGACCCATGGAATTCAGAGAAATGGCATTTGTGGACGACTTGAATAGTCTGGTGTTTAATTTTCAGTTTTGTGTCTGATCTCAAAACGTGTGCAAGGGCTTTTTTTCAGTTGTTGCTTTAAGATTCTTTAAAGGAAAAACCAAAAAGGTCACTTTACAGTAATGTATACTTAATTGTTTTATGGTAAGTCAGGAGCTAGTCTCCTGGAAACTTCCAACACCTGACATAAACACTTTCATTAAATTGTGCCTAATATAATATGACTGTGTTTTACTTGCCCAGACTATACTAAGGACTACAATTAGTTTCTCATTGGCCAGCTGTGATTTAATGGTCGTAATAAAGTTATGATATTTAACTGAGGGCTTAGAATTTTTAAAGGTGACTGAGTTTTTTCCTGATTTGTGTTTCCCTTGTTTGGCATTAGAGCTAAAGAGCCAGGCTCCCAGGCTGGTGTCACATTCATATTAAAACATTCCCTTTATACACATATGGTCCATGGGATTCTAAAGGCATGGTTTTAATAGATTAAGTCTTCTGTTGTTTTTTTTTTTCAATGCTTGTTTATTTTTGACAGAGTGTGAGCAAGGGAGGGGCAGAGAGAGAGAGAGAGAGGGAGATACAGAATCCAAAGCAGACTCTAGGCTCTGAGCTGTCAGCACAGACCCCATTGTGGGGCTCAAACCCACGCACTGAGCAATCATGACCTGAGCTGAAGTGGGATATTTATTATTTTTTTTTATATTTTTTTTAATGTTTATTTATTTTTGAGACAGAGAGAGACAGAGCATGAACGGGGGAGGGTCAGAGAGAGAGAGAGGCAGACACAGAATCTGAAACAGGCTCCAGGCTCTGAGCTGTCAGCACAGAGCCCGATGCAGGGCTCGAACTCACTGACCGTGAGATCATGACCTGAGCCGAAGTCCGCCGCTTAACCGACTGAGCCACCCAGGCGCCCCCGAAGTGGGATATTTAAATGAGTGAGCCACCCATGTGCTCCAAGCCTTTTGATTTTTAAGCTAATTATTTCTGTAAAGAGATAGTTGAAATACTTTTTTTTTTTTTCAGTCTTATTGACAAATCTAATACCACTAAATGAAAGTGTTTTGCCATGGCTTTTATTTAATATTAATATAGATTTGAGTTTTCTATGGAATTTAGTTGCTGTGCCAGGGTGCTTTCTAATATAAGATCAGTTCTTAATAGATGTATGGAAATATGAGGAACTTTCAGATGCTGTTTTTAAGTGTATTTTTTAAGTTTATTTATTTATTTTGAGAGAGAGAGTGATAGCTAGAGCGAGGGAGGGGCAGAGACAGAGGGAGAGTTAGAGAGAAAGGGAGAGGGAGAGAGAGTGAGAGATTGAGAAAGAGAGACAGAGAGAGAGAGAGAGAGAGAGAGAGAGAGAGAGAGAGAAATCCCAATAGGCTCCTCACTGTCAGTTCAGAGTCCGACATGGAGTTTGAATTCACGAACTGTGAGATGATGACCTGAACTGAAATCAAGAGTCAGGTATTTAACCGACTGAGCCACCCAGGAGCCCCTCAGATGCTTTTTAATGTCATGTTTAGTAAATCTCAGGGCAGCAGTGAGGAAAATACAAAGATGTTGATTTGTGTGTGTATGTATGTGAGTGTGTGTGCATATGTGATCTAAACACCAAGGAAATGTAAGAAATTTATTTGACTTGCAGCTTTCTCAAAGTTTAACATGGCAGTGGAGTTATAAGAAAATATTGATTAGTTTTCCTTTTCCAAATGTATTGTAATTTTATATCATTTATATTTTAAAGAATTAAATGAATTGATTCATAGTTTCTTAAACCAGAAATATAGGTGATAAAGGTGAGTTACTGAATCTGTTGGCCTACATTTGTAAAATCAGTCCATCTGTCATTACCTAGATATTTGAATTTTTATCAGGAAAAAAAAACAGTATTACACCAGTATAGTTAATTGAATATTTGTTGGCATATATATGTGCCACATTTTTTTCATTTCTCAAAGTGAGAAGATTGGATGATTTTCATAAGTATTCAAAAATTATTCTGCTGTATGAAATTGAGAGTATTGTTAAAATGGATAATCATTTGTTCTCTGGTCTTTTTTTAAGAGAAGCCATCACTGAAGAAAATTTAAACCAAAGGCTGTTAATTGCAACCAGAGTTTTCTGTGAACACTGAGTTTGAAATTAAAATTGTATGAACTCTATTGCTGGCTTTGCTCATCCTTATAGATAAACAACATTTCAGTAAAAGATAATGTAGTCTGAAATGTTGCTAGTTTGCAGGTCTTCTATAGGACATGTGAAAGATTGCAGAAGATTTGGGGAACTCTAGATTTTCCATATAGGGTTAAAAAGAAAGTACTTTATCATAATGTGTGAAGCCTTGAAAACTGGCTTACTTTTTATTCTTCAGTAATCCCAATACCACATGTTTTATAAAATTAAAAATAACAGGCATCATTTTGGTAGCATGAATGCTGGTTCACAGACTTTTTAATAGAAAAATGTAGAGAATGTCTGATGTTATAAAGGGAATAGAAATCTTATATAATCCTTATAGGCTGAGGCCTGGTTATTTCAAATAGGGGAGAGTGCTGTTATCTAAAGATCATCTAATCAAAACTAATAAGTAAGGTCAAATGTTCAGAGCCCCATAAAAACATCACATAAAACCAATAGCAGAGACTATTGAAAGCCAGCCCATACTGTTGGAAGCAAGAATTTAGAATCCACTTGACTGTACAGAAATATTTTGTGTTCCTTGTTAATTTTGAGACAATAAATATGTAACAGAAGCCCAGAATAGGAATAGGTTTTAGAATAGGAAGAAGCTTTGAAGAGCATTTAATTATTTCCTTTCATATTATAAAGAGAAACTAAGAGTACGAGGTTAAATTACTCAGCATCAACTAAGCAGTGCCAGTAGTAGAACTAGAATATTGTTTTTAAACTATCAAATAATTGACCATGGAATTTCAAAAATTGTAATGGGAAATGATGGTTATTATTGTTGCTGTTAATTTAAAAACTTTTACATATGGTAAAATTGACTTTTTTACTTGTTCTGTGAGCTTTAACACGTGCAGATTCGTGTAGCTCTCACTACAGGTAGGGTACAGTCAGTCCTATCACCCTGGAAAACTGTTTTAAATTGCCCCTTTTTGTTCAGAACCTCTCCCTACATCCAGCTCCTAACAACTGTTAATCTGTACTAATCACTTTAGTTTTGCCTATTCTAGAATGTCATATAAATGGAACTGTGAAGTCTTGTGTGTGGTTTCTTTCAGTTTAATATTTTTGAGATTCATCCATGTTGTGTATATGAATGCTTCATTCTTCTTTTTATTGTCACTCACTGTTAATGAACACTGAATTGTTTGCAGTTTTTAGCTATTATAAATAAAGCTGCTGTGATCATTTTGGGGGGTTTTTGAGAAAAGGGAGCAAATTTACTTGTGTGTATCATAGAAATGCTGATAGTGAACTCTTAAAATAATTCACAAAGTTAATTCACTTTTTACTTTGAAATAATTATAGGTTCACAGGAAGTTGCAAAGATAGTACAGAGAGGTTCTGTGTACCATCTACCCAGTTTCCCCTATTAGTTAGATCTTATATAACTATAGATTAATGTAAAAACTAAGAGGTACATATTGGTATAAAGTTAGTATATGGTTATTTGGCATTTTTATCAAGTGTGGATTCATGTAATCAAGACTGCAATCTCACCACAAAGATTTCCCTCCTTGAACCCCTTTATAATCCCTCACACACGCACACACCCTACTCTCTACCATCCCTCATCCCCCACCCCTGGCAACCACTGTCCATTCTCCGTCTTTCCAATTTTATCATTTTGAGAATGTCATACAAATAGAATATAGAATGTTATATAAATAGAATCATGGGTCTTTTTTCACTCAGCATAATGATTTATCCATGTTGTAGTGTATGTCAGTAGTTCATTCATTCTGTTTTATTACTGGTATAGTATTCCATGGTATGGATGTACTATAATATGTTTAACTACTCACTTATATAGGACATTTTAGTTTCCAGTTTGGGGCTCTTGCAAATAAAGGTAATTATTGATATGATAGGACATAAGTGGGCCATTTTATTTTTTGTTTTCTGTTTGTTCCCTCTGTTTTTTATTTCTTTTTTTCCTACTTTCTTGTAGGTTATTTGAATACTGTTTAGAATTCCATGTTAATTTACTGTAGTGTTTGTATGACTTTTTAATGGTTGCTGTAGATACTACATTGTATATTCTCTTCATTCCTCAAGGATATTTTTGCTGGTTGAAGAATTCTATGTTGACAGTTCTTTTTCTTTCAGCATTTGAAAAATATTGTACCAGTTCCTTTTGACCTCTATGGGTTTTGATGAGAAATACACTGACATTCTAATTGTTTTTCTCCTATATAGATCAAGGTAAAGGTTTCTTTCATGCTACTTTCAAGAATTTTTTCATTGTCTTTAGTTTTCATACGTTTGTCTATGCTCTCTCTTGGTGTGAATTTCTTTGGGTTTACACTGTTTGAGATTCCCAAATATGAGAACTTTTCAACCATATTGTTTTCAAATACTTTTTCAGCCCTGCTCTATTTCTCTTCAACTTCCAAGACTGAAGACATGAGTGTTAGAACTTTTGTTATAGTTTCATAGATACCTGAGGCTCTCTGTTCATTTGTATTCAGTATATTTCCTTTATGTTGTTCAGATTTGGTAACTTTTCTTATTTTATCTTTTAGTTCACTGATTCTTTTTTTCCCCTCTCCTCCATTCTGCTGTTGAGCCCATCCATTGGCTTTTTTATTTCAGTTGTTATAATTTCAGTTCTGAGATTTCATTCTTTGTATCTTTTATTTCTTTGCTGAAATTATTTTTTAGATTTTCTGTTTTCCATTTGTTTCCAGTGTGTTAGTAAGTACTCATTGAAGCATTTTTATCATTACTGCTTTAAAATCCTTGTGAAATAATTCTTAAATCTGTGTCATTTTGGTATTGGCATCAGTTAATTGTCTTTTCTCATTCAAGTTGAGGTTTTCCTGAATCTTGGTATGAGAAGTGGTTTTCAGTTAAATCCTGGACATTTTGGGCATGATATCATGAGACTTTGCATTTTATTTTAATCATCTGTTTTAGCAGGCCTCTTTTGATATTGTCCTGACTGGGTGAAAGGGTGTTTTCTCATTATTGCAAAGTAAGAGTATAAGTGCAGGGTCGAATTGTTGGGTTATATGGTAAGTTGTTTGACTTTCAAAGAGGCTGCTAAACTTGCTGGCAAAATTTTACATTCCTACTAGCAATGACGTGAGCATTTCGTATGTTCTGCATTAATTCATCCTGTAGTCATTTCTGCAATAATGAAACTATTCTGTATCTGCACTCTCCCATGCCTTAGTCACTAGCCACTTGTGGCTGTTGAGCAGGTAAAATATGGCTAGTGCATCTGAGGGACTGAATTTTTATTGCAGTTATCAAGTCAGATTTAAATGGCTATATGTGCCTAGTGGTTACTGTATTGGATGGTGCATCAATATTAGCTCTATATCCTTACCAATATTTAGAATTGTTAGTCTTTCAAATTTTAGTTCTTCAATGAGTATTAAGTTCTTACTGTGGTTTTAATTGTTTTATGTGCATAGTGACCACTTAGTTTTTATAATGATGTTTTTAAAATAGCAGAAGTTTTTAATTTTGATAAAGTACAGTTTATCAGGCGACTAAGGTCCATAAAATGTCTTCCTGTGTTTTCTTTTTGAAGTTTTAAGATTTTACATTTTCTCTTAGGTTTATGGTATGTTTGAGTTAGTTTTTGTACATATACAAAATATGTGAAGTAAAGACAAAATTCATTTTCATTCCATATGAATATCCAATTGTTGAACTTCCTAACAATTGAATTACCTTGGCACCTTTAGGAATTAGTTGATTTATAGGTCTATTTTTGGGTTTTGTATTCTATTCCATTTTTCTATATGTTTATCCTCGGGCTGTTACCAAACTGTCTTGATTGCTGTGCTTAATAATAATAATTCTATAAATCAGGGGTGCTTGTGTGGCTCAGTTGGTTAAGCATCCGACTCAATTTTGGCTTAGATCATGGTCTTGAGGTTTGTGAGATTGAGCCCTGCAACCAGCTCTGTGCTAGCAGCATGGAGCCTGCTTGGGATTCTCTCTCCCCTTCTGTCTCTGCAGAGCCTCATCCTCTCTGTCTGCCCCTCCCCCGCTTGCACGTGCTTTCTCTCTCAAGTAAACTTTAAAAAAAAGAGAAAAAATTCTAGAAATCAGGTATTTTAAGTATTCCTACTTTGTTCTTAATTTTCAAAATTATTTTGATCATCCTGTTCATTTGGATCTTCATACACATTTTATAATTAGTTTGTACATTTCTACAAAAAACCTCTGAGATTTTGATTTTAATTGAATTGAATGTATAGATGAATTTGGGAAGAATAGTCTTATTAATAATACTGAATCTTCCAATCCATAAATATGGTATATCTCTTCATTTATTTCAGTTTAGTTGGTCCTGGCAGTGTTTTGTAGCTTTCATTTTACAGGTCTTGTACATATTTTGTTAGGGATAAACCCAGGTGTTCCATGTTTTCGATTGCTATTATAAATGGTATTTAAATGTTTAAAACTTTCTAGTTGTTTTTTGATAGATATAAAAATATAATGAGTATATTATACACACACACACCCATATACCTTGTATTCTACAGTCTTCCTAATCACTTAATAGTTTTTGTATTTGTTTTCTAGATTCCTTAGGATTTTCTGTATAATCATGTCTCTTATAAAGATATCTTAACTTCTTCCTTCCCCATCTTTATGCTTTTCATTTCTTTTTTTTGCCTCATTACACTAGCTATGAACTGCAATGTAATGTCGAACACAATGTTTATTATTTATTATTATGTCAGTATTTTACAGATGCCCTTTATCAAATTAAGGTAGTTCTAGACTATTCTGAGTTGTCTGAAGTTTTGTTATGAGTAAGTGTGGAAATTTGTTAAATATTTTTCTGTGTTTATTGAAATGATCATATTGTTTTTCTCCTTTATTCTGTTAAATGATTAATAACATTGATTTTTTAAAAATGTAAAATCAACCTTGCATTCTTTCTTATGTATTGCTGAATTTGACTTGCTATTTTGTTAAAGATTTTTGCATCTATGTTTGAGAGAGATATTGATGTATACTTTTCTCATAATGACTTTTTCTGGTTTGGGAATCAATCTAATGCTTGCTGGCCATATAAAATCAGTTTGAAAATGTTCCCTCCTCTACTTTCTAGAAGAATTTATGTAGGATTGGTATTACTTCTGTCTTTATATGTTTGATGGAATTCACCAGTGAACCATTTGACAACTGGAGTTTTCTTTGTGGGAACATTTTTAAAGTACGTATTTAATTTCTTGAATAGATGTAGGGCTATTTAGGTTATCTGTTACTTCCTGAGTCAGTATTGGTAATCTGTCTTTTAAAAAATTTGTCCATTTCATCTTAGTTGTCAAATTTATTGGCATGAGATCATTCATAATAGTCTCTTGTTTCGTCAGTGTCTCTAGACTCTTAAGTAATGTTTCCCCTTTCATTCCTGATATTGATGATTTCTGTATTTGCTCACTCAGTGTAGCTAGAGGTCTGTCAGTTTCGTTGATTTTTTTTTTTTTCCCCACAGAACCTGTTTTTGGTTTCATTCAACTTTCTCTGTTTTCAGTTTTCTATGTTATTGATTTCTGTTCTCTGTTAGTGTCTACTTATTTTGGTTTAATTTGTTCCATTTTTTTGTAGCTTTTTATGGTGGAAGCTTAGGTCATTGGTTTTAGGCCTCCCCTTCCCACCCCCAAATATAAGCATAGAAAACTATAGATTTCCTCAAAGCACCTTTTTATCTGCATCTCAGAATTTTGATAGGTTGGGTTTTTATGTTCATTCATCTCAAGATATTTTCTGATTTCCTTTGTGATTTCTTCTTTGGTCCTTGAGTTATTTTTGAAGTAGGTTGTTTAATTTGTAAATGCTTGAAAATTTTCCAGATATCTTACTGTTACTGATTTCTAATTTAGTTCCACTGTGATAAGGGAATGGGCTGTGTATAGTTTTGATTCTTTGATTTATGTATTTATTTAAAAATTTTTTTTTAACATTTATTCATTTTTGAGAGACAGAGTGTGAGTGGGAGAGGAGCAGAGAGAGAGGGAAACACAGAATCTGAAGCAGGTTCCAGGCTCTCTGAACTGTTAGCTAGGAGCCCGATGCAGGGCTCAAACTCATTGACTGCAAGATCATGACCTGAGCTGAAGTCAGACACTCAACTAACTGAGCCACCCAGATGCCCCTAGTTTTGATTCTTTTAATTGTTAAGACTTATTCTTGGCTCAGCAGGTGGTCTGTCTTCCTAAATGTTTCATAGGCAGTATGAAAACTTATATTTTGCTCTTGTAGGTTGGAGTGTTCTATAAATATCAATTCAATTGAGAGTACTGTTCAAATCTTTATCATTGCTGCACTTCAACTGTACCTATTCTTCCAGTTACTGAGAGAAATGTTGATGTCTCCTACTGTATTTGTATACTTTTTTCTCTGCTTAGTTCTGTCAGTTTTTGCTTCATGTATTTTGTAGTTCTGATAGCCTATACATATATATTTAGAATTATTCTATCTTCTAACTAAAAAAAAATTTCTATTTTGTGTGTGTGTGTGTGTGTGTGTGTGTGTGTGTGTGTGAGAGAGAGAGAGAGAGAGAGAGGAGAGAAAGAGCACACAAGCGAACAAGGGAGGGGCAGAGAGAGAGGGAGAGAGAATCCCAGGCAGGAGAGAGAATCCCAGGCAGGCTCTGTGCTGCCAGCTAGGCTCGATCCCACAAATGGTGAGATCATGACCGGAGCCCAAATCAAGAGCTGGATGCTCAATCCATTGAGCCACCCAGGCACCACTCCCCCTACCACCTTTTCTTTTTGAATTTTTTCTGTAAGTTTGTTTTTGAGACAGAGATGCTAGTGGGGGGCGGGCAGAGAGTGAGAAGGAGTGAGAGGCACAGAATGAGCTGTCAGCATAGAGCCTGATGTGGGGCTTGAACTCATGAACTGTGAGATCATGACTGAGCTGAAGTCAGACACAACCAACCTCATGAGCCACCCTGGCTTCCCTCTTTTTTAATTTTGAGGGAGGAGGGGCAGAGAGAGAGAGAGAGAGAGAGAGAGAGAGAGAGAAAGAGAATCTTAATCCACTCAGCACAGAGCCTAACACAATGCTCCACACCTGGCTCCACCTCGCAACCCTGGGATCATGACCTGAGTTGAAATCAAAAGCCAGACGCTTAACCAACTGAGCCACCCAGGCGCCCCCGTAGAATTATTTTATCTTCTAAATGAAGTTTACCCTTGATTATTGTGAAATGTTCCTCATTATCTTTGATAATATTCTTTGTTTTGGCTTTTGTATTGTCTGATATGAATATGGCTATTCCAGCTTTCTTAAGATTTTGGTTTACATGGTATATCTTCTTCCATGCTTTTAATCTATTTCCTTATTTTAGTGTGGGATTCTGATAGCATATCAATATATGCAATATATATTGATCTTGCTTTTTTATCTGGTTTTTAATTGGAATATATAGAGAATTAACATGTAACATATTTATTAATGTGGTTGGATTTAAATCTATCATCTTGCTGTTTGTTTTCTATTAACCCTTCCTTTAAATTAATTATACTTTTCCATTTAATCTTCCCCGTTGGCTTATTCCCCTACTGGCTTATTGTTTGTTTTACCTTTTTATTATTTTTTCTTAGTTGTGCTCTAGGATTTATACGATGCCTCTTTAGGTTACTACACTCTGTTATCAATTATATCACTTCTCATATAACGTAAGACCTTTTTTCATTGCCTTGTGGTCATTTTTTCTTTCTGACCTTCACTTAAAAAAAAATTTTTTTTAAAGTAACATCTCTACCCAATGAGGGGCTCAAACTCAATGACCCCAAGATCAAAAGTCATATGCTCTACCAGCTGAGCCAGCCAGGCACCCCAATGTGTCTTGAAGTTCACTAATCTTTTTTTCAGCAATGCATGTACTGTTGCTTGTCTCATTCAGTGAAATTTTCATTTTGGGTATTTCTCTCTTCACCATGTTCCTGTTTTCATTCTTGAATATGAAGCATACTTGTAATAGTCCTTTCAATGCCTTTGCTCCATGAATTACATCATGTTTGTTATTTCTAGGTCTTTTTCTGTTTACTGCTATTTTTCTGGTTTATGTGTCACATTTTCCAGCTTCTTGGGCCAGTAGTTTTTATTTTGCTTTATTTTAGTTAGTTTAGTTTAAAGTAGGCTTCACGCCCAGCACAGAGCCCAGTGCAGGGCTTGAACTCACGACTCTGAAATCAAGATCTGAACTGAGATCAAGAGTTGGACGCTTGACCTACTGAGCCACCCAGGTGTCCCCTTTGTCCACTAATTTTTAATTGAATGACAAATATTTGCAAATTTTACATGTTGTGTTCATGATTTTGTGGCATTCATTTAAAGAGTATTGGACTCTTTCCTGACAGGCATTATAAATCACATATTAGTTTGATTGTTTTCTAGGCTTTCAAGCTTCTTTCAGGTGGGATTATGGTAGCTTTTATTCTAGAGCTACTGTCCCCCTCCATCTGTGGTGTGGCCTTTCTGGGGTCACAACTGCCTTGTATATTCAATGAGGGAACTTGTTGAAATCTTGACCCTCTTTCAGCTCTGAGAAGGCTTTGTCTTACTACTCCCTGGTAACTTTCTTTCCTTAGAAATTCTTGTTGGCTGGTCTAAAGAAATTTTACCCTTCTCATCCACAGGTTTTTATTTAGCTAAATACTCTAGGGAACTCTCATTTAAATTACTGGAACTCTTTCTTCTCTGGAACTCTGCCCCATAAATTCTAGCCACCTTGGCCTCCTTGTACTTTTTTCTCTATCTCAAGTCACCAAGATTGCCAGGTTCTGTCTGGGTTCCTCCTCCCTGCTGCTCAGGAGTGGTAAATTGCTTCTTGGCTGAGAGCCTTGGGTGATGGTAGGGCTTGCCTTGTTTGCTTCTCTTTTTTCAAGGATAACAATCCTGCACTGCCTGTATCTGAAAATAGTCCTTTCCTATATTTTACCGTGTTCTAGTTGATTGCATTGGGGGATTATTCTAGACTGCTTAATCCCTCATGGTCAGAAATGGAAGTTGAACCATTCTAAAATAAATTTTAATACTTAACACCTTTTAAAACTTCTGAAGTTCTCAAGCAATTATTTTTTTTTACCCAGTGTTTAACCATTGATTTCACTTTTCCTCAGTATTGTTATTAATGATCTTGTATCAACTGTAGGAATGTTTATTTATTTTACAATTCAGAGTCCGTTACAAATTTTAAATCAGAACCTGACCCAAGGAAATGATTTATCATACCTCATAAATTTCACAAATTAGGAAAATGAATTTTTGATTATGTAAAAATTCTCTCAATATTATGGGATGGTCTTTTTATTTTTTATTTTTCTTCATTTTATTTTTTTACTAAAAAAATTTGTTTAATGTTTATTTATTTTTGAGATAGAGCGAGCAAGCACAAGTGGGGGAGGGGCAGAGAGAGAGGGAGACACAGAATCCGAAGCAGGCTCCAGGCCCTGAGCTGTCAGCACAGAGCCTGATGCTGGGCTTGAGCTCATGAACCCTGAGATCATGACCTGAGCCAAAGTCGTATGCTTAACTGACTAAGCCACCCAGGCACCCTTGGGATGGTCATTTTAAATATAAAATTATTATTTAACACTTAACTAGAAACATGAAAGACTAATGGACTGATGAATAAATCAGTTGATGTAATGTTTTAAAATATAAATTCTATCATTGTAGAGTATAAACATGTTTGGTATACTTTAGTCAGGAACTGTCGAACATTATCTATAAAGAGCCAAATAGTGTATATTTTAGACTTTGTGGGCCACATGGTCCCTGTCACAACAACTCAACTCTGCCTTTGTAGTATAAAAGCAGCTATAAACAGTATATTAAAAATGAGCTGGCTGTGTTCTGATAAAACTTTATTTCTAGACAACAAAATTTGAATTTCATATAATTTTTACATCTCAAATTTTAGCATCTTTTGACCTTTTTCCCCAACTGCTTAAAAATGTAAAAGCTATTCTTACCTTGTGGGCCTTACATAAGCAAATGGCTGGCTGGTCGCATTTGGCCCAAGGGTCATGGTTTGACAGTCCCTGCTCTAAATGATTAAAAAGCTCCCAAGTAAGTTGTAGGATTCTTAGCAGACTGTAATGTTTTAATTCCAAGTGACATTTTTATTTGAACTGTTGTCTACTATTAAATAGCAAAGTAAACAAGATCACACAATACTGAGCCGATGGTGCTTTGACAGATTTTTGGTGTCACAGGTTATATCAGAGGTTCCTTGGGCATTTTGCATAGTTAGAAAACTAAGTTAAGAATTTAAAATAAACATTATTTTATTGTTGTCATTATATAAGAATTAATAAATAGGTTTAAAATCAGGACAATTTTCACATTTTTAAGGAAGTATACCTGACGTGTGCAATAGGTGAATCTATATGTTAGTTTCAGGTATACAATGTAATGATTCTATATTTGTATATATGGCACAAGGACCACAATAAGTCTAGTTAACATCCATCACCATACATAGTTGCAGAATTTTTTTCTTGTGTTGGGAACTTTTAAGATTTACTGTTAGCAACTTTCAGATATGCAATACAGTATTATTAACTATGATCACCGTGCTGTACATTACATCCCTATTATTTATTTATTTTATAACTGGAAGTTTGTACTTGCTGATCATGTTCTTTGAAGGGTGTAGTAATCAAGAGATTTTTCTCACAAATTCTTAATTGTTTGGATAAATTAGAAACTTTTTTCCATGAACATTATAAGCTTATTTCTGTCTTTTGACATGTATATCCTCTGTCTAGAACATTCTAAATCATTCCATGTTTGGCTCATTTCTTTCAGTTGTAACTTGAACATCATCTACTGAGAAGCCTTCCTTGATGCACTATCTAAAAGTATCTACACCTTCCTAATCTCTCTCTAATACCCAGTTTTATTTTCTTCAGAGCATTTACACCATCTGAAATTAGTTTATTTATTTATTTGTCTCTTTCTGTATTACAATGTAAAATCTGTGAAAGGAGATCTTGCCTCTATTATTACCTCTATCTCTAGAACAGTGCATTTCATTATGTGGTTGGAAAGATGAATAAATGGAAATATCTCTAATGCATGATTTGTAGAAATATTCGGTATGCTAACATGTATTGTGAATTGCTAAAAACGAATATAATAACTTTACCCCAATTTATTTCACTACAGAACTACTTCCTCTTTAAGCATATAGCTGTATTAGCCTTTCACTGAAAACATTTTGGAAATGTAATAGGGTTTATTGATACATTTAACTTTTTCTTTTTAATTTGTAATAATTTGAAATTACACACCAGTTGTAAGAATAATTTTTTCCTGAATCATTTGAGAGTAAGATAAAATTATCACAATCAAGAACTCAATATTGATAGGTTAGTAACATTGAATCCACAACCCCATTCAAGTCATACAGGTTGTTCTGGAATTCAGTGGTGAAAATCCCTAACATTTGCATTTGTATTCTTTTTAATTCCTTGATTCATCTTTAAATTCACATGTGTAGAGGAGATGCCATAGAGCCTAGTGGAAAGTGGTATTTGAGGTGATATTTCTAATCAGATTTGGAGTTTGAGTCCTATTAGACACATTCGGATTTTTGTTGGAATCTTAGAAGGGTCCTTCCTGTCTTAGAAGTAACGACTGTAAGGCCTAAGGGATTTATTCTAGGATGGAGGACAAAGTTGAAGCATACCTTCCCTAAAACCAACCATCCACAAGTTCAAGATGATCAGCCAGTGTTTAAACTTCCTATTAGAAGAAAAATCAATGCACTTCAAAGGAAGGTAACAAAACACAGAGTTTCTATATCATATCATCCATATTGTCCAGTATACAATCAAAAATTATCAATCATGTGGGGCGCCTGGGTGGCTCAGTCGGTTAAGCGTCCGACTTCGGCTCAGGTCATGATCTCACGGTCCGTGAGTTCGAGCCCCGCGTCGGGCTCTGTGCTGACAGCTCAGAGCCTAGAGCCTGCTTCAGATTCTGTGCCTCCCTCTCTCTCTGGCCCTCCCCCGTTCATGCTCTGTCTCTCTCTGTCTCAAAAATAAATAAACGTTAAAAAAATTAAAAAAAAATTATCAATCATGTGAAGAACTAGGAAAATATTATCCATAGTTTTTAAAAAAAAAGGAGTCAATCCAGATGTTAGTTAAGTGACAATACCTTTAAATGAGCTATTATAAATATGGTCAAGAACTTAAAGGAAAAGGAGGACATAATGAAGGAAAATACAGACTTTCTCTGCAGACAGAAGTAGAAACTATTTTTTTTTTTAAATAAAAAGGGAATTATAGAACTGGAAATACAATACCTGAAATTAAAAATTCACTCGATAGATTTAATGGCAGATAAGAGATGACAGAAGAAAGGGCCTTGATAGATCAGTAGAAATTATCCTATTTGAAGAACAAAGAGGAAAAAAGATTAAAACAAAACAAAACAAACAAAAAAACCCAACCAAACAGAACCTTGGTGACCAGTGGGATTATAAGCAGTCAAACTTATGTATATTGAAAACCAACATGGAAAAGAGAGAAGATGGAACAGAAATTTTAAAAAATAGACTGAAAATTTCTCAAATTTAACAGAACACTAATTTGCAGAGCCAAGAAGTTCAGTAAACGTTCCCCCCACCCAAAGTAAATGAAAACTAAATCTAGACACATAATATGGTTACACTCCTGAAAACCAAAGATAAAGAGAAAATCTTGAAAACAAAAGAAATAATAATATTAATGACTGCTGACTTATCAGAATAATGGAAGCCAAAAAAACTATGGAATGGTATCTTGAAAGAGCTGTAAGGAAGAAAGAAAACCTTTCAACGCAGAATGCTATACTTAACATAAATGTTATTCAAAAATGAAGGTGATTCAAAAAAATTAGACGATTCATTGTCAGCAGACTTGCTGTGTAAGAAATAATTAAAGTTTTTAAGCTGAAGTGCAGTGATATCAAATGGAAAGTCTGTTCTACAGGAGAACTGAAGACCGCAAAGAATGATAAATATGAAAAAATATCTTATTTTTTCTTCCATTACTGTTTTTTTTTTTTAATTTTTTTAATGTTTATTTATTTTTGAGACAGAGAGAGACAGAGCATGAACGGGGGAGGGTCAGAGAGAGGGAGACACAGAATCGGAAACAGGCTCCAGGCTCCGAGCTGTCAGCACAGAGCCCGACGCGGGGCTCGAACTCACGGACCGCGAGATCATGACCTGAGCTGAAGTCGGCCGCCCAACCGACTGAGCCACCCAGGCGCCCCTTCCATTACTGTTTTTAAAAGAAAGCTGACTTCTTTTTTTTTTAACTGACTTCTTAAAAGTTAAAACCATTTTATTATGGGTTTATAATATAAGTAGAATAACATGACAACCATTAACAAAAAGGGTTTGTAGTAAATGGAATTATACTACTACAAGTTTCTTATGCTTTGCATGATATTTAGTATTAGCTTTAAACTGTGGAAATTTGAGGGTGCATATTATAATTCTTAGTGTCACCCTCCCCCAGCACAAAGAATTATAGAGCAATTAAAGTAAAACATTACAAATATTTGATTAACTGAAATTGAGGCAGGAAAAGGTAGGACAGGAACAAAACAAAAAGCAGAAAAGAATAGAAATAGAAATTGGTAGCTTTGAACTCAGTCATTTCAATAATCACATTACATGTTGATAAACTCAACTCTCCAATTAGGAGTTAGAGATTTTCAGACTGGATAAAAATATAAGACCCAACCCTATCCTGTCTACAGATTGCACATATAAACTGTTAAGATTTGATTAAACACTGTTTATGTCTCTTTGTCTCTTACATTGTTGGATAAGTGTTAATGGCTATCTTATGATAGAATACCTACAAGTCCAAGAATAAATGATTAAGAAAAAATAACTAAGGGGGCCGAGAGGACAAGAATGCAGATGGATTATAGAAGGATAGTAGAACACTGCTTTAGGAGAGAGTGAGGAAATTTAGGTGTTCATTTCAGTTTTGCCACTGGCCAAACACCTACCCTTGGAAAATCACTTTTCTTTTTTTTTTTTTTTAATTTTTTTTTCAGCGTTTTTTATTTATTTTTGGGACAGAGAGAGACAGAGCATGAACGGGGGAGGGGCAGAGAGAGAGGGAGACACAGAATCGGAAACAGGCTCCAGGCTCTGAGCCATCAGCCCAGAGCCTGACGCGGGGCTCGAACTCACGGACCGCGAGATCGTGACCTGGCTGAAGTCGGACGCTTAACCGACTGCGCCACCCAGGCGCCCCGGAAAATCACTTTTCTATTACGATGTACTTTTCTAGGTTACCAATATTTGTATACCCATGTGTTCAATTTTTTCCCATCTTCAAGTTTCACAGTTAAAATTGGCATAAATTGCATTTTTCTTCTCAAAAGACTCATTTAATAATGGAAAGAAGATGGAGTGATTTTGCCACTGTGTGTGTTATCCTGGGCATCATTATTTCATCTGCATATTGGTTACATATATACATACACATATATATATTCTTGGTAATATTTCTCCTACACACTGCTTAATGTTATTTTGTACCACATGAAGAGGAGATATAAGCACTGTGAGAACATTGGGTGGTCCTTTGATCATGGATAATCCAACTGTGTTGGAGTTTGATATTGTTTGATATGGTGCACAAATGAAAACTCCTGTTTCAAAATACCTTTCTGTTCTAAGCATTTATTGAAAGGTTCAATTCTGTATTATGTAATCACAATCAGGAATCATTTAAAAGTAATTGCATTTATCTTTCTCTTTCTACTTAACTCTTAGAGTTATTTTCCTTATATTTGGTGTTATATAGAAAACAAATTAGAGGTTGTGCCAGTTTGAAAATACATATAATTGGTGCTCCAGAGTCAGAAATAGATAGGAATTTATTCATTTAATTTTAGGTGATTTCCTGTATGCCAAATTATAAATATATTTCATACTTGAGCCTAAAGTAAACTGCAAAGTAGCTAGAAACATTTTTGCATTTGGAGATACTTACTTTCATATTTTACTGTATCAGAAGTAGGCTGTATCAGAATTAGACATTGATACTTTTAGAATTGGGTTCTTATAAAGATGAAGTTGGGTTTAATATTTCTCATTCAATTAATGCTCTTACATTTGGCTCTTACATAGCTCAAAACAGGTGTTCAAAGACAATCACATGAAATCCTAGTGAGTTTCAAGTACATCGGTGCTAGTTTGAGTCTTATAAATTACTTGGGTCTTAGGTATGACATAGATTGTTATTGAGGGTATAGGATTCTGTCCATGCCTCCACCTAAGTAAGGAAGTTACTTCTTAAATGAATAAGACTAATTATAACCATTGACTGAGGGTGAAATTAAGAATATCTTAAAGGAAAGAAAAATGTCTAGTATATTTAAAACTAGTTTATTCTCCAATTTAGCTTTACTTTATTTTTCTCTCTTGCAGTAAACATTGCTGTCTTCTGAAAATAAGTTAAGGAATGAGAGGCAAGGAAGAAAGTACATTCATCCTGGAAGGACCCAAAGCACATTGAAACTGTAAACGAATGTAATGATAGCTGCTAAAACCACCTTTGTCACCATAATGGATGAAGAACTGCAAATTTAAACGGTAACCAGAATTTTCATATAGTGTTACACTTCCACCAAGAACTTTTATAGAACTTGAAAGGATTTCTTTTTAAATTTAAATATTTACCTTACAAATACCAAAGTATAGATAAAGCTGATAATTTTATGACTTATTTAGCATAGTCAGGTCTTTGTTTTGGCCCTTAATGTTTGGCCTTGATATCGCTCAAAAGAATTGTTTTTTTCCCCCAGGTTATGAACTTCTTAACTTAGAAACAAATAAGCTTATTTGAGTAGAAATATAGCATAGTACTAGTATATTTATAGGTCCATTCTTGACCAAATACTTTTCCTTTCACAGAAACAGCTCAGGCAACATTAAGTGGTAGCATGCTATCACATATGCAGAGGTTTTGTAGTCTTATTTTCTGAACTTTATTTCATGTTATTTTTTAGTTTCCTTACTTGGTGTCTGATCTCTTGATCTTTTTGCCTTCATATCTGACATCTTCTTTTTATTTAATCATTATTCTCTCCTTTGCCCATCCTTCTCAGGAATTTAGAGTTGTAAAAACAAACAAACAAAAAAAGAAACAAGAATCCAGAGTAGAAAAGAAGGAAAAAAACTGGAAAAAATTATAAATTTATTTCTTCTTGTAAAATTACAAGGACTATTACATTTTAAGTAGAGTGGAAAGCAACTGTAGAAAGACTTAAGGTTCCTTGTCAGTCTTCTTAAATCTCCCTTGATCTTCAGCCATAATTGTTTCAGTGCGTTTTGTAAGATTCAAATGTTTGCTAATTTTTAAAAAGCATCCTAGTGAACATTTAGAACTGTAATTCATTGGAAGTGCACTACTTTGATTTTGATGGATAATCATTTGTTTATTTGAGTCACTATATCTTGGTAGTAAATGGGTACAGTTGACTAAAACTAAGTCCCTCTGGTAAAGTGCAGATGTGAAAAATCAATCAATTGCTAGTCCTAATAATTCTAAGGAATACAAGGCCTGTTTCAAGAGAATTATTCAAACTGAGAAATGTAACCCAGGATCAATATATTCTTTCAACTATATACTAACATTTATAAAGTGTTATTTTGGTCAGACATTACTCCAAGAAAGAAGGTTGTTCCTCATGTTTTCTTTGTTTATAATTCTGCTTTACTTCTAAGCTACAACATAACCAGGTGTTATTTTTATTTCTTTTAACAATTTTATTATGAAAATTTCTAAGAATTAAGAAAAATTTGGAATAATTTAACAAGAATGATGTTCTCATTATTCTTTCCTATGCTAACATTAACCTTGATTTTAAAAAATGCCTGAACATCGATTTTTTTAAAAACTTTTCCAATTGCTGGTTTAAACCTCTAGTTAGAACTTTTCTGTGTTCTTGCCACAACCACCCACATAGCAGCATTTAGCTCTTTCTAAATGTCCAGTAAATTCTTTATATTTCTCAACCATTAAAAAATAAAGTTGAAGAAAGCAACTTTTGAAACACAGCAGAAATTAAAGTACTGAGTGTTAACTTATGCAGGTAAGATAATACATAGAAAGTCATCAAATTTCTTTCTCGGTGATGATCTAAGTTTTCTTTCCCCATTTAATTATGTCTGATTCTATAATCTTATATAGCCAACAGTTTTATTAATGAGATTAATACATTAAACATTAAAAAAAAACAATATTGTCAAAATTTTTACTGGTACCTTTACCACTCCTTATCAAACTCTTAATTCCATTAAATCCTTCTTTCAGTATTTTTGGTAACCAGTAATGGGATCATTGAAATCTATAGATACTAGGTATTTCCAATCATTAATTTCTACTTTTTTCACTACAATTTTTTCCTTTTTTTTTGGCGGTGGTGGTGGGTTGTAATGTCATCAAGAAGCAAACTGGAATACAACTTGACCACACTACAAAATAAAAGAACTGCACTGATTCTCCCAAATAGCCCAGTTCAGAAGTCATGTAACTCATATCCATGAAGTATATAGAATTTAAAAAGATCAGCTGTATTTACATATTTAATTTTGCTGGCCGCACTCAAGCTGAGTGCCTCCAAAATCCCAAATCTATGGCATTTGAATAGGGAATGGAATTCGATTTCTAATTGTGTGAATAACTGGATTTCTAATTGTACAAATTTGAAATCCAGATTTCTAATGGTGCAAACTATCATGGCCACATTGAAGAGGCTAAAATTTAAAAGACATTCCAGCTAGGTTAAAAGTAGAATCAAACACCCAGTTTTATCTAAATTCATTTTATGAGCTTAAAATTATGGTTCTTAAGGTAGGGGATATGTTCTTGCAGATAGCAAGACTACTCTAAACAATATATCCATCTAGAATCTTAAATTTATAAAGCTTGGTAGACCTTTAGAACATCCTCTACAGCACCTTTGTTTGCAAAACTGTCCTTATGGAGGGAGGCCTATGTACAATTTCCCCAGACAAAAAGGAATTAAAAATAACAGTGGGGCACCTGGGAGGCTCAGTTGGTTGAGCATCTGACTCTTTTTTTGTTTTTTTAAATTTTTTTTTTAATGTTTATTTATTATTGAGAGAGAGAGAGACAGAGCATGAGCATGGGAGGGGCAGAGAGAGGAGGAGACACAGAATCTGAAGGAGTCTCCAGGCTTTGAGCTGTCAGGACAGAGCCTGACATGGGGCTCGAACTCACAAACCCAGCGAGATCATGACCTGAGCCAAAGTCAGATGTTTAACCGACTGAGCCACCCAGGTGCCCCGAGCATCTGACTCTTGATTTCAGCTCAGGTCATGATCTCGTGGTTTGTGAGATCCAGCCCCATGTTGGACTCTGCGCTGACAGCACGGAGCCTGCTTAGGATTCTCTCTACCCCTCTCTCTGCTTCTTCCCTACTCATGTGTGTGCACACACTCTCTCTGTCTCTCTGTCTCTCTCAAAATAAATAATAAAATAAAACTTAAAAAAATAACAGTAATTAATGTGTATTGAGTGATCATCATATGCCAAGCATTGGGATTATTGATTATTATGCATTCTCAAGTTTCACAACTGTATTTGATGTGGGTCTTATTATTAGATAGTTCCATTTTACATCTGAGGAAACACGTTCTCGGAGAAGTTAAGTAAATTGCCCCACATCAAGTTTACTAGTTAGAGGTAGAACCAGTTCTGTCTGACTTCACAGCTGGAGCTCTTCATCAGAGATGTGTTTTGGTTTACAAATATTCACTACCACGTGTTGCGGTTGCTTCTTTGTGCAGCGGTAGATAACAAGTTCTTATTAGCAGCATCCTCATCTCAGCTCTCTTAAGGCACATATGATGTTTCTTTTGCAGCACCAATTTTATTTTGTCAGGAATTTATCATTATTTTGATTATATTTTAAAAGTGTTAGTTATTATGTAATAAAAACGATAATCCATTCCTAAATGAAGGCTAAGTTACTTCAAGATGATCTCAGTAGACCCACATTTTATTTGAGATCGAGACTTAGAGGACAGAGAAAGATAGATATGAGTGGGGGAAAATGCAAAACTGACCTCCCTGGTCAGCTATTCTCCCTTGAAGTCTTCTTTGCCTTTTTCTTTTCTCTTTATCACCAGAAGTTCTTCATTGGTTTTCAGTCTCAGAAACTGATGCTATCACTAAAGACTAAAATAGTAATGAATCCAGAGACCAATTTATCTTAATGCCATAAGTTTTCTGTTAAATTTGTATATAGTCCCTTCATATAGATTCTTATTCTAAGTGTAGATTCTTATTCTAAGTGTAGAAAACTAAGTATGGTAACCTATGATCAGGGTTTAAGACGATTAAGCCTATCACCAAGACTCAGCATATTAAATATAACCAGTTTTGGGGCGCCTGGGTGGCTCAGTTGGTTAAGCGTCCGACTTCGGCTCAGGTCACGATCTCGCGGTCCGTGAGTTCGAGCCCCGCGTCGGGCTCTGGGCTGATGGCTCAGAGTCTGGAGCCTGCTTCCGATTCTGTGTCTCCCTCTCTCTCTGCCCCTCCCCCGTTCATGCTATGTCTCTCCTGTCTCAAAAATAAATAAAATGTTATAAAAATATATATATATGTGTATATATATATATATATATATATACACATATATATATATATAACCAGTTTTCCCCAAATGAATGTATAGGTTTAACTCAGTTCCTCAAATCCCAGCAAGATTTTTCATGTATGGTTTGCCATTTTCTACCAAGTTCTTTCTCTCCTCCCCATTATCACTGTCCCTCTGTCCCCCTCCACCATAAGAATTATAGCCAGTCCCCATTTGAGGACGGTTGAGGAAATGTTTCAGCAATTGCATGATACGCAAACATATATAATCAAATGTTTTACTCATTTATAGCCATTTTTCAGTCCAAGGTTTAGTGAATCTTAATTTTCTGAGATTTTGCTTAAGTAAGAAGAGTGTTTCACATCCCCGGAAAAGGAAGCTGTGTGTTAGGAGGAAAAGCAAAAATAAAACAAGAAAAGTTGTTACATTCTGGCTTTCTAAACTGAGGCTGTAAAATTCAAAATGATCCTGTGGAGTGAGAGATCTTCTGGGTTACACCCCTACCTTCTTGTGGGACTATCAACATACCTGACTAATGGAGTGAACTTCATGCCATTTTGTATTACTGATTCATTCATTCATCACACATTTACTTCATGCCATTTCGTATTACTAGCTCATTCATTAATCAGATATTTACTTGGGAAAAATAATATTTGCAATAGGTATAAATTTTTAAAACTATTTTGTGCTAACATAGTATCAAGTGGTTTGTATATATAGCCTCTCTTGGCTGTAAGCATGTCACTGTGGAAGATACAAGGGATACATAAAGAAGGGTATATAGTATAAGTCCTGTCCTCAGAGGCTCACTATCTAGCAGGGCAGGCAAACATATAAAGAGATGTAGCAGTGTATCAAGTGGTTAATGGAAATATGACTTGAGAATTGTGACAGTGCTTTTACCTACCTGGGAAGAGTGAGGGAAGGTTTCCCAAAGCACAGAAGTATCTTTCGTAATTGTTACTGGATAAATAGGACTTTACTGCCAGGGAACAAGCTAGAGAAAAAGAATTATAAGCAAAGGGAATAACATGTGCCAAGATATACTTACCTTTTCTAGGGGGGGGAAGTCACAGACTTTTAAAGTTGAAGAGGTGATCTGAGATATTTTATTTCAATGTCCTTGCTTAACATAAAAGGAAATGGAAGCCCTTGGAAACAAATGTACTTGCTCCAAAATTACTCAGAAATTACAGTATCACTTCAAGTATTCTCTCAAACTATATACTAAAATATATAAAATGTTATTTTGGTCAGGTGTTACTCCAAGAAAGAAGGTTCTTCCTCATGTTTTCTTTGTTTATAATTCTGCTTTACTTCCAAGCTACAACATAACCAGGTGTTATTTCTTTTAACAATTTTTTTATTATGAAAATTTCCAAGAATTAAAAATTTAGAATCATCTAACAAGCACCTGTTCTCTCACCGCCAAGAATTAAATGAATGCTAACATTCTGTCATTCTTGCTAAAGAAATAAAACAATTTAGGAACACTTGAGACCCTCTTTATATCACTCTCCAATCTCATTCCTATCCTTCTTCTTCCAGAGAAAATGTTCTACGAGGTTCGTGAAATATATTCTTATGTGTGTATTCACAAACAATATGCAGTGTAAATGATGACATTTTGTATTTGCACTTTTGCATCTTTCATTGATACAGTTTTGCATCTTTCATTGATGCATGATGTTTATTGTATTTTTTCACATAAGTTCAAATTAAAATAGAACACAGTGGAGTAGATAGTATACTCTAGGCAGTTGTGGAGATTTGTGGTTGTGGCTTTGTTCTCTTCTTGCTACCCAAAATGCTGCTGTCATCTTAGTAAATCTTCATTATGTTTTGGAAGAATGTAATTCCATCATTATGTAGCTT
>NW_026057582.1:114335874-114608860 GCF_023721935.1 Panthera uncia
TATATATATGTATATGTATATATATGCATGTGTGTGTATATATGTGTGTGTGTGTGTATACACACACACACACCCATACATATTTTTAAAAATACATATTTTTTAAAATTTTATTTTATTTTTTTCTGAGAGAGAGTGCACACGCACATGAGTGAGGGGACACAGAAAGAGAGAGAGATCGAGAATCCCAAGCAGGCTCCACGCTGTCAGTGCAGAGTCCAAGAGGGACTCAAACCCATGAACTGCAAGATCATGACCTGAGCCAAAGTCGGATGCTTAACCAACTGACCACCCAGGTGCCCCTTAAGATTTTATTTTTAAGTAATGTCTAACCCAATGTGGGGCTTGAACCTACAACCCCGAGATCAAGAGTCGCATGCTCTACCGACGGAACCAGCCAGGTGCACCTTTTCAAATATATCTTTAAAGATGTGTTGGGAAAACAGTTATTCTTGTGGACTTACATCTTCTGTAACATTAGATTTTTACAATTTTTTACTACTAAAATTAGAAATATTCTCTAATATAGTCAAATGAGCAAGAAATGACTGTATCATGTGGTAGCAATTCTCCCTCTAGACATGTATTATTGGCAAGAAGATAATGATGCTAGTAAGCCAGTGGTGCTGTGTGGGAAGAGGTGGCCTCTGAAAACACTGTGACAAGATGACCCAGGAAGAGGATGTTTATCTGAACTTTGAGAAGAGTTTAGAAGTCCTTTCACCAAAGGCCTGGCCGTGGGCATGGAATGATGGAGGGAGAGAGAGGAATCTGCAGGAATTGTGAAGATTACTGTAGGTGTTGAGAACATATTTTTGTCCTTGGATTCATTGTGCCAGCTGTAATTAGCAGTAAATATTTTAAGTTAATGACACTCAGCTGGAACACCATGAAACATAGGAGGCAATTGAAGAGCATAATAGACGCAGAGAACCCCCATGTTTCTGTTACTAGAAGGAAAAGTCACCTACCATGCTCTTATAATAGTGAAAAACTGGAAATCTGTAAGAATGCTTCTAACAGACAAGCTAGTTATTTTCAATCCTTCTGATAACTTTAATTCTGAAGTTGTTGTCCCCATGTAGTAGCAACTGAATAATGGAGGAGAGAAAATGGTATTATCATTCTGACTTATATATTTTAAAGATTAACCGTTTTGGTGCACAGTCACAGGAAAGCTTATCTAAAATTGCCAAATTGTAAAAATGGAAGGAAACTATTGATCCCTAAGAAATCATTCTTCTTGGAATCAGGCCCAGCTTTTGTGTCCTTCTGATGGTTTGGCGTATAGAAAGGGAGGAAAACATAGAACATTCTGGTACTGTAGTATCTGATGGTATATAATGGGCCATTGTATAACTGGCAGGTAAGTTTCATATGAGGAAAGTTTAAAAGGAAACAAGACAAAGATGCTTTGCTTAGATGCAAAATGGGAGAAATACAGTCAGTATCTTCATTTCCAGATAGATTTCTTAAATAGCATTACTTTTCTACCCACTGCCCATCCATCAAGAATGGAAAATCACTAGGACTCTTGGATTCTTATGTACACCATCCCCAAATCATCAGGCATGTGTCCGAGGTTAAAAAAAAAAAAAATGGAAAATGGCATTGTTGGCAACTATGTGAGGACATTGGAACCTTCATACATTGCAGGTGGGAATGTGAAATGTTTCGGCTGCTGTGAAAGTTAGGTGGTCCCTCAAAAAGTTAAGCCTGGAATTATCAGATAACCCAGCAATCTCACTTCTAGGTGTATACTCAAAATAATTGAAAACAGGGTTTCAACAATGTGTATACAAATGTTCATAGCAATACTACCCACAGTAGCCAAAAGGCAGAAAAAATTTAAATATCCATCAAGAGAAAATATGGACAAAACTTTGGGCCTATAAATTAAAAAGCTTAAATGGAAAAAGTTTTTGAAAGACCCAAACTACCAAAGGTCTTGAGAAAAGACAGGTGACTTGGATAGTCCTGTATAATTAAAGACATTGAATTTGAGGTTTAAAACTTTCCACTCAGTGCAAAGAAAACTGTAAGCCCAGATGCCTTTACTGGCAAATCCTACCAAACATTTAAGGAAGAAATAATATCAATTCTACACAAATGGCAAGGAAATAAAAAAGTAAAATAGACTTCTTTACTAAGTCAGTGTTGTCATGATATCAAAACAACCTAAAGAAACTACAAAATTGGAAACTATAGACACAGGCTCAAATATCTTTAACAAAATATTAGCAAATAAAAAATAGCAAAATGTAGAAGTCATAAATTATGATTAAGTAGGCCTTATTTCAGGAATAGACAGTTTTAATCTTCAAAAACAAATCAGTGTAATTCACATATCAACAAAAAGGAAAAAAAATACATGATTATCTCAGTAGTTAGATATTGCATCAATTCATGATAGAGAACTCTCAACAAACTAGAAATAGCAGGAATTTCTTCAACCTGGTAAAGGGAAAATATAAATATCCTATAGCTAATATCATACTTAATGATGGAAAATGGAATGTTTTCCTCCTAATATGGAAACAAGGCAAGAATGTCAACATTGTACTAGAGGTCATAGCCAGTTCTATAAGGGAAGAAAAAGAAAATGAAGACAGATTGAACAGGAAGAAATAAATATATTTCCAAATAAAATAATGAAATAATTTTCTATGTAGAAAATCCTGAAGAATCTACCCCCAAAAATCTGTTTTTACTATTAATAAGTAAATTTACCAAAGTCATGGGATACAAAGTCATTATATAAAAATAAATCAGGGGCTCCTGGGTGGCTCAGTTGGTTAAGTGTCTGATTTCAGCTCAGGTCATGATCTCACAGCTTATGAGTTTGAACCCCACGTTGGGCTCTGGTGTTGACAGCTCAGAGCCTGAAGCCTGCTACGAATTCTGTTTCTGCCTCTCTCTCTGCCCCTCCCTTGCTCATGCTGTGTGTGTGTGTGTGTGTGTGTGTCTCGAAAATAAACATTAAAAGAAAAAGATTTAAAAATAAATCATATTTCTATATACTAGTAATTAACAATTGGAAGTTTAAATTTTAGAAAACACCATTTATAATGGTACTATAAAATATGAAATATGTATAAATCAAATGAAAAATATTCAGTGTCTGTGTGCTGAAAACCTACAAAGCCCTGATTAAAGAAATCAAAGAAGATTTTATTTATGGAGAGGGATACTGTGCTCAACTATTGAAAGAGTCAATATTGTTGAGATGTTGATTCTCCCAAATTGTTCTATAAAATTGAATGAAAACCCTATCAAAATCCCAGCAGGAAACATTTTATAGCAATAGACAAGCTGATTCTAAAATTTATTCGGACAGGCAAAGGAACAAGAAAAGCCCAAACAGTTTTGAGTAGAAACAGAATTGAAGGACTCAGACTACTTGATATCAAGATTTAGTGTAAAACTAAGGTAATCAAACAGTATATTATTATATGATTATTAAAAGAATAAACACATAGATCCATGGGAAAGAATAAGCAGTTCAGAAATAGATCTATACATATGTGGTGGATTTTTCGACAAAGGTGTGGAAACAATCCAGGAAGAAAGATTAATCTTTTCAATAAATAGTACTGAACACTTAAAACCAAAAATAAAAGGGTATTGGCTCTTGCCTTGATGTGGGCCTCAGAGGTAAATTAAAGAGAGGAGATGGTAAGAAATTCACCTTATAGATGTAGAGAAAGTAAGAAGACTGCCCCAAGAATGGAAATATCAAAATGGTAGAGGGAATTATTGGAAAACAGCTTTATCATTTGAGAAGCATTATGTGTTATAGGAAATGTATATACATTATGAATAAATAAAGCTTCATTTAACTATGTTAGACTTGAGGGGCGTTATGTAGGTCCCTTGAGGGAATCATGTAAAAACAATAACAAAACATTGATAAGTGTTATCACACTGGTTGGTGTCCAGAGAAGGAGAGTAGTTAATATCTACTTACATTCATCCTGAATAGGCTTCCTTTGCTAGCCCACTGAGCTCTGAGTCCACTGAGGGATGTTAATTGATTCACTGTCCCTTTGAGGACTTTGAGAAATTGCTGTTAATCTGATAGTCAGATAAAATCCAATATGGGATGTCTTCCATCTGCTGCCATTTGAATCTGTGATAATTACCTAAAGCTCAAAGAATAGACAGAGTGAAGGAACCTGATGTGGTTCCCTTTTATCTTTCCTCTTAGCTGTCATTTGATCTGCATTAAAGTGGGTAGTCTTTCTCTTGCCTCTGGTTGCTGGCCATTTTGTACAATCTCTATCACATAAAGAAAGCAGCAGAGGAATTTTTCCAAAATCTGTCAAAACTCTGTAGGAATGAAAGATCACTTCCCCATAAAAGAGTTTCCACGATACTCCACACATGGAGAAGAGGAGTTGGAGTTGCATGTGATCATTTTGGCCAACCATCTGTGGGCTTCTAAAACACATTCTCATCTCTTATGAAGGATTTTTCATTGCAACTTGTACTCACTCTTTCCTTAAAATAAGTACTACTATTATTCTCCCTCAGTCTTCTATCACATAGCAAGAGCATTGGTGGAAATTGCTTTTCCATAAAAAGAACTGTGCCACCTACTCTTCAAATGCCACTGATTAAGAAGATCATTGATCTCCCCCCCACCCCCAACCCCTGGGGAATAAATTAGGCTTTCCCCTGAGAGTAGAAAAAATAATGGGATGTAAAGAATTAGGACGGCTGTGTGTTATGAGGAAAATGTTTAGGCAGTTGCCATGGAAATAGTATGTAGACATTCAAACCAGGAGCTTTTGATATCTCTGTTTTTGCCAAATATAAATCAGATATGAGTAACATTCATTCCCATTCTTGGCTCAGATTTAGTCTGACATGTGTAGTTATGTAAAATATGCTCCTAATATAGCATATTTGGTTAATATTTGCAGTAAATGGGCAATACCAGGGGCTGCCATGTTTTAAGATCATATTTGGGGCATAGAGGAGGTGATTCTCAGCAAATGATTCCTAAAAATAAATAGCACTATCAGAGTGCCCACAGCTGGGTTTCCCTATGACATTCACAATTAACAGAACTAATTAATTTTTTCTTAGTGAAACATGCACAATGTTGGACTTAATTTGTATTAGTTAATTGCTTGTGAATGATGTCAGATTCTGAAAATGCATACTTTAAGACTTTATTCTTAATGTATTTCACAGGTGGAGTAAAACCCAACAGGCATTATTTCTGAGTTACTGTTACACTTTTCCGTCAGAAGACATCAGTTAGCCTTTGATTTCATGCTTTCTAAGTGAGGCATGATAGAAATCTAGAGAGGGTATATAGGAATTTTGGAAATACGGAGAATTTGACAAAATTTTCCACAGCTTGAACTTTTTTTACTAATTCCAGAGATAATACAGACAATGCAAAGACTCCCTGCAGCCACTGCCTTTTAATGGGAACACAAGCCAAAACAATAGGAAAATCTAAAAATTATTAGAATATATACTCTATTCATGGAAAATATTATGTTACCTACTAATTCCAGTACCTCATCCTTGTATGCCAACTTTGTTAGCCATTTCATAGCTCATAAGTTTATCTTTACCCTGTGTATTTTCTCCTGTCTCAGATTTCCTCTGAGACTTACTATGTACTTTGTAAGTAGATACCCTAGAGGCTTGCTTTCTTATTAAAGCAGTAATAGAGTATATGGTCCAATACATATAACAAGTAATTTAATGAGACCAAATAGTTACATAGATGGAACAGTGGGAAAGTACTAATCAGAGTTTTTCAGAGGAAGTGATTTTCAGTCAAAATTTAAAGATAAAAAACCTTCCTCGGGTGCCTGTGTGGCTCAGTCAGTTAAGTGTCCGACTTTGGCTCAGGTCATGATCTTGCAGTTTGTGAGCTCCACGTCAGGCTCAAAGCCCTCAGTGCAGAGCCCGCTTCAGATCCTCTCTTACCCCCTGTCTCTCCTCCTCCCCTGCTTGTGCTCACACTATCTCTCAAAAATAAGTAAACATTAAAAAAAAACATTTCTGAGGTCATTTATACAATTTATTTCAGAGGTTTTAAAATTAAAAGTATCTGTGCTATTTAGGACATAAAGATGTTTGCAACGATTATGTTAGGAGGGTGTCTTCACTAAAGCATGTCTATATTGGATGAAATCTGGAAATAACTTAAATATCAAAATATAAAGGAATGGGTAAATAATAGGATAAATCTAGAAAATGAAAATATACTGCCATTTAAAGTAAGGTTATAGAAGAATACATATTGATATGGAAAACTATTCATGATACATTGTTCAGTGGGAAAATCAGAATTTTGTTTGGAATTCTATCACATCTGTGGATCATTTTGGAGAAAATTGACATCTTTACTATGTTGGATCTTATACTCAATGAACACAGCATGGCTCTCCACTTATTTAGATCTTTGATTTCTCACATTAGCATTTTATGGTTCTTAGCATACAGTTGCTGTATCTGTTTTCTTAGACTTGTACACTTAGGATTTCATTTTTATTCCTTTTTTTTTTTGAAGATGTTAAAGGCATTTTTAAATATTGGTTTCCATTTGTGTATTGCTTGTATAGAGAAGTGCAGTTAATTTTTGTGTGTTGACCTTGTATCCTGCAACCTTACCATACTCATTTATTAATTCAAAGAGGTTTTTTATAGGTTCTTAGGTATTTTCTATGTACACAACTTCATGTCAACTGCAGATTGGCACAATTTTATTTCTTCCTAATCTGTATGCTTTTTAATTTCTTTCTTTTGCCTTTAGCAGACTGAATACAACATAGCACTTCCAGGATATTGTGGAATATGAATGGTGAGAGTGGGCATCTTTGTCTTATTCCCTATTTGGGTGGAAAAGCTGATTTTTTACTATAAGTATGATGTTAGCTGTAGGTTTCTGTAGATGACTTTTAATCATGTTAAAGAAGTTCTATTCCTAGTTGGCCGAGAGTTTTCATTATAATAGGTATTGGATTTTATCAAATTTTCTTCCTCGGTCTGTTAATATGGTGGGTTACACTGATTAATTTTTTAATATTGAACTTACATTCCTAGGGTGAACCCCACTTGTTTAGGGTGCACTATTATTTTTATATATTACTGGATTTGATTTGCTGACATTTTTCTGAGAGTTTTTATATTTATGTTCATTAGGCATGCTGGTCTAGTTTTGATTAATTGATTTTGGGAATTGTGTGCTGTTTTGCCTGGTTTTGGCATCAGAATAAAGCAGATATCGTAAAATCAATTGGAAGTATTCCCTTCTTTTCTACTTTCTAGAATATATTGTCCAGAACTGGTATTATTTCTTCTTTAAATGTTTGGTAGAAATCAAGAGTAAAACCAACTGCTACTGGAGTTGTTTTGTTTTGTTTTGTTGTAGAAGGCTTTTTACCTACAAGTTCAGTGTCTTATAGTTGCAGGGCTCTTTAGTGTATCTGTTTTTATCTCAGGTGAGTTTTCGTGGCTTGTGATTTTCAAGGGATCTATTTTATCTAAGTTGTCAAATTTAAATGTGTAGAATTGTTCATACTGTTTTAATATCTTCCAGGTCTGTAGTGATATCTTTCATTCCTCATACTGGTAATTTGTGTCTTCTCTTTGTCAGTCTCACTAGAAATTTATAAAATCATTACTATTTTCAAAGAATCAGCTTTAGGTTTTATTGTTTTCCTCTTTTCTATTTCAGATGTTCCTGCCTTTAGCTTTTATTATTTTTTTTACTTCTGCATGCTTTAGTTTTATTTTTGTCATATTCTAATTTTTCATGGTAGAATCTTAGATTATTAGATTATTGGTTTGAGACTTTAATTTTGTAATAGCACTGCTTTAACTGCATCCCACAAATTCAGAAATTTTGTAATTCTAATTTCCCTTTAATCTTCCTCTTTGAATGAAGGGTTATTTAGACCTTTTCCAAGTGTTTGGAGAGTTTCCTGTTACCTTTCTTTTATTTTCTATTTCTTAAGGTCAGAGAATATTCATTATGATTTCTGTTCTTTTAAATATCTTAAGATTTCTTTCATGACCTAGGTTATGGCATATCTTGGTAAATGTACACTTGAAAAGACTGTATGTTCTGCTGTTGTTGGATAAAGCATTCTATGAATGTCCATTTCCATCGATTGATAGTATTGTGTGGCTCTTCTATATCCTTACTGATTTTTTTTGTCCACTGTTTACTGAGAGAGGAGTATTGAAGTGTCCAGCTGTAATTTATGGATTTATCTATTTCTCCTTTCAGATTTGTCAGTTTTTGCTTCTTCTATCTTGAATCTATCTTTTTAGGTTCATTTAAGAGTGGTTATACCTTCTTAGTGAATTGACATTTTTATCATTATATAAGGTTCCTCTTTATCCCTGTCAATTTTCTTTACTTTGAAGTCTACTTTGATAATATAACCATTCCAGCTTTATTTTGATTACTGCTTTCATTTCATATTTTTCCTTCTTTTTACTTAAAAATTACTTATTTTGAGAGAGAGAGAACTCATGAGCAGGGGAGGGAGAGAAAGAGAAGGAGAGAGTCCAAGCAGGTTCCACACACCTCACTGAGTCTGATGTGGGGCTCAATCTCACAACCATGAGATCATGACCTGAGCCTAAATCAAGAGTCAGACACTTAACCAACTGAGCCACCCAGGTACCTTCCTTTTTTACTTTTAATCCACCTATATCATTTTTTTGAAATGAGTCTGTTGCAGATGCCAAATATTTAGGTCATGATTTTTAAAATCCATTGTGACAGTTTCTTTTAAATGGTGTGTTTATACAATTTGCATTTAATGTAATTGATATGTTTGAGTTTAGGTCTACCATTTATTTTCTGTTTGCTTCCTCTGTTTTGCATCCTATTTTCTCTTTCTTTCCTCATTTGAACATCTTTTGGTTTTCCATTTAATTTACCTATTATGTTTTTTTACTGCATGTCTTTGTAAAAAAAAAAAATTAGTAGATGCTCTAGGGATTACAATGTACATATTAAGCTTTTTGTAGTCTGCTCAGAATCAGTATTTTACCACTTCAAGTAAAATGTAGAAACCATATCACCAAATAGGTGACTTTCCTCCCTCCCCCCCATGTTAGGTTATAGTTACCTTATATATTACGTTATATGCATTGAAAATTCCATCAGACAGTACGGTAATTTTTGCTTTTAGCTGTCAAACGTATTTTAAAGAATTCAAGAGGAGGAGAATAGTCTATTATAGTTATCCAGATATTTACCATTTCTCTTTTTCATTATTTATTTTTAGTCTTCCAAATTCCATCTGATAACATTTCTTTTTGTCTGAAAAATAGAAAAAGCAGCTCTTTTATAGCATATCTGCTGGCAACCTTTTATGTTGTTCTTCTTCATCTGAAATGTCTTTGACTTTCGTATCTGAAGAACATTTTTGTTGAATATAGACTTCTTGGTTGACAGTTCTTTTCTTTCAGTACTTTAAAGATACTGTGCCACTTCATACTGGCCTCATGGTTTCTGATGAGAAATTCATGGTCATTCAAATCAGTTCCCTAAAAGTGTTGTTTTTCTTTGGCTGGTTTTAAGCTATGTTTCTCTTTTTAGTTTTCATCAGATTGATTAGGATCTGTAGGCTTATCCTTTGTTGAGTTCACTGAACTTATTTAATCTGTGGATTTATGTGTTTTGCCAAACTTGGGAATTTCAGACATTATTTCTTCCAATGTTTTTTTAGCACCATAATCTTTTTCCTTTCCTTCTGGGACACCAGTGACATAGATAAAAGACCTTTGGTTATTTTTTCCACAGGTTCCTGAAGCTCTCTTGATTTTTTTTTTAAATTTAGTTTGGGGTGCCTGGGTTGCTCAGTCAGTTAAGTGTCTGACTCTTGATTTCAGCTCAGGTCATGATCTCACAGTTCATGGGATTGAGCCCTGCATCAGGCTGTGCACTAATAGTGAAAATCCTGCTTGGGATTCTCTTTTTTCCCCTCTGTCTGCCCCTTCCTCCCACCACTCAAAAAACAAACAAACAAAAACATTAAACAAATTTCTCTTTATTGTTCATATTATATTGTATAATTTCTATTAAACTATCCTCACATTGACTCTTTCCTTTTATCATCTGATATTGAGCTGTCCCAGTGAGTTTTTTCATTTAAAATGTATTTTTTAACAAAAACCATAAGTAACAATAAGAAAAATAGGAAGCACAAAAGCCAAAAAAAAAAAAAAAAAAAAAGCTGTATCTGTTAAAAAAATCAGTCAAGAGAAGCACAAAGTAAAAGGATGTAAAAGATGATATCAAGTATGTGAGATGTGGAGGGGAAAAGAGTAAAGGATGAGTTCAAAATTAAGCGAACATCAGCTTAATATAGACTGCTATATACAGAAGATGTTACCTGTAAACCAAATGGTTTATCAAATGGTTACCAAATGGTAACCAGAAATTAAAAAATGCTAACAGATATGCAAAAAGTAAAGAGTAAGGAACTCAAGTGTATCACTAAACAAAACCAGCAAACCATGAAAGAAAGAGAAGGAAGGAATAGAGAAAAACTACAAAACAAAAACAATCACAGAACAAGTAACAAAAGGGCAAAAATACATATCTATTAATAATTGCTTTGAACGTAAATGGACTAAATGCTCCAATCAAAAGACATAGCATGAGAGTGGATAAAAAAATGAAACCCATCTATATGTTGCCAACAAGAGACTCATGTTACACCTAAAAACACCTGGAGATTGAAAGTGAGAGGATGGAGAAATATTTATCATGCAAATAGATGTAAAAAGAAATCCAGAGTAGCAATACTTATATCAGACAAAATAGACTTTAAAATAAAGTATGGAAAGAGACAAAGTAGGACACTAATACTAAAGGGGACAATCCAGCAAGAAGACATAACAATTGTAAATATTTATGTAAATATATCCAACATGTAAGCACACAAATACATAAAACAGTTAATAATAAACATAAAGGAACTAATTGATACTAATACAATAATAGTAGGGGACTTTAACACCCCACTTATATTAATAGATCATCTAAACAATGAACAAGGAAAACAGTGGCTTTGTTTTTTGTTTTGTTTTCTTTTTTTTAATGTTTATTTCTTTTTCAGAGAGAGAGAGAGAGAGAGAGAGAGAGCACAAGCAGGGGAGGGGCAGAGAGAGAGGGATACAAAATCCAAAGCAGAGTCCAGGCTCTGAATTGTCAGCTCAGAGCCCAACAAGGGCTCGAACCCACGCACTGTGCGATCATGACCTGAGCCAAAGTCGGACATTTAACTGACTGAGCCACCCAGGTTCCCCAACAGTGGCTTTGAATGACACAGTGGACCAGAGGGATTTAATATATATATTCAGAACATTCCATCTTAAAACAGCAGAAAACACATTCTTTTTAAGTGCACATGGAACGTTCTCCAGAACAGAACACATATTAGGTCAAAAATAAGCCTCAGCAAATTCAAAAAGAGTGAAGTTATACCATGCATCTTTTCTGACCACAGTGCTATAAAATTAGAAATCAACCTTTAGAAGAAATCTGGAGCAATCACAAATACATGGACGTCAAATAACATGCTACTAAATAATAAATAGGTCAACTAAGAAATCAAAGAAGAAATAAAAAGTTACATGGAGAGAAATGAAAATGAAAACACTATGGTGCAAAATCTTTGGGATGCAGGAAAAGCAGTTCTAAGGGAAGTTTTATAAAATACAGGCCTACTTCAAAAAGCAAGAAAATTCTCAAATGAATGACCTTACCTTAAACCTAAAGAAGCTAGAGAATGAAGAACAAACAAAGGAAGGAAATAATAAAGATTCAAATTTGAGACCCATGTTAGGGGCAGAAATTACTTTTAAAAAAAAGCATAGAACAGAAATAAATAGAAACTAAAAAAACAGTAGCACAGATCAATGAAACCAGGAGCTGGTTCTTTGAAAAGATCGACAAAATTGATAAGCCTCTAGCCAGACTCGTCAACAACAAAAAAAGAGAGACAGAGGGAGAGAGAAAAAGGAGTCAAACAAAATTACCCATGAAAGAGGAAAAATAACAACCAACACTACAGAAATACAAACAGTTGTAAGAGAATATTGTGAAAAACTATAAAAAAACAAATTAGACAACCTAGAAGAAATGGATAAATTCCTAGAAACATTTAACCTACCAAACTGAGACAGGAAGAAATAGAAAATATGAACAGACTAATTACCAGCAATGAGATTGAATCAGTAATCAAAAAAGTCTCCACAAAAGAAGTCCAGGACCAGGTGGCTTGCAGGCAAAAAAAACCCCAAAAAAACAAAAAAAAAAACAAAAACAAAAAACAAAAAACAAAAAAAACAAAAAAAAAAAACCACCACAAAAAAGAGAACTACAGGCCACTATCTCTGATGAACATAAATGCAAAAATCCTCAGCAAAATATCAGCAAATAGAATCCAACAATACATTTTAAAAAATCATTCACCACTGTCATGTGGGATTTATTTTTGGTTAGTGAGGGTAGTTTAGTATTCACGAATCAATTAACATGATACATCATATCAATAAGAGATAGGATAAGAACCATTTGATCATATCAATAGATGCAGAAAATGCATTTGACAAAGCAGTATACCATACATTCGTGATAAAAGCCTTCATCAAAGTAGGTTTAGAGGTAATATACCTCAACATAATAAAGCCCGTATATGAAAAACCCACTATCAATACCATCCTCGATGGAAAGAAACTGAGAGCTTTTCCCCTAAAGTCGGGAATAAGACAAGGATGTCCCCTCTCACCACTTCTATTCAACATAGTCTGGAAGTCCCAGCCACAATTAGGCAACAAAAAGAAGTAAAAGGCATCTGAATTGATAACGAAGAAGTAAAACTTTCATTCTTTGCAGATGATATGATGCTATATATAGAAAACACTAAAGGCAAACAAACATTGTAACTGATAAATGAATTCAGTATGGTTTCAGGATACAAAATTAATGTGCAGAAATCTGCATTTCTATACACTAACAGTGAAGCAGCAGAAAGAGAAATCAAGAAAACGATCCCATTTGCAATTGCACCAAAAATAATACAACACCTATGAATAAATCTAACCAAAGAGGTGACAGACCTGTACTCTGAAAAGTATAAAACAGTGATGAAAGAAATTGAAGATGACACAAAGAGACATTCCATGCTCATAGGTGGAAAGAAGAAAATTGTTAAAATGTCTATACTACGCAAAGCAATCTACACATTTAATGCAATCCCCGTCAAAATACTAGGAATATTTTTCACAGAACTACGACAAAAAAAATCCTAAAATTTGTATGGAACTGCAAAAGACCCCAAATTGCCAAAACAATTTTGAAAAATAAAAGCAAACTTGAAGTTACCAAAATTTCAGACTTTAAGTTACATTACAAAGATTTAGTAATCAAAACAGTATGGTACTGGCACAAAAATAGACACATAGATCAGTGGAACAGAATAGAAAGCTCTGAAATAAATCCACAATTAGTCAATTAATTGTTGACAAAGCAGGAAAGAATATCCAATGGTAAAAAGACAGTCTCTTCAACAAATGTTGGTGGACAGGTACATGCAAAAGAATGAAACTGAACCAGTTTCTTTAACCATACACAAAAATAAATTCAAATGGATTAAAAACCTAAATGTGAGACCTGAAACCGTAATATTCCTAGAAGAGAGCACAGGCAGTAATTCCTCTGACATTGGCCATAGCAACATTTTTCTAGATCTGTCTCCTGAGGCAAGGGAAACAAAAACAAAAATAAGGTATTGGGACTACATCAAAATAAAAACTTCTGCACAATGAAGGAAACAACAAAACTGAAAGGCAACCTACTGATGGGAGAAAGTATTGGCAAATGACATATCCTATAAAGTGTTAGTATCCAACATATATGAAGAACTTCTACATATCAACACCCAAAAAACAACCCAATTTAAAAATGGGTAGAAGGAATGAACGGACATTTCTCCAAAGAAGACATCCAGATGGTCAGCAAACACATGAAAAGATGCTCAAAATTACTCATCATCAGGGATATGCAAATGAAAACTACAATCTTATATCACCTCACACCCATCAGAATGGCTAAAATCAACAACACAATAAACAGCGTGTATTGGCAAGGATGTGGAGTAAAAGGAACCCTCTTGCACTGTTGGTGGGAATGCAAACTGGTGCAGCCACTGTGGAAAACAGTGTGGAGTTTCCTCAGAAAGTTAAAAATAGAGCTACCCTATGATCTGGTAATCATACTACTGGGCATTTACCCAAAAAAATACAAAAACACTAATTCAAAGAGATACATGCACTCTGATATTTAAAGCAGCATTATTTACAATAGGCAAATTATGGAAGCAGCCCAAGTGTCCATTAACTGATGAATGGGTAAAGAAGATGTGATATATATGTATGTATACACACACACACACACACACACACATATATATATACATACATATGCACATATACACAGTGGAATATTATTCAGCCATAACAAAGAGTAAAATCTTGCCTTTTGCAACCACATGGATGGAGCTAGAGAATATAATGCTAAGCAAAATAAGCCAGAGAAAGACAAATACCAAATACCATATGATTTAACTGAAATACAGAATTGAAGAAACAAAACAAAGGACCTGAGGAAACAGACTCTTAACTATAGAAAACAAACTGATGGTTACAAAAGGGGTCAATGGGTGAAATAGGCAATTGGGATTAAGGAGTGCACTTGTGGTGATGAACACTGGGTGATATATGGAATTGTTGAGTCACTATATTGTACACCTGAAGGTAGTATAACACTGTATGTTAACTATACTGGAATTAAAATAAAATATAATAAAATAAATAAAATGTATTTTTCAGTTCTAAAATTGCCCATTGATTATACCTTCTGTTTCTTTGTTGTGACTTTCTAGCTTTCCTTTTGATTCAAGAGCTTTTACCCTTACATGATCAAGTATTTTCTTAATATCCACTTTAATGTCTTTGTCAGATATTTCCACCATTTTTGTCATCTTGTAATTGTCATCTGTTGATTGTTTTTTCCCATGGGGTTCTTCACTTACCAAGTATTTTGGATACCCTGGGTATTTTGAATATTATGAGTCTCTGTTATTAATACATTGGACCAATCTCTTATTTACATTTCTACAACATGCCCTTGCCCGCAGATTCTGACAGGATTCTGATTGGCTTTTCCCTCTCCCCCCACCCCCCCCCCCTCAGGTGCTTAGCTTCAGTTTTCTCTGATCTGTTAATTTACATTATTCTCTCAATGAATATTTATTTGGTACTCACAGGGTGCTAAGCACAGTTGTAGGCACTGAGGGTTCCTTAATGAACAAAACAGACAAAACTGCTTGCTTTTATGGAGCATATGTTCTGGCAGGGGGAAACAAACATCAACAATAAACCTAATAATTAAGTCGCATTACCCATTAGTAGGTGATAATCTCCTGTGGGCAAAAATATAGTATGATAGTAGGATTGGAAGTGGTAGACTGGTGTTGAAATTTTAAATAGGTTAGTAAATATAGGACTCATTGATAAGGGGACATTTGAGCAAAGACTTGAATCCATTTACCTTCTTTCCAGCTTCTAAAAGTTCATTGACATTTGTCATCTGAGTCTATCTCTTCTCTTGTTCTTCATTCTTTTACTATTACTAGAGTGAAGTTTTAGAGCCAAGAAAAATTCCTATATCCAACCAAAAGATCTATAAGAGCAATTCTTTTTTTAATTTTTTTTTTTTAACGTTTATTTATTTTTGAGACAGAGAGAGACAGAGCATGAATGAGACAGAGGTCAGAGAGAGGGAGACACAGAATTGAAACAGGCTCCGGGCTCTGAGCTGTCAGCACAGGGGCCCAATGCGGGGCTCGAACTCACCGACCGCGAGATCGTGACCTGAGCCGAAGTCGGCGCTCAACCGATTGAGCCACCCAGGCGCCCCTATAAGAGCAATTCTATGGAAAATTAAATATAACAATATTTATATGGTTACTGGTGGTTTATTCCCCAGGGTATTTTTTTCTTATATTTTCCTAAGTGAAATAAAAAGTAATTTTTTTTTATAATGGAACTATAATCATTTGCTTCTTATAATTTCTTAATCTTTTTTACTTTTTGTAAAAGTAAAAGTTTGGACAAGACCCAGAATACTTTTAATGATTTTATTTATAAGAAGTACCAGAAATTTTTCTTATTTATTTTTATTGAGGTAAAAAATGGACATAACAAAAATAATCATTTTAAAGTCACAATTTAATGGCATTTAATACATACACAATGTTGTGCAATGTCCACCTCTATCAAGTTCCAAAACATTTTCATCACCCCCAAAGGAAATCCCTTATCCATTAAGCAGTTATCCTCTAACTTACTTTCCCCCATCTCCTATCAACCCCTAGTCAGTTTTCTATTTGTATGGTTTTACCTATTCTCATGAATGGAATCATACAATATGTGACTGGTTGTATATGGCTTCTTTTATTAGAATAATGTTTTCAAGTTTCATTCATGTTGTAGCATGTACTGAGATTTCATTTTTACAGCTGAATAGTAGTCCATCATGTATGTATGGTACATTTTGTTTATCCATTCATCTGTCAGTGACACTGGGTTGCCTCCACCACCTTTTGGCTGTTGGGAATAATGCTGCTATGAACATTTACTTACACGTATCTGTTTGAGTTCCTCTTTTCAGTTCCTTTGCGCATACACCTAGCAGTAGCATTGCTAGATTTTGTGGCAGTTCCATGTTTAAAAGCTTGAGGAACTGCTACAGTGTTTTCCACAGGAGCTGTACCATGTTATAGTCTCACCAGCAGTGTATGAGATCTGCATCCTTACAAATTCTTGTTATCTTTCATTTTGATGGTTATGGTCATCCTAGTGGATTAATGTTTTATCTCATTGTGGTCTTGATCTGCATTTTACTTATGACCAATGATGTTGAGCACCTTTTTGTTTGCTTGTTGGCCATTTTTTATCTTTTTTTTTTTTGGGAAATAAACTCAAGTCCTTTGCACATTTTTAATTGGGTTCTTTGTCTTTTGTTGTTGAGTTGTGAGTTATTTATATCTCCTAGATAAAAGTGTTTTATCAGATATGTGATATACAAGTATTTTCTCTCATTCTGTAGGTTGTCTTTTTACATTCTTAGTAGCGTCTTTTGATGCACAAAAGGTTTTAACTTTTTTTGAAGTTATTTTACTTACTTTGAGAGAGAGAGAGAACAGGAGGGACAAGTTGGTCTCTTAAACTGACTGAGCCACCCAGGTACCCTAAAAGTTTTTAATTTTGAAAGAGCCTAATATGTCTATATTTTCATTCATTGCTTGTGCTTTTGCTGTTATATCTAAGCATTCATTGCCAAATCCAAAATACTGAAGTTTTCCCCCATGTTATCTTCTAAAATTTTTATAGTTTTAGTGCCAACATTTAGGTCATTGATCAATTTTGAGTTAATTTTTGTATATGAAGTGAAGTAGGGAGTCCAACTTCATTCTTTTACATGTCTATATTAATTGTACCAGCACTATTTGTTGAAGAGATTATTTTTTACCCCACTGAATGGTCTTAGCACCCTTGTCAAAACTCATTTAACCATAGATGTATGGGTTTATTTCTGGACTTCCAGTTCTATTCCATTTGTCTGTCCTTGTGCTAATACCATGTTATTTTGATTACTGTAGCTTTATAATAATTTTCAAATTTGGGAAGTGTGAGTTTTCCAATTTTTTTTTTCTTTTTCAGGATTTTCTTGGTTATTCAGGGTCCCTTCCAATTCCATATGAATTTTTTTAATGTTTATTTATTTTTTGAAAGAGAGAGCACATGCATGTGAGCAGGGGAGCAGGGAGGGGGAGGGGCAGGGACGGGGGTGGGGGGGCCGACAGAGGATCCCAAGCAGGCTCCATGCTGACAGCAGAGAGCCCAATGTGGGGCTCAAACTCATGTGCCTTGAGATCATGACTTGAGCCAAAGGCAGACACTTAACCAACTAAACCACCCAGCTGCCCCAATTCCATGTGATTTGTGCAATCAGCTTGTCAATTTCTACATAAAGGGCAATTGAGATTCTGATATGGATTGCCTTGAATCACTAGATGAATTGGGGGATATTGCCATTTTTACAATATTAAGTTTTTCAATCCATGAATGTGGGATTTTTAAAAATTTATTTAGGTTTCTTTTCATTTCATTAATGTTTTATAGTTTTTCACTTCCTTGGATAAACTTATTTGTAAATTTTTTTGATGCTATTGTAAATGGAATTGTTTTCTTAATTCGTTTCCATGTTCATGTTCAGTATATAAAAACACAATTGATTTTTATGTGTTGATCTTGTATCATGTAACTTGGCTAAATTTGTTTATTAGCTCCAAAGGTGTTTGTATTTTCTTTAGAATTTTCTGTTAATAAGATCATGTGATCTATAAGTAAAGATAATTTTACTTCCCCCTTTTTCAGTTTGAGGTTTTGTTTTTTTTTTTTTTTTTCTTCCTTGCCCAATTGCCCTGGCTAGAACTTCCAGGACAGTATTGAATAGAAAGAAGTAGTGAAAATGGTAATCCTTGTCTTGTTCTTGATCTTAGGGGGAAGGTTTCAGTCTTACACCTTTGAAGATAATATTAGCTATAGGTTTTGCATACATGTCCTTTATTGTGCTTTTTACTCTCACTTTTAGGTATTATAAATCCAGTTACTCCACATCATTGCCAGTATTTGGTATTGTTGCAATGTATCATTTTACCCATTTTAGTCAGTAAGTGGTGGTATTTTATGGGAATTTTAACTTGCTTTTCACTGATGACTAATGACATTGAATACTTTTCCATGTGCTTTTGGCCATAGAATTTGTTTTTGAGGGGGTCTTTTATGTTAAAAATCATTGGCAGATAATTTACTGTGTAAATGTGTATTGTTTACAGCAGAAATCAGGCCCCCTTAATGTTTAGTTTAGGTGCCTTAGCTGTTAGTCCTGCTGTGGGTCTACTTTTATAGTAAAGGTTTGAAAAATTAAGAACTATCATATAATGTATATGAGCATTAAGAATTTGTGAACATTTAAATATTTTAAAGAACCAGGAGAAAATAAATTTTCTTTATTGTTGAAGATAAATAATTATAACTGTATTTATGCATGGGTTAAAACTTCTTAAAGAAGTCAGTTGAATATTATGAAGAAGTTATGTTATGCTGAGTGCATACTTGTGCTTCTGGATGATACAAATGGTAAAGATATGCACATTTCCTTGTCAGCAAATGGGTATCATTGTGTTTGGCCCATCATCTAAGCATCCCTGAAAATGGAGCTGTCTCCACCTGGATGTAATTAAGGTTGGATTATTTTATGCATCAGACACACTACAGTTGCTTTCATTCCTGGATCCCACACAGTTTTCTAGTTGTTCTACTCATTTCCTGCAATTTCAAAGTGCTCATCCATTTCTCACAAAACATTTGAACTAGTACAAACAAATAAAGAACGAGGTTGCCATTATTAGCATTTTTACTCTCAGATATTGAAATGCAGAATTGGAGAATGGCTCAGAAATCTTGTAATAACCTTGAGAGTTGTCTTTGGAAAAGAAATGCATTGAAGTAAGGATGATAAAAGAGCCCAGGGGGTAATAAAATGTGACAGGAACACTGTAAATTCCATAATCTCTTTCAGATTGGAATATCTGGCCTGTCTCCTATGAAGTTCTGTGACATCTGGAATTAAATTTAGTCATTGTCAGATTTTAGTATATGAAGGGATGTCTTGTTTTCCTTGATATGTTTTTAAGTGGTGTGATTTTTGCCTACTTTACTTAGAAGTGGCTTTAGGAGAGCCAGCCTTTATTAAGCATTTGTTATTTGCCTTGCATGGTGCCAGTCTCTCTTCTTACATTATCTCTAATCCTCACTACCATCTTGTAAACCCAATTTACAGATGAAACAAAGTCTCAAAAAATTATTTCTTGCCTAAAGTCACAGAGCAGAGTAAGTGGTGATTTGAACTCAAATTTGTTGATCCTAAGACCTGTAGTTTTTCCACTATACCAGTGGTTGTCACTCCATCCAATTAAAGTGGAATTTCTGGGATTAGACTTTAATATTGGAGCAGCTCTCCCGGGTTTATAATGTGCATCTAGGGTTAGAAACCACTGAGTAGTATCCTGTGCTTACTATTATAAGACTATACCAGTAGAACGGAGAGCATAGTAAAGAACATGTTTTCTTTTAAAAGTGTGTGCAATGTTGCCCATTTATCTCTCTAAAACATATCTATTTGAAACCTCAGTGGTAGGTGGTATACTGAGAACATGCTGAAGCTTCCCTTTGCTACTTCACAGTTTTAAAAATAATCCTTCCTTCCCCTTCCAAAAATGTACAGTATCAATTGAACACAACTGTGAAAGGAAACAAAAAGAGTAAAACTGGCCAGAAATTATGAAGAATCCTTAAAAAATGGGATTGCAGTGTGGGTGAGAACCATAATGTGAACCACAAACAGGAACATAATACAATAAAATATATGACTATAGAGCTGCTTTATATGTACCCTGCTGGACAAGCAGACATATGAATCTACCTCTCTTCACCTTCATTCTTCTTTTGGTATGTATGATGCAAAACCAGGCATTGTGGTTGCTTTAAAAACCATAGCAGTGCCCCAATGTTGTCAATATCTAGAAAAGATAGGGAGCCCCCAAATACTAGTTACCCATGTTTACTACCTGGTGGAAAATTTTGTCCCTTTCCTAAAAAAAGAAAATAAAAGAAAAAATGTTGCTAAACAAAAGATGAGCCCATACCCAAAATCACGAAATATTCAAAGAAAACTAATATACGAAGGAAGGTACCAAACTGTACAAAGGGAAGGACCTAAGGAACCAGAGTTAATAGGGAAAGCAAAAAAGAACTTTAGAATTAATATAATATCTTCAGAGACATGCAGAATGGCACTGCATTCATTTTAAAAAGAAAATGTTAGAGCCTTTTGAAGTTAACAGTTTAAAAGGAAGGACAGAGAATTGAGAAGGAAAAAGGTAAATTGAGAGATGTGGAGTTATCCATTCATCTCTGTTTGTGCTTAGAGAGATAATTGGAATGATATCAACTCATGTTAACACTTTTTCCTTCTGGCTAATGGGATGTTAGTTTGTTGCTTACTACTTTGTACTTGGATATATTACTTAAATTTTTTATAGAAGCATGTTTCATTTTATAAAAATTAAGTTACTTGCTTAAATAAAATAAATGAACAATTGAGTTAAAGATTTTTTTTAAAAGAATGATAAAAATCAAAGAAAACAAAGGTCCAAATCAATAAGGATGAAAGCAGAAATCTAATAGCAGTGTTGAATGATTAAAAAAAAAAACAACCCTATAAAATAGGTAAATCTAGGCAAGTCTGAAAGAGAAAACAAAAGAATACTGATCAATATTAGAAATTAAAAAGAAAGCGTCACTACAGACACAGATCTGTATAAGAGCTCTCTATATAAGTTTATTCTAATAAAATATGAAAGCCTAGATTCAATGGGTAATTTTCAGAAATACGTGATTTACTCAAATTGCCACAAGAAGAGGTAAAAACCTTTTAATTAACTAATTATTATGGAAATAAATTGAAAAGAAATTTAAAGATATGGCCCAAGTTTTACAGGTGAGTTCTAAGAAACCTTTAAGGAAATCTTGGGTAAACTTGCATGCTTTATTAAAAAAGATAAGGCCCTATCCAACAGATTTTATGATGCTAAATGTAACCCAAACCAAAGAGGGACATCAAAAAAACAAAAAACACCACTTGTAGACCTATCTCTCTTCTGGAGACAAGACTTAAAAATCATAAATAAAATACTGGCAAATTGAATTTACCAATGTATTACTTATGTAGAATTTATCCCAGGAATGCAAGGGTGGTTCAGCATTAAAAAATCTACTTGCATCATTTACTTTCTTAATTTTATTAGAGGAGAAAACTGTGCATTTATCTCAGTAATGCCCGTAATAAGCTTTCAATAACATGCAGCAACATGGTTCTGGTATAAGGAAAGACAGCTAGATCAATAATAGATTCTGAAATAGACCCATGTATCATGTATGTCTCCCAATCTAAGTGTACAGTAAATGTATTTTAAATCAATATTTAAAGGATGGGCTATTCAATAAAGGATATGCATTTAGAAAAAAATATTAAATCTTTAACATCATTCACAAAATAAATTCTAAATATAATAAAAATCTAAATATAAGAAACATTTGCAAACTTAAAAGCCATTAAAGACGAAAGGTTTGATGAGTTTAGATATATCAAAATGAAAAACTTCTTTATGACAAAAGATATTTTGAACAAATTAAATGAATAAGTGCCAGACTTAAAAAAATATTTGCATACATAAAATAGAGCAATTATTTATATTCATAGTAAGAAAAAGGGAGGAGGAAGTGGAAAAATGGACAAAGAGTATGAGCAGGTAATTCAAAGAAAAGAAAATGGCCAATAAATATTCTGAGATGTGTTTATTCTTATCAGTAAGAATATTTCATCAAATACTAATTAGTATTTTATGAAATACTAATTCTAAAGACAGTAAAATTGTTTTAATCTACCAGATTGGCAGAGGTTAAAAAAACTTTTTTTAAGTTTATTTATTTTGAGAGAGACAGAGACAATGCAAGGGAGAGGCAGAGGGAGAGGGAGACCGAGAACCCCAAGCAGACTCCATGTTGCCAGGGCAGAATCCAACTGGGTGAGGGGAGGGGAGGGAGGTTAAACTCATGCAACCTCAAGATCATGACCTGAGCCAAAACCAAGAGTTGGATGCTTAACCAGCTGGGCCACACAGCTGCCCCTGGCAGAGAATTTTAAAGTTGATATATCCAGTGGTATTAAGTATGTGCAGAAATAGATCTTAGTAACTGTGGGGTTGTAAAATTGTAGAGCTATTATCTAGATGAATTTGGCAAGATTTGTGTACCCTTTAGAATTCATAAGAACTGTGAAATACATTCTTAATCTTTATTGACTTCATCCTTATTTAATCCTGAGGCTGGCACTTTGTCCTGATTTTACCTATGAGGAATAGAACTCGAAGAGGACAGACACATGGCAGGATTGGAACTTTTACCTGAGTCTCCTAATGCCAGTGCAGGAGTACTGTACTCTATGAGTGTTCCTAGGGTGAAGGAATAACATGAGCCAAAGGTTAGAGGTAGGTCCATACATGTCATGTCCAGAAAATGATTAAATAGTCCTGCATGATTAGAGGGTGATTGAAGGGAACGCACTGAGAGATGTGACTAGAAAAGATAAGGTGAGTGAAAATCAGGAGTTTTGAATACCCTAACAAGGGAATGACATTTTATTTTGTGAACATTGAGGATCCACCAAAGGTTTTTGAGCAGTGACTAATAGAGTGGCTTAGAGGAGAGATTTGAGGTAGGAAAACTAGTTAGATAGCTAAGGCAATTGTTTAAGTGAGCAAATGAAGACTTTGAACTAGGCTGGTGAATGTAGATTTGACAAGGAGAAGGCAGGGACAGGAGGCATGAAAGTGTAGTTGACCCAACACAGAACCTGGCATCAGACACTTGAAAGGGACTCATTCTCAGTGTAACCTGGTCAGATCTGAAATATATATTGGAGGTAGGACTAATAAGAGGTAAACAGATGGATTGGATTAGAGAAGAGGGCAGAGAGGAAAAAAACCTGCTGGTTTTGATTGAACAAGTGGGTGGATGGTAGACTATTCACTGACACTAGTCGACTTTGCAAGTGGAGACATTAGATGTTAATAGTTCTGTGTTGATCTTGTTAAGTGTTAGATGGCTCTTAGACATCCAAGTGGAGATGTTAAAAAGGCAACTGTATAAAAGAGACTAGAGTTTAAAAAGGGAGCTATGGACTAGAGATAAAATTAGAGAATAATAAGCATCTATCTAGATTAGATGGTATCCAAAGCCCTGGAACTGAATAAAATCACTTAGGGAAAAAGAATGGATAAGGAGAGGAGGAAAAAAGTGTTAAGGGATGTTGTTGGTCACTGGAACATTGAGATGTAGTATCTAAGAAGCCAACAAAACAGGCTGAAAAGGAGCTGGCCAATGAGATAGGAAGAAAACCAGAAGAGTAAGGTATCCCAGGAACTAGAGAAGGAAATATTTCAGAAAGGAGAGGGAAGGGTGGTCAACTATTTTAAGGTTGGATAAGGAGAGAATAGAGAATTGGTCAGTGGCCTTGGGCGACTATAGTCCTTGGTGGCCTTAAGCAGTGTATCAGTGAAGTGGTTGGAGCAAAAACCTGAATGGAGTAGTTGAGGAGAAAATGGATGAGAAGATAGTCAAGGTACTTTTTGAGGAGTTTTGTTCCAGAAGGTAATGGAGGAATGCAGGGAGGGACTAGGAGATAAGATTGAACTGATTAGATCTATTTTCCCACTCAAGTCTAAGGCCAGGTCATCAGGCTTAGAGTAAGTTGATGATTGAGTTGGTATTTTACTACTAGAGAGATGAAAGGAGGGACAGGGGATTGTTTGCAAAGTGAAAAACAGGATTGTTCATGAAATTTAATCTGGGTAAAGATGGAAGTGAGAATACTGATTACAATGATAAGGGCAATGCTTTTATATCTTGGTGAAATCTAAGAATTGTTGGAGTAAGGAGAGAGCATCTTAAACAAGCATCCTGGGTGAAATATGATTCATGTAGGCTGTGGACCACTCTTGAAGAAGCATTTGCAGTAGCATTAGGTCATAATGTAAGTCTAGTCTTAGAGCAAATAGCTGTTTTTGTTAAAATTTCACAGTATATTTATTTAAACAGGGGAAGAGGTGCTTGTTCAAAAAGTGAATTTATATGAGTGTGTAAGATATTGATCCTCAAAACTTGTTAGTGAATAGATTGATGGTGAGAGGAAAGGAGTATAACAGTTGTTCTATTACAATTGTTCTATTACAAAGCTTTTAAAACATTAAATGAGTAGCTGTTGCATTGTACCTGCATACATTATAATTTTTCATGTGAAGTAATTCTATTGCTCGAATATTTAGCTGTTCCATATATATCTGGCATTTTGCATCAATGGGTGTATTTTAATTCTAATATTTTGCCCACATCTGAAAATAAAAATTGTATCCTAAAAAGTTATTTTTACTGCAAGAAAATCCTGAAGTTCAGTTTAATTTGCACAGTTTCTCATACTGAAGATGCCATCTTTAATTCCCTGAGTTATGTTTGATTATGCAATTGCAACTTGTTCTCAGTAAAGCTTTGTCTTTAATTTTAGCTGCTTCCCTTTGTTTGGGAAGCCCTTACAGTTTTCCTTTAATAAATTAAATTTGCCCCTGTGTTGGAAGACTTGATGAAAAGTCAACTGAGTTTGCTAAACCACTAGAGATTCCTTTTATATTGCAACCCACTTGTATGTAGCTTTTCACATACTCCTGAGCTTCACTGAAAGAAATGCCATGAGATTAGTAGGACCTACTAGAACTTTTAAGTTTATTTATTTATTTTGAGAGAGAGAGAGAGAGAGAGAGAGAGAACAGGGGAGGGGCAGAGAGAGAGGGAGAGAGAATCCCAAGCAGGCTACATGCTGTTAGCACAGAGCTCGACATGTGGCTCAACCCCGAGAACTGTGAGATCATGATCTGAGCCCAGATCAAGAGTCAGAAGCTTAACCAACTGAACCACCCAGGCACACCTAGAAATTTTCGAACTACCAAATTTATATTAAAGGTAGGGTTAGAATGATTCTGCTCCCCTCCGCCCCCCACTGCAATCTGTTCTCTGTTAACTACAACTATTTAATAATGAAATTTGGGAGGACTTTTTTCCAAGTGCATTATGTCATTATATGTTTACTATAATTATTAGATGCATTTGGACAGATGCCTAAGGATTATCGTACTTTGTTGATGCTTTTTTTTGACAGCTTAAGTCAATTACCAGATATTATATGTATGACCAACACCAGGGCTGGGCTATAGGGAATACAAACAAAGTACAAAATGAGGTTCCAGATATTAGTATTCCTTTTTGTTGTTTATATTTTGCCCCTAATTTTGCTTTTCACTTTTTAATACTAACTAGTACTGCATGTTTTAAGCCAAATTATACTTCTTGCTGTTTTGTAAATATATTTGACACTACTGTTTCTGTCTTTGCTATGCTGTTTCTCTTCCACCTGTTTTTCAATTCTGAATAATCTTTCCTAAGACTCATTTCAAATGCTATGTCCTGTGTGACATCTTCCAGATACCTCCTTCATACAATAAGTACCCTATAGTTGTACCTGTATGTTTGCCCTGGTTTGTTGTTGTTGTCGTTTTGTATGTTTGTTTGTTTGCCCTGTTTCAAGTATTAGTATATTTTGTATTATTCCCCCCCCCCCACACTTGAATTTAGCTCCTCAGGAGCAGTGTCTTATTTTACTAATCTTTGTATATGTCATGTCATACCTGGCATATAGTAGTCACAAAATAATATTTGTTGAATTAAAGATCAGAAACAGCTAAAGAAAAATAATAGATGTGACAAAAATAGGAGTCAAATACTGCTGATTATAAGGGAAATGATAAATGTTGAGTTACTGGATAGGCTAGGACTTAAGTTGAGCCTCATTCTTGAAGACATTAAAGTAAAACCAATCAGAGTGCTATGAGAATGATAAATTCCATTTTTAATTGGCAGGTTTCTTAAAATGGGTAAATATTGGGAGATTAGGTAGTCACTGAATTTCCCTGGTTGCAATACAGTTACACTTTCGTTCATCTTATGAATGATACAGCCTTTTCACACTGTGAATATACTGAAAACAGATTCATATCTAGTTCAGAAAACCCTCATACATATTCTTAGTGTTAGGATATCTCTGTAGGTGATAACTAGCCATATTGTGAAAGACTGTAAATCCCAGTGAAGTGATCTGCCTAATATTTCCTTTTAAATGCAATTTGGGACCCTAAAGGTTGTTTTCATTCCCAGAGGCTTGTACCTGATCTCTATTCATAACTCCAGGTTTTCTAAGGGCATGCCTGGTTCAGAATGAAGGATTAGGTGCTGAAAAGCTGTTGGAATGAGAATCACGGAAGTAGCCTGATTAAAAAAAAAGAAAAAAGAAAAAAAAAGACTGAGCTTTCAGGGGCTAGCACATCCTGAGTAACAGAGAAGCCACATGTGTAGTCCCCTGTGGCAGAACCAAGGCACCTAAAGGAAAATAAAGCTGGTGTTGACTGTCAAATGAAGGACCTAAAACCGGAGTCATCTTATCCATGAGTACCCAGAGCCCTTGGTACTCTTAGGGGCCCATGAAAATATTTTAATGTCTTTTAAAATCAGAAGAAAAAAGTGAACTTAAGTTGAACAAAATGTTTTAACACATGGCATTAATAGATTTGTCTTCATACTAAAGCAGCCACAGAACGTAAATTTTGGGTTTTTTATGGAGGAAGAGCCACATAGACAAGAGTGTCCAGGTTCCACAGAAGTCACAATGCAGCCCTGCCCAAAACCTACCCATTTTTCTCAAGGTTAGTGCTAGACTGTGAAGGAGCTGCAAATTTGGACAGACAGGTGATAGTTTAATCCAGTTCTTCTTCCTCTCTACATCCCAGTGTCTTCATCTGTATAATGAGTTTGTTTTCTTAAGTATGGGTTGCTTATTTATGTATTTTGAGTAATCTCCACACCCAACCTGGGGCTCAAACTCACTACCCCGAGATCAAGAGTCACATGCTCTACTGACTAAGCCAGCCAGGTGCCCCTGTACAATGAGGAGTTTGGACCAAGCAACTTGTGAGGGCTCTTGCAAACATATATAAGTAAAGTCCTACATCAGACAAGTTCCAAGCCAAAGTAGATTATCTAACATAACATTAATGTGAACTCAGGTCACGTGATAACCCACATAGATACAGAACAGGCCTAATAACCCCCCTATATTTTTTGTGTCCAGTTAGAAGTACTAGTTGAGAAATGATAAGAGCATAAAGTATGTATTATTAGCATGCAACCGGTAAAAGAGTAGAAATAGTAAAATGCCTTGAATGTTGTAAATACTCAGTAAATAATGAATGGATAAAATAATGATGTATATTAGCTTATTTTCATGACAATAATCTGTTAGCTTATTTTCTTGAGAGAAATCTGTACTTACCAGAAAAAAAATATTAAACTGTGGAATTTTTTTCTTATTCTCTACAGAAAAACAGCAGAAAACATTTTGGAAAGGGTTGTATCTAAAATACCTAATCTCATTTCTATAAATTGTAAAATTCTGAAAATTAAGCTCAGACCTCTTTTAAATTGTTTTCTATTTATTTCTAAGGTTTTACTCTTCTCTGTCTCATCCAAAATATGTGCTAAATTAATACATTAGAATAATATTTCTCTTCTTCTTCTATATGTCTGTTAATTTTTTTAGATTATTGATGGAAAATGGTTAATCCCTAGTTGATGTTCTTTCTATAATAAATTGGGCTCTATATCACTTATACTACTCCAACCTCCTTATTTGCTTAGGGGTATCACACTGATAGAAACAGGATAATTTAATGGATGCCTACAAAATATATAATTAGAAATGTAAATTTACTGATGAATATATATTACAAATGACAATGAAATTAGTTCTAGATTGCCTTGATTGGGTTTTTTTTCCCTTTCTAGTAATGACTACAACTACTTTGATGTATATCAGAAGTGCCTGAACTACTTTTTAAAAGTAAAGATGTTCGTGGGCCATCTGAGACCTGCTGGTGTAGTATCTATCGGGATGAAACTCATGGATCTGTATTTGAAAAAGATCCCAGGTGATCATGACAGGCACTAAAGGCTGAGAACTGCTGCACTATGTAGAAGCAGAAGTAGAAGGCAACATGGACTTTGGCATTATTATGTAGATCTGAATCCAGAGTCCAGATCTGCCACAGTCTAGGTGTATAAACCCAGACTTAGGTCTATGACCAAGTTACTTAATCTCTCTGAACTTCAGCGTCCTTGCCTATATAATAAGAATGGTAATATTTTGTAAGTCTTAGAATTTGGGGGGCTTAAAGGAGATAATAGATGAAAAATCCTTGACATATAGTAAGTGATAGCTAGTATTAATATTCTAGTAGCACAGAGTTATCCTCAGTTTTCATCTTGACTTATGAAGAGTAAGGTTTTTCTCACAATAGCTCTTTTCTGTATCCAAAAGAATATTTATATAGAACTTCCTCCAGCTGTCTTTTAATTAGGCAAATTTACTCTGGGCTTTGAACTTTCCTCCAAGTTTGCATTTGTGCTATTCAGAAAATAGTGGCAGAGAAAATAGGTGACATCTTGGTTTTCAGTTTCCCTAGCATCCTCTGGAGTAGCTAATTATGTCTGGATCCAGTTTCAAAGTTATCCGTTGTCTTATTTTCAGAACAGGTAAGTGATATATCATGAACTTGGAACATGAACTTCAGCTGGAAAACCATAGAATAATGGGGTTTTGTCAAAGAAAGAACATATAGATGGTATCTCCATCATCATGTTTATATGGTTAATTTCTATAGATTTGTAAATGATAATGTTTCAGATTTCTTTTGAAACATCTCTGAGTCAATTTAATTGATAGTGTAAATGGCATAAAACTACAAGAGAAAGAAGAGGAGAAATACAGTTTTCTTCCTGGTTATGGTCTTTTTTGTCTTTGTAACTTTACCCATTTATCCTTTTATTTTCAGTTGCTGTGAACTTGACAGAATTATAAAGTATTGATTCCCCCCTTTTTTCCTTAGTTAAGTATTGATCAAATAGAACATAGTGCCAAGCATGAGCATTTAATTTACATGAACTTTACCTAGCATTTAACAAGGCTATGGCTAGCTGCTTTCTCTCCTGAAATGTGTATTCACAATGCCTTCTCAGTGAAGGGGCTTTCTCCTTTATCTACTTTGTTAGATTCATCATATATAGAAAACAGTGAGTATATTAAATGTGGTTTCAATTTAAAAACTGCAAGTGCTGAAGGTTACACAACACTGTATTTGATGTAGCTGTTCTACTTCTTTGATTGTATGATTGCCTATTAAAGGCCTGATGTATTAAACATCAGGAGTGGTCCTCCATTATGCCTAGTTATTTGATTTTTGGTAAGCCTGTGCTGAGATTGCTCCATTGCATATTTCTGGACCAGAAAATTTCAACACGGGAAATTTTTTTTTTTTTGAAATTTATTGTCAAATTGGTTTCCATACAACACCCAGTGCTCATCCCAAAAGGTGCCCTCCTCAATACCCATCACCCACCCTCCCCTCCCTCCCACCCCCCCTCAACCCTCAGTTTGTTCTCAGTTTTTGAGAGTCTCTTATGCTTTGGCTCTCTCCCACTCTAACCTCTTTTTTTTTTTCTTTCTTCCCCTGCCCCATGGGTTTCTGTTAAGTTTCTCAGGATCCACATAAGAGTGAAAACATATGGTATCTGTCTTTCTCTGTATGGCTTATTTCACTCAGCATCACACCCTCCAATTCCATCCACGTTGCTACAAAGGGCCATATTTCATTCTTTCTCATTGCCGCGTAGTACTCCATTGTGTATATAAACCACAATTTCTTTATGCATTCATCAGTTAATGGACATTTAGGCTTTTTCCATAATTTGGCTATTGTTGAGAGTGCTGCTATAAACATTGGGGTCCACGTGCCCCTATGCATCAGTACTCCTGTATCCCTTGGGTAAATTCCTAGCAGTGCTACTGCTGGGTCATAGGGTAGGTCTATTTTTAATTTTTTGAGGAACCTCCACACTGTTTTCCAGAGTGGCTGCACCAATTTGCATTCTCACCAACAGTGCAAGAGGGTTCCCGTTTCTCCACATCCTCTCCAGCATCTATAGTCTCCTGATTTGTTCATTTTGGCCACTCTGACCGGTGTGAGGTGATATCTGAGTGTGGTTTTGATTTGTATTTCCCTGATGAGGAGCGACATTGAGTCAACATGGGAAATTTTAATACCACAACAGTTTTTAGGCAAGAAAATGCAGAAACTACAGCAGATGAGGATATGAATAGACAAAAACCATTTTAACCACTATTTTTTTAAGTAAACTCCAGTGTAGAGCTGCAGTGTAAACTCCTGTGTAGCCCCAATGTAAGGCTCAAAGTTGTGACCTGAGATCAAGAGTCGTGTGCTCTGCTGACTGTCCCCTTCAGGCACCCCTCATTTTAACCACTTTATACATTCAGATATCTTTGACTCTAGGTAGTTGGAATCTTGGTATCATAGTTTGCCTGAACAACCATTCTGGTATAACATCAGTCAGTGAAGCATAATAAGTGTCTTATGATGTATAGGCTCTGTGTGAACACAGAAGAGAAGTAGACTGTTTCAGAGAATAATGTAGGTGGGAGAATATCCAGAGGCCCATGCATGCAATTACAAGGTAACGTTCACACACCAAATTCTCAATAAGGGCAATGCAGTATAATGCTTTAGAACATAAACTTTGGAACCAGACTGGGCTGAAATCCCAACTCCCCAGGCAAGTTATCTCAATGTGCTTCAGTTTTCTTGTCTTCAAAATGAGGATAATAATTGATTTGAAGTGTGGAGGATTTTGAAACCCAAGCTAAGAAAGTGGTGTTTGTTTGTTTGTTTGTTTTTTATGCTAAGAAATAGGGAGTCACTGAAATTTTTTGAATAGGCAAGTTACATGGTGAAATTAATTGAGGAACGTTATTTTAGTAACTGTATATGAATGGAGTGGGAGGACCTAGAGGGAGACACCAGATGGGAGACTGCTAGAACAATCTAAATGTGAAAGGTGCCACTGTGGAAGTGGAAATAGATGGACAAGACCAGGAATCACTGTAGAGGAAAAAAAAATCATTCAGATTTCATGATAGATTGAATGTATTCTTTTAAATACCCCTCTCCCTAGAAATGGCATAATTCAGCAAAATCATAGAAAATGCTTGTGTATCAGCTCAGGGGAAATCTCCTGTAAGTGCTGTCAGAAATTGTAAACTCTGGGGACTCCAGCTGGTAATGTGTGCATTCACTTACAGCTTCCCTTGCCCCTTTATATACTGGAGCACGACAGGAAATATTGGCTTATCCCTGTAGGAAGCATCTCTATAGGAGATGCTTAGTGAACTGAATGCCTTTGTTTAGAACTAATTGACCTTTATAAAACAGCATTTTTTTAGAGCTTACTCAAGTTAGGCAGACTTTAACCATTGGATAAGTCAAGAGACAAATCAGTCCTCTTAAGCAAGGTCAACAATCATGTTGAAGGAGAAAAGAAGCAAAGAAGGAGGACACCATCAGTAAAAACAGGACAATTAAGAAAACTTTATTATAATCTGAACATTGAATTGTATTGCTAATCCTTTCCTACATCGTGGTATTAGCTAGGTGACACCAACCTTTTTTTCATTTCTTTTTTGTTATAGGATGTGAGAATGTTGGATTTATACAATTATAAAGTAAAAGAGTCTGGAATTGGAAACCAGACAGTGTCTCAGTATTTTGGTCTGAATTTCTTTTTCTTAAAGTAGAAAAAAAGATACTACCTATTTTTGAAACTTTTTGAGAATTTTGACTCAGATATTTTTTCTTGTTATAAGTGATAAAGAATAACCTTGACAAAAAATATGAAAAGGACTAAAACTGGTTGGAGAGAAAATTCCCTGAAAATATGTACAGAGGGATAGATTTTGACTCAGAGCCAGTCCTTATTGTTGTTCCATATAAATGCATTACAAACCTAACAAATATATGTAAAAAATAAGTTTTTAAAAATCTCTTAAATGAGACTATTGTTTTCCCTTTAAAATTAACTCATTATCATCTGGTCAGCTATTTTTAGTTGTTGTTTTTAACTATCTGGCAGAACTGTGTTCAGTGAGGAGAGGAATTTATCAGTAATTTTATGCTTTAGTTTATGTAGCAGGACAGTGGTAATAATTTTATTTTATCATCAATTACTTAATGGATTTAATTAAGTATTCTGTCTATGATCAAACACATTACCATTCTTCCTGCTAGTCTTAATGGCTTTAGGTAGTGGCTAGCCGTGTAAGAGAAGAAATTTTTACAAGATCTTTTGTCTTGATGTAAGAACCCATAAATTCTTTCTTTTTTTTCCTTTTAAGTTTATTTTTGAGGGAGAGAGAGCATGCGCGCGCGCGCGCGTGTGTGCGCGCGAGTGTGCGAGAGAGGGGCAGAGAGAGAGAATCGCAAGCAGGCTCCACACCGGCAGCACAAACCCAATGCAGGGCTTGAACTCACAAACTGGAAGATCATGACTTGAGCCGAAATCAAGAGTTGGACCTTCAACTGACTGAGCCACCCAGGCGTCCCAAATCCTTTAACTTTAGCAACAGTATTAGAAACCACTGCTGATACAGAAAATTGCATTTTGCTGGGTAATGTCCAGATTGCGTGCTACTGTAGTTAAATCATAAAGAAGGCCTTGAATTTGGGTGAGGACAACTCTTGCTTATAAATGCATTTCATCCCAGCAGATCCTATCTTGGCACTTTGGCCCTGCTTAAATTTTACTCTAAGGTACAACTCTGACTAGACATGTGCTGTTGCTTTTCTATTTAGACTTGGATGTTAGCTAAGAATGAGATGGGGGGAAAGGTGTTGAGATGAAGCTAAACTTCTTACCAGGTAGGATTAAAAGAATGGAATAATGACTTTAAAATTTGCTATAAAATTGCGCTTAACAAGTGAAGCAAAAGCCATTGTTCATAATTTACAGAATTAGCAATGATGGAAATGCATATAAATATCTCTTATTTCTGGAGGCATTGTTGGCTATAAGCTAATTTCTGCCTCTTTAAACTAGTTTTGGCCATCATTTAGTCAACACTAGCTTAATTACAATCAAAATAATTGCTTCTCAAGCTTTTATGAACATACTGATCTTTTAAAAACAGATTCTGATTCAGTAGGTGAAGTAGGGACTGAGATTGCACTTCTAACAAGCTCACAGATGATCCCAATGCTGCTAGTTAGTGGACCACACTTTGAGTAGGAAGAGTCTAAATAATGGTTCTTATTAGCTGTAGCTCCTGTCTCCTTACTCTTTGTTTGCCTTTTTGCCTGTAAGATTAGCTGTTTGCCCTTTATTTTGTGAGTTCACACTATTTCATAATGCTTATTTATTCAGCGACAAAATTGCATCCAGAAGATATCCCCCTTAGTAGTGGAAACTTCATGGTTTGTCTCAGAGCTATAGTGGTGTGTCCCAGATGCGTCTTTCACTGCTTGTGTGTGCAAGAACATTCAATCACTGAGAACAGTGGACTAACAGAGCTTCCCACTTAACTCTGGTAAATGTGGAAGGAGCATGGGTTTTAGAGTAGGACCTGAACTATATGACCTTGGTCAGGTTACTGAATTTATTTGACTCTCAACTCATTATTCTTAAAATTAAAATACCCATATAAGGTCGTTGGGATAGTGATTAGCAATAATGTATATGAGGCACTTGTATAGTATCTACAAGGTAGTAGGCATTTAGTTAAATAGTAAGCATTCTAGTCACTGAATGGAATGAAACAAACATTAAAACTATTTAATTTTTTTAAATTTTATTTATTTATTTTGAGGGAGACAGAGTATGAGCAGGGGAGGGGAGAAAGAGGGAGAAAGAGGGAGAGATCTCAAGCAGGCTCCATGCTGTCTAATGCAGAGCCCATGAGAGACTCGAACTCACTGTGAGATCATGACCCGAGCCGAAATCAAGAGTTGATTGCTCAACCAACTGAGCCACTCAGGCACCCTAAAACTATTTAATTTTCTTAACATCATGTATTTTAGAAGCAGTGCAGCTAACCAGAAGGAAAAATGTGTGAATTGTTTTCTATGAAAGAATATTAAAAGTTAAATTATGTTTTTAAATTTTTTATGTTTGTTTGACTTTATGTTTTTTAGAGAATCATTTGATTTCTTTGGTAGACTTGGAATCAAGTCACTTCCCTGAGTATCTGTTAGAATCCCTGTGATTCAGAAAAGAAATTAAATTTTAGATTCTCAACTTTATTTTGAATACGGGAATTAATTTCATTTATCCTGATTTACTTGAATTGTTGAGGTCAAGACATGCCCAAATAGTAGCATTTTCAAGGACTCTTCTGTGTCCTTTCTCTCAGTATAGAGAAGAATCATCAGGAACAACACAGCTGGTACCTTGAGGAACATGACATAAAATTGGCATTGCCTGCTAAGCCTGAAAAAAGCCAACACTTGTTCAGTTACTAATGTTTTCAGGCAGAGTCTTTGATTTGGCCCCAAATGACTAGTTTAGCATAGGAGTATTTTTATTTGCTGCCAAAATCCCTCACAAAACTTAGTGCATTCTGAAACATAAACATATAGGCTATATTGTTTTTTGTTTCTTGATTTTTTTTTTAAATTCCTTTTCCTCACTCACATTAGCTGGTTTCCCAATCGTGGGCATAAAATGTTTGCCCAGTTAGGTGCTTCATAACAGAGATTCTTTGCAATAGCAGATGTGTTCCAGGATAACCTATTAGCTGTATTATATAAGCAGGAGCACTAGCTGATGGGGTATTCATCTGTAAGAAAATATTCTGTTAGTACCCCTGGGCTTAGCAATATAGATCCTCAATATCATTTGTCTCACTTCAAAGCTAATTGAAATCAGCCAGCCTATGTTTCAAAATATCTCCACACATTACCAACCATCTGGCTGCTCACAAATGATGAAGACATTTAATATAAAACCTGGTTAATGCACTAGCCTCTCACCTCTAGAGAACAAATCTTGCCTAGGACACACGTAGTCTTCATTTAGTATTGGTTTGCAATAGAGGGCAGTCATTTGGGGCCCCCAGACTCATAACAGTTTAATGTATTCACTCTCAGGTAACTGACCATGTGATAGATATTCAGAATGATCTTTGTGAGACTCATTGAGAACTGCAGTGGCAGAGCAGAAGGTTTATGTGTACCATCAGGGCTAGGATATGTACAGTAGTACATTGTGTCTGGGTACAGGGCATATGTGGCTATTTGTTTTTAGTAACTAAATATAATTTTATTATGAAAGTAATGTTGAATGAAATATGCTTATAGTAGAAAATTTGTAATATACATTTCATTTAACGTTTATTTATGTCTCAATTTTTTTAATTAGGTTTATGTGCATTGTTTTTAGCAAAACTGGGATTATTCTATATGTGCTTTTTATTCTTTTTAAACTTAGTTTTATTTTACAAACATTTTTCTTTTTTAAAACTTTGTGGTTTTTTGTTTTTTTGTTTTTCATTCTCAAGTTAGTTAGCATACAGTATAGTCTTGGCTTCAGGAGTACAACCCAGAGATTCATCTCTTACATATGACACCCAGTACTCATCCTGAAAAGTACCCTCCTTTCTGCCCATCTCCCATTTAACCGCGCCCCCCCATCAACCCTCATTTTGTTCTCTGTATTAAGAGCCTCTTATGGTTTGCCTCCCTCTCTGTTTTTACCTTATTTTCCTTCCCTCCCCCTGTGTTCATCTGTTAAGTTTCTCAAATTCCACATATGAGTGAAATTATATGATATCTGTCTTTTCTCTTATTTTACTTAGCACAATACCCTCCAGTTCCATCCATGTTGTTGCAGATGGCAAGATTTTGTTCTTTTTCATCACTGAGTAGTGTTCCATTCTATATGTATACCACATCATCTTTATCCATTCATCAATTGATGGACATTTGGGGTCTTTCTATTATTTGGCTATTGTTGATAGCACTGCTATCAACATTGGGGTGCATGTGCCCCTTCGAATCAGCATTTTGGTATCGTATGAATAAATTCATAGTAGTGGAATTGCTGGGTAGTTCTATTTTTAAGTTTTTGAGGAACCTCCACACTGTTTTCCAGTGTGGCTGCACCAGTTTGCATTGCCAAGAACAGTACAAGAGGGTTCCCCTTTCTCCACATCCTCGCCAACATCTGTTGTTGCTTTAGTTGTTAATTTTAGCCATTCTTACAGGTGTGAGCTGATATCTCATTGTGGTTTTCATTTGTATTTCCCTGATGAGTGATGTTGAGCAACTTTTCATGTGTCTGTTAACCATCTGGATGTGTTCTTTGGAAAATTGTCTATTTGTGTCTTCTGCCCATTTCTTCTCTGGATTATTTGTTTTCCGGGTGTCAACTTTGGTGAGTTCTTTATAGATTTTGGATACTAACCCTTTATCTGACACATCATTTGCACATATCTTCACAGCTTTTAGTTTTGTTGATTGTTTCCTTTGCTGTGCCAAAGTTTTTTGTTTTGATGAGGTCCTGATAGTTCATTGTTGCTTTTCTTTGCCTTGCCTCCAGAGACATGTCAACTAAGAAGTTGCTGCAGCTGAAGTCAAAGAGGTTGCTTCCTGTTTTCTCCTGTAGGATTTTGATGGTTTCCTGTCTCACATTTGGGCCTTTCATCCATTTTAAATGTTTTTTGTGTTTTTTTTCTGTATGGTGTGAGAAAGTGGTCTGAGTTCATTCTTCTGTGTCTCTGTACAGTTTTCCCAGCACCGTTTGCCAAAGAGACTTTTTTCCATTGTATATTCTTTCCTGCTTTGTCAAAGATTAGTTGGCCACATATTTGTGAGTCCATTTCTGGATTCTCTATTCTATTCCATTGATCTTTGTGTCTGTTTTTGTGCCAGTACCATACTGTCCTGATGATTACAGCTTGTAATACAGGTTAAGGTCTGGGATTGTGATGCCTCCAGCTTTGGTTTTCTTTTTCAACATTACTTTGGCTATTCAGGGTCTTTTGCAGTTCCATACAAATTTTAGGATTGTTTGTTCTAGCTCTGTGAAGAATGTTGGTGTTATTCTGATAGGGATTGCATTGAATGTGTAGATTGTTTTGGGTACTATTGACATTTTAACAATATTTGTTCTTCCAGTCCATGAGCATGGAATGTTTTCCATTTCTTTGTGTCTTCAATTTCTTTCATAAGCTTTCTATAATTTTCAGCATACAGATATTTTACCTCTTTGTTTAGGTTTATTCCTAGATATTTTGTGGGTTGTGGTGCAGTTGTAAGTGGGATCGATTCCTTGATATCTCTTTCTGTTGCTTCATTATTGGTGTATATAAATGGAGCCAATTTCTGTACATTGATTTTATATCTTGCAACTTTGCTGAATTCTTGTATTAGCCCTAGCAGTTTTTTTGGTTGAGTCTCTTTTGGGTTTTCCATGTAGAGTATCATGTCATCTGTGAAGAGTGAAAGTTTGACTTCTTTGCCAATTTGGATGCCTTTTATTTTGTTTTGATGTCTGATTGCTGAGGCTAGGATTTTCCACACTATGTTGAACAATAGCAGTGCAAGTAGACATCCCTTTTGTATTTCTGACCTTAGGGGGAAAGCTCTCAGTTTTTCCCCATTGAGGATGATATTAGCTGTGGGCCTTTCATATATGGCTTTTATGATGTTAAGGTATGTTCCTTGTATCCTGACTCTCTTGAGGGTTTGTATTAAGAAAGGATGCTGTATTTTGTCAAATGTTTTTTCTGCATCTATTGAGAGGATCATACGGTTCTTATCCTTTCTTCTATTAATGTGGTGTATCATGTTAATTGATTTGTGAATATTGAACCAGCCCTGCAGCCCAGGAGTGAATCCCACTTGATCATGGTGAATAATTCTTTTAATGTACTGTTGAATTCGATTTGCAAGTATCCTGTTGAGAATTTTTGCATCCTTGTTCATTGGGGATATTGGCCTGTATCTCCATTTTAGTGAGGTCTGTGTTTGGTTTTGGAATCAAGGTAATGATGACTTCATACAATGAGTTTGGAAGCTTTCCTTCCATTTCTATTTTTTGGAGCAGTTTGAGAAGAATAGTTATTAACTCTGCTTTATATGTCTGGTAGAGTTCCCCTGGGAAGCCATCTGGCCCAGGATTCTTATTTGTTGGAGATTTTTGATAACTGATGCAATTTCTTCACTGGTTATGGATCTGTTCAAATTTTCTCTTTCTTCCCATTTGAGTTTTGGTAGTGTGTAAGTATCTAGGAATTTGTCCATTTCTTCCACATTGTCTAGTTTGTTGGCATATAATTTTTCATAGTATTCTCTAATAATTGTTTATATTTCTGTGGTGTTGGTTGTGATTTCTCCTCTATCATTCATGATTTTATCGATGGGTCCTCTTTTTTCTTTTTGAAAAGTCTGGCTAGGAGTTTATTAATTTTGTGTATTCTTTCAAAAAACCAGCTCCTAGATTCATTGATCTGTTCTGTTCTTTTTGGATTTTGTATCATTTATTTCTACTATAATCTTTATTATTTCCCTTCTGCTGGCTTTGGGCTTTATTTGCTGCTGTTTTCTAGCTCCTTTAGGTGTAAGGTTAGGTTGTGTCTTTGGGATCTTTCTTGCTTCTTGAGATAGGCCTGAAATGCAATGTATTTTCCTCTTAGGACTGCCTTTGCTGCCTCCCACAGGGTTTGTACTGTTGTGTTTTCATTTTCATTTGCTTCCATGTATGTTTAATTTCTTCTTTAATTTCCTGGGTAACCCATTCATTCTTCAGTGGGATGTTCTTTAAACTCCAAGTATTTGGGTACTTTCCAAATTTTTTCTTGTGGTTAACTACAAGTTTCATAGAGTTGTGATCTGAAAATATTCATGGTATGATCTCAGTCTTTTTGTACTTGTTGAGGGCTGCTTTGTGACCCAGTATGTGATCTGTTTTTAAAAATGTTCCATGTGCACTCAAGAAGAATGTGTATTCTTCTACTTTAGGATAAAAAGTTCTGAATATATCTATTAAGTCCATCTGGTCTAGTGTGTTATTCAGAGCTGTTGTTTCCTTATTGGTTTTCTGCCTGAATGATCTGTCCGTTGCTGTAAATGAAGTATTAAAGTCACTACAGTTACAGTATTATTGTTAATAAGTTTGCTCATGTTTGTGGTTAATTGATTTATATATTTGGGTGTTTACATTGGGGGCATAAGTGTTTATAACTGTTAGTTCTTCTTGATGGATAGACCCCTTAATTATGATATAATGCCCTTCTTCATATTTTGTTACAGTCTATTTTAAAATCTAGTTTGTCTGATACAAGTATGTCTACTCTGGCTTTCTTTTGCCATCCAGTAGCATGATAGTTGGTTCTCCATCCCCTCATTTTCAATCTGCAGGTGTCCTCAGGTACAAAATGAGTGTCTTATAGGCAGCATATAGATGGATCTTATTTTTTTATTCATTCTGATACCCTTTGTTTTTTGATCCAGGCATTTAGTCCATTTACATTCAGAGTGATTATTGAAAGATATGAATTTAGTGCCATTTTGTTATCGGTAGATTTCACATTTGTGGTGATGTCTCTGGTCCTTTGTAGTCTTTCCTGCTTCCCACTCAGAGTCCCCCTTAAGATCTCTTGCAGGGCTGATTTAGTAGTCATGAACTCCTGTAGTTTTTATTTGTCTGGGAAAGTTTTTATCTCTCCTTCTATTCTGAATGACAGCTTTGCTGGATAAAAGACTCTTGGCTGCATATATTCCCCCATTCAGCACATTGAGTATTTCCTGCCATTCCCTTCTTGCTTGCCAAGATTCAGTGGATAGGTCTGCTACTACCCTTACGTGTCTACTCTTGTAGGTTAAGGCCTGTTTGTCCTTAGCTCTTTCAGAATTCTCTCTTTATCTTTGTATTTTGTCAGTTTCACTATGATATGTCATGGTGTTGACCTGTTTTTGTTGATTTTGGAGGGAGTTCTCTGTGCCTCATAGGTTTGGGTGTCTGTTTCCTTCCCCAGATTAGGGAAGTTCTCCGCTGTAATTTGTTCAAATAAACCTTCTGCCTTTTTCTCTCCCTCTTCTTCTTCTGGAACTCCTATGATATGGATATTATTTCGTTTCATGGAATCACTCAGTTTTGGCGCCTGGGTGGCTTAGTTGGTTAAGTGTCCGACTTGGGCTCAGTTCGTGATCTCAAGGTTCGTGGATACGAGCCCTACATCATGCTCTGTGCTGACACTTTGGACGAAGCCTGGAGCCTTCTTCAGATTCTGTGTCTCCCTCACTCTCTGCCCATCCCCCACTGTCGTGCGTCTCTGTCTCTCTCTCTCTCAAAAATAAATAAACATTAAAAAAATTAAAGTTTATAGGGATAGGTAAAGGATCTAAAATAGCTAAAACAATTTTTTACAGGTTTTTTTTTTCTTTTGACATGGTGCTTGAACTCATGACCCTGAGATCACGACCTGACCTGAGATCAAGAGTTGAACACTTAACCTGCTGACCCACACAAGCACTGCTAATAAAATAATTTTGATAAAGAATGAAGTTGGAAGAGTTAAACTACTTGATTTCAAGATTTACTATAATGTGATAGTAATCAAGACAGTATGATACTGACAAAATGATAGACGTAGATCATTGGAACAGAATAGAGAGTCCAGAAATAGATCCATATACATAGATAAATTAATTTTTTTTAACAAAATTGCCAAGATAACTCAATGGAGAAGAGATAGTCTTTTCAAGAAATAGTGCCAAAGCAAGTGCAGATGTGTATGGGTTAAAATGAACCTTAACCTCAAACCATACTTACGGGATTTAAAATGAATCTTAATCTAAATGTAAAAGTTAAAGCTACTTAATTAACTTCTAAAGAAAACCATAGGAGAAAAGTCTGTGTAACATGGGTTAGGCAAAGGTTTCTTTAAAAGAATGTCAAAAGCAGAAACAAAAGGAAAATACTGATAAAATGTACTTTATCAGAATTAGAAACTTGGTTTTGTAAGATGCTTAAAGCAAAAAGGCAAACCAAAGACTACAAGAAAATTTTTTGTAAAATATTTATTTGATAAAGGGCTTATATCCAGAGTACATAAAGAACATTTACAACTCAAGAAGACAACTCAATTTTAAAATGGACAAATGATTGGAACAGACACTTCACAGTAGATACATGAATGGTTATTAAGTATGTGAAGAGATTCTCAGCATCACTTCTTGTCTGACAAATGTACATTTAGCCAAAAGACCAACAATGCTAAGTGTTGATGAGGTTGTAGAACAACTTAAATTCTCACATTGCTAATGAGAATGCAAAGTGGTATAACCATTTTGCATAACAATATGACAGTACCATATAAAGTTAAACGTACATTCACAATTTGACCTAGCAATTCCACTTTAAGGTATTAACCCAAGCAAAATGGAAACATATGCCCAAATATGTGTTCAAATGTTATTTGAACATTATTGATAATAGACAAAAACTGGTGAGTGAATAAACAAATTGCCTTCTATCCATTCCATGGAATCCTTCTATCAATAAAAAGGCACCAAATAGTAATATACAGAACAACTTGAATGAATCTCACAAACATTATGCTGAGTGAGAGAAGTCAAACATAAATACAGTTGACCCTTGAACTGCACAGGTCCACTTACGTGCAAATTTTTTTTCTGATAAGTACAGTACTGTAAATATATTTTCCTTATGGTTTTCTTAATATTTTCTTTTCTCAAGGTTATTTCTAAAAATACAGGATATAATACATATAACATACAAAATGCGTGTTATATTATTCGTAAGACTTCTGGTCAACAGTAGGCTATTAGTTAAGTTTCAGGAAGTCAAAAGTTATATGCAGAATTTTGAGTACTTGGGGGTCAGCTACCCTAACCCTGATGTCACTCAAGGGTCAACTGTAGCATGTACTATATAATCCATTTCTGTGAAATTCTAGAAAAGGAATGGCTATAGTGACTGAAAGCAAGTTTTGGGGACCAGAAACTGGGGGGAAAGGATCAAGTGCAAAGGGGACAGGGAACTTTTTTGAGTGGAATTGGTCTGTATCTTCATTGTTATAGTGGTCACACAATTGTATGCAATTGAGAAAAATTATACTGTACATTTAAAATTGGTGGATTTTATTTTTGTACATAATGCCTTTGAAAAGGAAGAAAAATAAATTCTCTTCAACCTTTAAACCCAGGTTTATGCCACCTATGTATAAAAATTTCCTTTATTCTTTCTGTTGGAAGCAATATTTCAATTCTTGAACTCGTTATCTGTAAATCTTGGGATGCTGTTTTCTGTTTTGCCACTTTATTTGTATATTTCAACTCCCCTTCTAGGCTAATTTCTTTTAGGCAGGGATTATTTCTAATTTTGCTTGGATCCTCCAAAGTCTAATTTTTACGTATCTTGTTATTTATTTATTTATTTCTCTCGAATATAATGGATAGAACATCATTCCATATAATGAAGGATTCCAGTTAATTGGATTTCAGGTTTTTTCTGACTGCAAATGTACTATTTTATGGAAATAACATTCAACAGAGGGAATTGAGATCTCTCACAATTTCCTTTTAACAATAAATGGATTTCCTTCCCTCCCTCTGCTCCAGATTCCAAACTTATGTGTTCCTTTAAAAAGTTTCTCATTGCTGATAAATGAAAAGAATTATTTTTGCTAGCACTAAACTCTAGGAGATATATGAAGGAACACTGGGTATACTAAACAACTCAAATAACTCAGTCTGAGGCTTTGTAAGAGAGCTAGAAATGTTCTTTGATTAGATGTTTCTTATTACTTTCTATAAAAAGTCAGATGCATAACATTAAACTTGAATTCATTGATGACCTTTTCATAGGACTTTTGGGATAATATTGCCCTGGTTTGTTTGATGATCTGCACACAAGTTTAGAGTTTACTGAAGAGAACAGATAACTAAAACGCCCCTTGTTTGGCTTCTGCCAAGTAGCAGCAAGCAGACTTTTAGAATAAACTGGATATAATCAATTTTTTATCAAATTCTCTCATGAATCTTGGATATGCCTGTGTTCTATATTGTTGAGTCCAGGGAAGATCCATATACTTTAGGTGACAGAATTGTATAAATGGCAAAATTGACATTTATTGAAAAATTTAGGAGCCTGATATATCTTTTTGTCCAAACTTAGGGCTACTCTACTTCCTCAAGGAAAGGACCTGAAAGCAGGCCAATTTTTTATTTTCTCAAAAGGAGATTTGAATCCAACATTCTTCAACAGGTAGTCAGCTGAGACACATAGTTCTATGTGAAATATACAAAAAATATCATTGAATTGGAACATGTCATTAAAAGTAGGAAAAGTAACAAAAAGAACTTAGAGACAGAGAAGCCTGGCCTCCCAACTCAGCTACCTAACATCCCTTATGGTGTAACCTTGAAGGGATGCTCACTTTCCCTAAGTCTACTTCTGCAGCCACAGAAATGGAAGAGAATTCTTTCTTCATGTTTATTTTTAAGATTCAGTGGTTATATATTTTAGTTCCTGCCAATTCTTCACACCCAATAATTATTAGTGCCTCTCCCCATACTTGATCATAGAAAGTATGAGTCTTGTGAAAGGTGTATAATCTCGCCAGGATGAGGTTCCCAGTGTTAATGAATAAATGCTTTATGAAGGAAACATAGTGCTTTACGTTATTTTTAATAATGACCAATTTTAATATAAATTATGATCGAACATGTTTGTTGTAGTTCGTAATGAATAATGATCGTGGCAATATAAGTCATTATATTATTTTGGTTGGCATTTGTATGCTGAGCTGAGTAATTTTGCTGTTACTAAATCAACATCATTTAGCTAAAATTGAACTCACCCCTGCGATGTCTTAGTGGAGCCTTAGAACATGCACTGCACAGAATTTCATCCGTATTTAATGTTGTATGGTACTTTAAGCCATAGTATTCCTCTATTTGTGTAGCATTCTTAAAACTTTGCTGAAAGATAATTTAAAAACTCTGTTTTTTTGAAACATTTTATAAGATAAATTTTCATCCTTAAGAAGTAGTGCACTGTAACACTGTGGTCAGCAAATTTTCTGTATATGGGCCAGATCATAAATATGTTAGGCTTTGTGGGCCAGTCTGTTGCAACTACTCAGCTGAGCCTTTGTAGCAGGAAAGCAGCAGTAGACAATATGCAAATGATGGGTCTGCCTGTGTCCAATAAAACTTTATTTACAAAAAAAAAAAAACAGGTGGCTGACTAGATTTGACTCATGGGCCATATTGCTAATCCCTACTCTAACAAATAGGACAGATTTGGAGGTGGAAAACCCAGGAAGTAATCCATCTCTGACATGAACTGGCTGAATATTGATAATGAGCCAAATCATTTAACTTCCTCATGAATTTCTCTTTCTTTTAGTAATAAAATAAAGAGGTGGGACTATAGTGATCTGTTTTCCTTACCTTAACTTTTCCTGTGTTTAAATTTTGAACACTGAAAAAGTTTTCTGGTATAAAAATCACCTTTTCCTGAAGGATAAAGAAATAACCTAAGGATGAAGTCAATGCAGAGTATAGACTTTACATTGGATATATAAACTGAACTTAAAACAGATTGTACCTATATTGCTTCTTCCCTTTGGGAACTTTGAGATCCAAAAGAACTTCAACCTTACAGGCTATGAGAACAAATCAATGACTTCTACATCAATATATTGCCAATAAATTTAGTGTTAGCTGGAAGCTTAATGCACTTTTTTGTGTATATGAAAACTATGAGTTGCCTATAGGTTTTATAAAAATAATTGCATTATATTGCTCTCGTGTGCATAGGTGGTAAAAAAAAAAAGCTATCTTTTTTTTTTAATCACTTACTCAGTAGCACTCAACACTTACCCTATTTGATATCTATAACAACCTGTAATTGCTAATTTTAATGCCCATTTTACGGGTAAGGAAACTAAAGTTCAGAAATAAATAAGTGGCTTATGACACATAGCCAGGGTAAGTGTCAAAGCTGATATTGAACCCAGTGTATTAGTTTCCTCTTGCTCTTGTAAGAAACTACAACAGATTTCATTGTCTAAAACAGCACAGATTTAGTATCTTATACTTCTAGAGGTCAGGAATCTGAAATTTGTCTCCGTGGGCTAGAATCAAGGTTTTGGCAGGGCTGCATTCCTTCTGAAGGCACTAAAGGAGAATTCTTTTGCTTGCTTTCTCCAGCTTCTAAAGGCTGCCCACAGTCCTTGCCTAATGGCCCATTTCCATGTTCAAAGTCAATAATGGCTGGTCTGGTCTTTCTCCTATCACATCACTTACATTCTGACCCTCATACCTCCCCCCTTCACTTTTAAGGACCCTTGAGCCTACCCAGATAATCCTGGATAATCTCTTCTTAAGATGCTAACTTAATCATATCTGCAAAGCCCCTTTTGCTATATAAGGTAATATTTTCACAGGTTCTGGGGATTTGGATGTGGATGTCTTTGTGGGGTCATTATTCCACCTTCACACCCAGTTAAAGGAGAATCTTTTTTACAGATTCCATTTTAGCTGCTCAGCATCTCCTAGAAAGGAGGACTAGTTGTTGTCATCCCATTGGGCAGACAAAGATCCTGAGGTGGAAGGAATCTATGACTTTGCCAGAGTTTTATAACTAGTTGCTGGAGTGGAGGTGAGGGGCTCTTTTAATTCCCAGTCCAGAAAGCTTTCTACTGGATCATACTTCCATAACATTTTTATCAGTATTAGCCATTTGATGCTAATATGGGTAAATTGCTTTCATGTCTCTAGATAATCAAACTTGAATTCAACCCAAATTAGACTTGATTCAATGCTCTGGCCATCTGCTAGCTTGTTTGATAATTTCTGGTTAAAAAAAAACACTTCTGGAAGGATAAAGAAATAAGCTAAGGATATAATGGATGCAGAGTTTTGACTTTGTAATTGGGTACCTTGAAAATCTCCCTTTACTAGTGTTTAGACTTAGTGGTTGAGAGTATATGGAATGGTTGAGAGTATATTTTACATTTAAAAGAGAGAGATAAAAGGGTGATCTTAGAATAGACTTTTTAAAAAAAAAATCCAGTTTCAATTTATTTTCTATTTATGGTACTTTTTTCAACACGTATTTCCTGTCTTTCTATTATACTAGTGAATAAGTAGTTGAATCTGTACTGTAAATTTACTTCCTAGTCTGTAGATACTTAACTCTTTACTTTTTTTCTAAAATAGTAGCAATGGAGAGGAGACAGTCCTTCAAAAATGAATAACACTTAAAAGGAGCCCTTTATAGAACCTATGCTTTGTAGTTGCTATATGAAGTAATAAAGGAGGTGGTGTGGCAAAGGACACATAACTTGTCTCTTGTAGTTTTTCATCAGTAGGCTAGCTCCCACATTAAATGTTTCTATCTTACCAAAACCAGATATTTCCACATATTTCACATATTAGACTTTAACTCTTCCATAATCCATCATTTTGTTGTTTTATTCTAAACAGCTGTTTGATTTTTGAGTCATTTTTCTAGCTTTTCTCCTTGGCCAGGAAGGACAGTTTTTTACCTCTATATTACATTGTCTAAAATTTATAGATCTTCTAGTTAATGTAAACAGTTAAACTGAAAAGAGTGGAAGGAAGGATAAACACAATAGTTAATAATGACTTCACCCTGAGAGGAAGCTACTAGCCTGGCCAGTGTAAGTCCCATGGATACAATACTGGGACTGGGGATGTCATTCTTCCAGAGCTACTGGTGGTTCTAACCAAGGGAGTAGCCAAGTACAGAGTGGAATGGGATGTGCTGAGGTCAGAAACTAGAGAAGTGTTCCAGCCACAACAGAGAGGGGCGTGTGGTGGTTATCAAGGTGTATAGAAGTAGAATTGAGTGGGACTTTGAAGTAAGTCAAGACTGGATTCCCAGCTTTACTACTTCAAAGCTCTATGGTACTGGGCAAGATCTTTTCAATTCCCACATCCTTATTTATTAAAATAATAATTGTTGCCCCTCAAGGTGATTATATGAATTAGAGAGATGATTTACATAGTAGCAGTATTAGCCTAGTAAACAGGAGCTATAAGGATAAAAAACAATAGACTGCAGTTGGTAGGCAGATGAATGGCAGAGCTTGCTTACTCACCAACTCTGTTTACAAGTGTCAAGGGGAAGAGCTGCACTCACAGCCTTACTTCAGAATAGTACAAATCTAGCTTCAGCTTGACCTGGACCCAGGCCTGCACTGAGTCTGAAGCTGAGGAGGAGCACTCTGAGAGTCCTGAAAGGAAACTTCAAAACATAACTGGAAATGGAAAACATAGTGATCTTTGTTAGAAACCCACTGTTGTCCCTGTACCTTGTCCTCTAGCATGCACAGCACGACCCCTGGGCTCCCTGTTGTGGATCCCTGTTGTTAAAGTAAGAACTCCCCGCAGCCTAGTCAGTCAATCAGACAGTACCCTTTTGGAAAAGAAAATTCCTTTTTAAATTTTTAAATTAGGGGCGTCTGGGTGGCTCAGTCAGTTGAATGTCTGACTCTTAATTTGGGCTTAGGTCATGATCTCACAGTTCGTGAGTTCGAGCCCCGCATTGGGCTCTGCACTGATGGTGGAACCTGCTTGCGAATCTGTCTCACTGTCCCTACCTCTCTCTCTCAAAAATAAATAAATAAACATTAAAAATTAATTTAAAAAATTAATGTGACCTCTTATATAAATTCAAATTATTTTACTATTATATTAATTTAACTGTGGAAACTTTACATGCTTATAGTTAACTATTAATTAAGTTTCTTTAAGCATTAGAAATATGTAGGCTCTTGATTTTATTTTTAAGTAATAGACTTTTTTAATTTTTTAATTTTTTTCATGTTTTATTTATTTATTTATTTTGAGAGAGAGACAGGGGAAGGGCAGACAGAGCATGAGAGAGAGAATCTCAGGCAGGCTCTGCACTGTCAGTGCAGAACCCAGTGTAGGGCTCAGACCCACAAACCATGAGATCGTGACCTGAGCTGAAATCAAGAGTCGGATACTTAACCAACTGAGCAGCCCAGGTACCCCTAGACTTTCTTTTTTAAAGCAGTTTTAAGTTCACAGCAAAATTGAATGGAAAGTATGGACATTTCCCATACATCCACTGTCCACACACATACACAGCCTCCCCTACCATTAGCATCCCACACAAATGTGGTACATTCATTATAGCCACTAAACTGACAGACCAAACCCACTCTCTGTGTTAGGGCTCATTCTTTATGTTATACAGTCTATGGATTTTAATGAATGTATAACAACATGGAGACACCATCATACTGACATACAGAATAGTTCCACTGCCCTAAAATTCCCTGTGCTCCACATGGTTATACCTCCCACCCCCTAAACCCTTGGAAACCACTAATCTTTTTACTCTCTATAGTTTTGCCCTACCCAGAATGTCATATACTTGGAATCATGTAATATATAGCCTTTTTAGTTGGTTTCTTTCCCGTTGTAATGTGCATTTATGGTTCTTCCATATTTTCATAGCCTGATAACTCACTTATTTTTATCACTGACTAGTATTTCTTTTTTCTTTTTTTTTTTTTTTTTGAGATTTTGTTTTTAAATAATCTCTACACCCAATGTGGGACTTGAACTTGCAACCCTGAGATCAAGAGTTGCACACTCTTCTGACTAAGCCAGCCAGGTGCCCCTGAATTGTATTCCATTTTATGGATATACTGCGGTTTATTCATTCACCTATTGAAGGACAGCTTGATTGATTCCAAGTTTTAGTAATTATGAATAAAGCTGCTATAAACATTTGTGTGCAGGTTTTGTGTAGACATAAATTTTTAACTCTTTTGGGCAGATACCAAGGGCAAGATTGCTCATCATCTAATGTTGAACATCTTTTCATATGCTCATTTGCTATCTGTATATCTTCTTGGGTGAGTTATCTCTGCAGATCTTTTGCCCAGTTTTTAATTGTGTTGTTCATTTTTTTACTGTGTTTTAAGAGGTCTTTGCATTTTTGGATAACAGTTCTTTTTCAGATTTATCTTTTCTTCCACTCTCTGGCTTGTCTTCTCATTCACTTGACACTGCCTTTTGGAGAGCAGAAGTTTTTAATTTTAATTTTTTTAATGCTTATTTATTTTTGAGAGAGAGAGGCAGAGCACGAGGGACAGAGAGGGAGTATGGAGGGGAGGGACAGAGAGGGAGACACAGAATCCAAAGCAGATAGACATCTTCTATAGCAGATAGACATCTTCTATAGATAGATACACACACACACACACACACACACACTCACATACACACACACACACACACACACACACACACACATATATATATATATACTTCTGGTTGTTTTAGTTCATTTGTGGCAAAGACTACCTTTCTTCATTGGATTGCCTCTGTTTCTTTGTCAAAGATCAGTTGACTATATTTGTATGGATCTATTGTTGGGCTTTCTGTTCTGTTCCACTGATTTGTCTTTTTTTTTGTTTTTTTCACCAGTACCATGCTGTCTTAATTATTATAGCTTTATAGTCTTTTTTTAAAACATTTTTTAAGTGTTTATTTTTTAAGAGAGACAGAGAGCAGGGGAGGGGCAGAGAGAGAGAGAGACGACACAGAATCCAAAGCAGGCTCTAGGCTCTGAGCTGTCAGGCCAGAGCCCGATGCAGGGCTTGAAACTACAAACTGTGAGATCATGACCTGAGCTGAAGTTGGAAGTTCAACCGACTGAGCCACCCAGGCACCCCTATAGTTAGTCTTAAAGATGGGTGGTATCAGTTTTCCAACTTCCTTCAAAATAGTGTTTGCTCTTGTGGGTTATACTCTTGATTTTAATTCCATAGTGATGCTATAAAGTACAAGAATAAAAACTTCATGGTATTGTACTTTAGCTATGTAGTATCCAGGTAACAATAGAAATATGTTCATATCCTATTTCCCATATTTTTATCATCCCCATCTTTTGTATATATTCTAAAATATACTACTCAAAGAATGGTGTGTGTTGTCAGACAAAGTGAGTCAGTATTTTTACAAGATACCCAGGTATGTTGTAAGCACATTAAAGTTAAAGAAGCCCTACTCTAAAAGTCAACTTTTATCTGACTGTGAATATGGCATAGTAGCTTCACTTTTTACAATTTGAAAACCACATTCAGAATCTGGACGGTTTTTGTTTCTTCATTTTATTTATTTTATTATTATTTAAAATATTTTTCTTTTTCCTATTTTATTTTGTTATGTTATGTTATGTTATGTTATGTTATGTTATATTATTGAGAGAGAGCATAAGCAGGAAAGAGGGAGAAAGAAAGAGAATCTTAAGTGGGCTTCATGGACCCCGATGTGAGGCTCAGTCCCACGACCCTGGGATCATAACCTGAGCCAAAATCAAGAGTAGGACACTCAACTGACTGAGCCACCCAGGTGCCCCTCTGTTTCTTCATTTTAGAATCTACTCATTTCAGACCTACTGGTTAGACGGTCAGAAGATAAAAGATAAACTGAAAAAATAACACATCCAATAGAAACTTTAACATTAACAGGTGACAGGTGATTATTCATGCTTAAAAGATCTTCCAGTAGAATCATTTGTGATTCACATCATTCTGCTTCTTATTGAGAAAAATGTTGTTAAAGGCCAATGTCAAAGAAACTACTGCCTATGTTTTCTGCTAGTTTTATGGCTTCATATCTTACATTTGGGCCTTTAATCTGTTTTGAGTTTATTTTTGTGTATAGTATAGGAAAGTGGCCTAGTTTTATTCTTTTGCATTTAACTGTCCAGTTTTCCCAACATTGTCTATTGAAGAGACTGTCTCTTCCCCATTGTATATTTTTTGCCCCCTTTGTTATATATTAATTGACCATATAAGCAGGGGTTTATTTCTTGGCTCTCTATTCTGTTCCATTGATCAGTATGTCTATTTTTGTGCCAATACTGTACTGTTTTGATGACTACAGCTTTGTAGTGATCTTGTTCTTTCTCAAGATTACTTTGGCTATTCGAGGTCCATTGTGTTTCTATACAGATTTTAGTATTCTTTTTTTTTTTTTAATTTTTTTTTTAATGTTTATTTTTGAGAGAGAAATACACAGTGTGAGTGGGGGAGGCACAGACAGAGGGAGGCACAGAATTCGAAGCAGGCTCCAGGCTCCAAGCTGTCAGCACAGAGCCTGACGCGGGGCTCGAACCCATGAACCGTGAGATCATGACCTGAGCCAAAGTTGGACGCTTAACCGACTGAGCCACCCAGGTGCCCCCAGATTTTAGTATTCTTTGTTCTGGTTCTATGAAAAATGCTGTTAGTATTTGATAGAGATTGCATCGAATCTGTAGATTGCTTTGGGGAGTACATTTTAACGATATTAATTCTTCCAATCTATGAGCATGGAATATCTTTTCATTTGTGTCATCTTTAATTTCTTTCATCAATGTCTTATAATTTTGAGAGTATAGATCTTGCACCTCCTTGGTTAAGTTTATTCCTATGTATTTTATTCTTGTTAGTGCAATTGTAAGTGGAATTATTTTTCTTAGTTTATCATTCTGCTACTTTGTTATTAGTTTATAGAAATGCAACAGATTTCTGTGTATTAGTTTTGTATCTTCCAACTTTACTGAATACATTTATATTTTGCTTATTATTGAAATGGTTACGTTTCTTATTTCTTTGTATTTTTCTTGCCAATCAACTGTAGACCGTTATGACATATAGAAATATACCTTATAGTAACTCACCTCTAGAGCAAAGTAAGTTATCTTGGCCATTACAAATGCCATTAATTTTAAGAAGCATAGGATTTGGAATCAGACAGGCCTCAGATCTAATATTAACTCCATTACTTCCTAATTTTACACTGTCGAGCATCCATTTCCTCATCTTGTAAATTGGAGACGATACCTATCAATAGGATGGCTGGGAGTATTGAATGAGGTAATACTATATAAAGTTTCCAGCACAGTGACTATAGTACCTCAACAAATGTTAGTTTCTTTCTTTTCCCCCATCCCCAAAAGCAGAATTAAGTTTTTTTCACATACTCCTCCATGATGTTAGTTCTTTGTTTTAATCAACTATATAGATGTTAACAAATGTTTGGCATTTCTTCTCAAATTTCCATGTACTAAGCTAAATGCATCAAGTTCAGTTTAAGCAATTCCAGATTACTGTTAGTGATTGTAGATTATAGAGAAGAGATCCTTTTTTTTTTTTAAGTAAACTCTATGCCCAAAGTGCAACTTGAACCCCTGACCCCAAGATTAAGAGTCACATGCTGTACCAACTGAGCCAACCAGGCACCTCTATAGGGAACAGATTTTTTTTTTAATAAAGAATAGCTTTTTTTAAAGTTTATTCTTATTTATTTTGAGAGAGAGAGAGAGAGAGAGAGAGAGAGAGCAAGTGGGGGAGGAGCAGAGAGAGAGGAAGACAGAATCCCAAGCAGGCTTTACCCTGTCACCGCAGAGCCTGATGTGGGGCTGAAACTGATAAGCCTTGAGATCGTGACCTGAGCCAAAGTCCAGGGACGCTTTAACCTACTGAGCCACCCAGGTGCCCCTAGGGAGCAGATTCTTAAAAAGAGGCTTCACTACTGTCTTTTCAACATAAAGACCTATATATTAACCTCAGATTCTTTTGTATAATTTGATGTTTTTGTGTGTAAATACCACTGTTTCCTGATTTCTAGACATTATCTGTTTTTCATGAAGAAATGATCCATTTTGCCTCCCCTTCATCAACCAGGGCTCTTTCGAGTGTTGAGAATACATCATGGCATCTAGCGTATCCTGAATATTGTCTTTTCGTTATTTCTGGTATATCATCTGGGAATAGCTAATTCAGAGTCTCTTTTTATATAAATATCTTCATGGCCTCTTTCTAAGGAATTCTAGGCACCTGAGATGCAGATGCCATGTAGCCAAGGGCGTAAATGACTAATTCAAAGTTTGTTGTATCTTAAAGACAGAAGCAGTAGAATCCCTCTGACTGTGTTAGATGTCATACTTAGACCACACTGTCTCGTTTTTGTGCGTCTCCTTTTGTGTATTCAGTTTATCTGCCTTCAAACTTGGTATTTATTTTACACTCTGATATTGTTCCAAATGAAACTAAGCTTTAATATTAATGCAGTCCTCTAGTTCTAGCTACCTATAAAATAAAAGTAGATGCTGTGCCCTTTTTAACAGAGTTTCACTTTAAGCTATTCACATCCTATATGTTCAAAAAACATTGTATTTTCTTCTTGCGTAGATTTGTGGGTTATTGATCAGTTGTGTTCTTCATAATTTAATACTAGGTTATTTTTCAGAGTAGTCCAAGAGTTGTCTTAGTCTGCTTAGGTTGACATAAATTACTGCTTTCTCTCCAGTTAGTCAGGCTTCCAGTTTTTCTAACATGGTTCCTTTTAATGTTTTGACTAGGAATTGTGGTTGATTTTGATATCTTGTCTTCTTGAGTTTTGTCTTATCTCAGAACGCAGGACTCTTAGAAGAACCCATTTGTCTGTAAATACTCTACCAAAAATGAAAAATAATAGAAATCTACCAAAAATGGTTAAAACCAAGTAGTAGAAAATTTGAAAAAAAATTATCGAATCATTGCACAGAAACCTCTTGATGAAAGTGTTGTGCTATTTTTTACTTTTAATTATGTCCATATTAATTAAATTTTGCTTGAATAATTAATTCTACCTCTCATTTTTAGGCAAGAGCCCAGGGAAAGTAATACAATTTAATGGTGTTTGCCATTTGGGAGGCTTTTCTAGTCTGTAACTACAAATTGTATTGTTGCTATTATTGGTTTACTCTCCCCTATGAATTCTTTTGGGTGATATTCTGATTTTAAGCAATAAGCATTGTCATACACCACAAACAAGCACCATTTTCTACCATAATCTGTAACTTCTCCAAGGATAACCATGTTTAGACTTCTCTTAGATTTCCCTTTAGATTGATTTTTATTTTAGTAAGCAAACAAAAATTTTCCCTACCGTTTGTTATTATCTCCTAGAGGGAACTAACATTTGTCACTGCCTGCTCTGTACCAGATAACATACATGTGTCACAGTGCTCCCTTCTCCATAGTGTGTGTTTTATCTGTACCTTGCTGCTTCTTCCCTTCCTTACCTCATCAACCACTCATTTTTCAGTGCCATCAACAGATCAGAAGCCAGTCTTTTCAATAAATCTGGAGATATTTGGAGAGAGAATACATTTGGAATGTGGTGATTCAAAGTAATATAAAATAGAAAAGTGATGAGTATGAGGAGCTTCTAGGATTTCTTTCACTTCAAAAAAGTGTACCTAGTAGTATTTTAACCTACCAGTAGATTATACCTTCCTCTCCAATGCCCACAGTATTTAAAGAAAATTAGAGCATGGCAGCCTGCCATGCAGGATTTCCATTTGCACTATTTTATTCCCTGAGCTAGCAATGCTAAGACTGCCTGACAGACAAACCAGAGGAGAAAGGGAGTTGAATGAAGAGCTTCACTTGATCATTGTCCCTTCACATGTTGTCTGTTTACAAATGACCTTGAAGAGTTTGTATAATCTTCTCTTTGATAGGAAAATGGTAGACCCAGAGTTTAGCTGGCTCTTGCTTACAAAAGTTAAGCAGATTATAGAGGAATAGCAGCGCTCACAGGCTGCTTAGCATGAAATATCAGGTGATCTAGAGGGAGGTACAAGAGTGATGGAACTGCTGCTACAAATAATTGTGGGAGACACTGGTGAGTATTGCACAGTAAATCTGCACCTTCTGTGGGCAGTTGTATAAGGGGAGGCTTCCTCGGGATAGAGCGTCAGCAACACATGTCTAATAGGTGCATTCATTTTAATATGCTCATTCATTAAATAGGCCTGATTAATTAGTACATGTCACCATCTGGTACTTAGAGAGACTATTCATTTTTAAAATGTTGAAATTGCAGGGAATGGTGCACACCAATTAAAATCCTTTTAACTGGATTGTGTTGGTATAAAGTATACGTGTAGGAGGACTTCATTGGAATTCACCATGCATCTAAGGGTACATACATCAGCCTGAAGTCAATTAGAACAAAGGATGTCAAGAGAGGAGAAAGTGAAAGGAGAACTATCCTTTTGCTGAATGTGTCTACTCATTATATTGGGCTTTCTCTCTTTTTGTTTTTCTATTCTTCCTCTCACTTGTCTTGACTGTTCTCCTACCTTTTATTTTGGTTTCTTTCTCTCTGTCTCTCTCACCCTCCATTTTTGTTTTTGTTCCTCATTTTCTCATCTCCTCCCCACCTTATTATCATTCTCCAGTCACACATTAAAACAAAAGAGTTGAATAAATAACTTTATGTAGTGATACAGTAAAATCTTAGCTTTCTATGTCCTTTGAAAAAACGAGTTCTCATTGGCCAAATTTCCTGAGTAATTGTGAGCTTGAGCTCATTAAACATTAAAATGTTTTCAGTTAGGATAATCATTTGGTGTTTACGTGACCTACATTTTTTGTAAGTGCAGACTAAGACTTTAGGTACCTTTTCTCTTTCTGTCAACCTTTCTCCTCCAGATCTGCTATAATGGGTATTTATTTTATAATTAAATAAATAAGCTTTTAAATAATAAAGCCATTTGTATGAAAATCTTTCCAAAATACTTTTCACACTTTTGTTGTTTTCTTCCCTTGTCACACAGGATACTAAACATAATTTAACATTTTCTTGATATCTTGCTATAATTAGTGTCAAGGTCAGTCACAGTGCTCTTCTGGAAAATACAGTGATGCCCTTGAGGGATTTGGGCTCTTTGCCCCACATGGAAGTGCTTTTGAGGTCTTACATTGGTTTTTGTATTTTTCTTTCTCCATTTGCTATCAGGTAGTCAACTTGTCACTTGCCATTTCTGTCTGGATGCTTCTGTCCCCTTCTAAGCTATTTTGGTCTGTGAAACCAGATAATAGAGCTGTATTTATTCATCTGGTCAAGAAACATATAGATGCCAAAACTGATTAAGAAGCTAAGACTAGCAAGTGAAAGAGAGAGGGGAAGTTGTATGCAAACACCCATAAGTACCATGGGATGGGAATTAGGAGGAGGAAACAGTTAATTTTAAGAAGAGGATCTGCAGCTTCACAGGGGACTTGGTATTTGACTAAAGCATGGAAGGTTCTATAGAATTTTAGCCAGTTGTTATATGGGTGGACATGTAGGAGACGATGATTTAAAAATATGGTAAGGCAGTATCAATCACAAAAGAGCATTACATTTTGTCCTAAAGCATTCAAATGTATTCTGTAGACAAATAAAAACCACAAATGGTGGTATGAAGAAGTAAGGAGAATGGTAAAGATCTGTGTTTTAGAGGAGTCAGGAGACAATGAGATATTATCCCAAGGCCTCGGACAAAGAGTGATGAAATCCAGGATTCAAGTTATGGCTAGGGTTGTCAAAGGGAGATTACGGACAGGAGAGACAGAACCTGGCAATTAATTGGATATAGCATGAGAAGGACCAGGAGGGGTCAAAGTTGACCCAGCCTGAATACCTACCTAATGTTGTGATAACATTAGTTGTTATGGTGTCCAGAACAAGGTGGAGCACATTTTGGAGGAAAGATAATTAATTCTATTTAGAGAGGTCTAGTAGGCAGTTGGAAACTGAAGTCTGGAGCATCAAAGGACAAGACGTATAGGCTTTGGGAAATTATTCCACCCTTACATATTTGGGAATAGACAAGATCACAGAAGAAATTATTAGAAAAGAGAGTCTTTTTAAAAGGGCAATAGTGGAAAGGGCATATGGGCACCTTTGTGAGAAAGCAGTGGGACATACATATCTCCACTCAAATTAACAGTATCTCAGCTCATAGTTAAGTGGGTAGGGGATGTATAAATAAAGGACAGCATGAGAGACACTGTTATAATTCATCAAATTATAAGTAGAGTATTCACTTTTATTTTTGTACAGACAATACCAACAAAACTGATCTGAATTGATCAAATTAAATTTGTCTGAAACAAGAGTAAAGAGTCTATTAATGAGACCTAAGGCTCTTCCCTACCTGTCTAGTTTTCAGCTATGCCCTGAATAGGTAATCTTGCCAGGTAACTATTTCCATAGAGAAGAGTTGTTTCTTGTTATATATGAGAAGTGTTTTTAATTGCTTGAGGTTATTAAAGGACTCTGACTGCAACTTTATTTCTCCCTCTGTTAAATTTGTTTGAATGGTTCAAATTGGCATTTTAACCCAAATTTGCATTTACATAATCCTTTGACTTGATCGTAAATTTTAGAAAAGACTTTAAAGGTATTCATGTTACCAGGTAGCGTGTTCATTGTGTTAAATACATCTCTGTATCTATCTGTGCACAACTTGATCTATGTATAGGAAAAAGACCTGGAAGGATATATAGTAAGATTTGGGGCTTGGGGTTTTGCTTGTTTGTTTGCATATCTTTATTTTCTGATTGCTTTTATAATCTAAAGAATTCAGTTATTTTTCATTTAAAAAATATAAGGATCATAAGTTCTAGAGAGCTTGAGTAGCTTGCATAAAGTAAAATTACATATCCAATTAGTAATGGCCGTGAGGCTTGTTCATTTGTGCCCTGGGGCCAATTCTACTGATTGATGGGTTGTTCCGATAGGAATGGAAATACCACCCACTACTCTGGCAGCCATAAGGACCAGGGATGCAGCACCTCCTCAGGAAAAGCTGACATCCTACCTGTCACTTTTCACTCAGAGAAGCATTAGCTTCTGAGTGAAGTCAACGTAGGGTCCAATGATACAGACCACAGGCAGATATCTTCACTGATAAGGAGAATAAAGACACAGCATCCTGTTGTTGAGGGTAATTAAGCTTTTCCTCTACCAGATTATGGTCTTCTCATTTATTAATATCCACTGACTCCCCAAACTCCAAGCCTCTGCTGTTTTCTTAAGAACAGCCCTATGGAAACTCATTGGCATGTGCTCATGGCTGTCTGGAATGTATGAATTTTCTGGCCACAGTTCCCATCCTTAATGCTCCATCACTGATGCCATCCCTTCAGTTACTCAGCCTGTTTTATTTTTCTGTGTTTATTTTGTAGTAAAATTAAAGTAACTAGAGAATTGTCACTTTACCTTTCTCTTTCCCTCCCCCAGCCACTTCATCCTGAATCTTTTATATTATTCTCACCAAACCATTTGCACTCAAAATTTAGAGTCAACTTAAATAAGAAAATAGCAATTAAAGTATTTTTTAATGGGGAGAATTTTTTTTTTTTTAATTTTTTTTTTCAACGTTTATTTTATTTTTGGGACAGAGAGAGACAGAGCATGAACGGGGGAGGGACAGAGAGAGAGGGAGACACAGAATCGGAAACAGGCTCCAGGCTCCGAGCCATCAGCCCAGAGCCCGATGCGGGGCTCGAACTCACGGACCGTGAGATCGTGACCTGGCTGAAGTCGGACGCTTAACCGACTGCGCCACCCAGGTGCCCCTAATGGGGAGAATTTTTAATCACATACTTGGCTTTATAGTATGTTGGCTGTTTTCATTCCATTTTCTCCTTGTTCTCTACAGTTGAAGCAGTGAAAATTACTGCTATTGAATTCTGTACACTTTTTAGTATGCCTCTGGGAAAATCATCCTTGGTCTTCATGGAGAGACACCCCAGAGTCATTGTCCGTCCCCGTCCCTCTCCACTAGTCTCCCACTGGCTGCTAAGTGTTATCCATTTGGCCTCTCAGATCAGCCCCTGCTCATTATTTCCTGCTACTTCTGTGTTAATTTGGGGCCTTACCTACTCTAGTATAGTAATAGTTGAGCTAACCACATTACCTCCTGTCAATGTGTCCTTTTCCACATTTGCCTGAATTCTTAAAGCACAGGTAGTATCACATTGCCCTATTGTACAGCAACCCCTTCCTGATACAATCTGACAGCATCTCTTGAAACTAATGCAAAACCCAAGTCCAAAACAGAATGCTGAAGTTTCTTTGCAAGTCTGTTGTTCAGAACTTGGAGTACGTTTATTTTCCCTGTAGAAACAATAAATGGTAGATTGGTGTGCAGGTTAGCTGTAACTTTCAATTAAACCATCCATGGTAATTGAGGCCTACCAGGATAGTTACCAGTATCTCCATAGAAATAGCAGAGCCCAACTGGTCTGTCAAGATGGCATACAGATATGTATGGAGGGTACTGGAAGGGATCATTCCCCTTCCTGTCCTCCATTGATATAGAGATTTAATAAAGGAGGAAAGAACGAATATTTATGAAGCGCTTATTATAAATCAACCTCTGTGTTGTGCACTTTATATAGTTTGAGATGTAATTGACATAAGATTGCATAAATATAAGTTGTACAATGTGTTGATTTGATACATTTATATATTGCAATATGATTACCACCATAGCATTAGCTAATACCTCTATTATGTCACATAATCATTTCTTTTTTGTGGTAGAACCTTTAAGATCTAGTCTCTTAGCCACTTTGAAGTATATAATACATATTGTTGACTGTAATCACTATTGTTCTGCATTAGATCTCCAGAACTTACTCATCTTCTAACTGCAAGTTTGACCAACATCTGTCCAATTACCACCCCCGCCCCCCCACCAAGCCCCTGATAACCACCATTCTATTCTGTTTCTGTGAATGCGACTTTTTTAGACTGTGATATGTTGCAGTATTTGTCTTTCTCTGACTTATCTCACTTAGCATAATGCCCTCAAGATCCATTTATGTCACAAATAGCAAGATTCCTTCTTTCTCATGGTTAAATAATATTCCATTGTACATACCACATTATCTTTATCCATTCATCTGTTGATTGACACTTGTTTCCATATCTTGGCTATTGTGAATAATGCTGCAATAAATAGAGAAGTGCAGATATCTTTTTGACACTCTGTTTTCATTTCTTTATACCCAGAAGTGGGATTGCTGGATTATATGGTAGTTCTACTGAAAATTTTCTGAGGAACCTCCATACTGTTTTCCATGGTGGCCGAACCAATTTGCATTCCTAGCAACAATGGACAGGATTCCCTTTTCTCCACATCTTTGCCAACAGTTGTTATCTCTTATCTTCTTGATGATAGCCATTCTAACAGGTGTAAAGTGATATCTCATGGTGGTTTTGATTTGCATTTCCCTAATGATTGGCGATGAGCATCTTTTCATTTGGACACCTTCTTTGGAAAAATGTTTTTAGTTCCCCTGCCCTTTTGAAAATCTGTGGTTGTGTGTTTGTTTGTTTTTGTTTTGTTATGGAGTTACGAGTTCTTTATATATTTCAGATATTAATTCCTTATCCAGTATATGATTTGTAAATATTTTCTCCCATTCTGTAGGCTGACTTTTTATTTTGTTGATTGTTTCTTTTGTTGTGCAGAAGCTTTTTAGTTTGATGTAGTCCCATTTGTCAATTTTTGCTTTTGGTGCTTGTACTTTTGGTGTCATATTCAAAAAATTGTTGCCAAGACAACAATTGGAACTTGTTCCTCTCTTTTTTCTTCTAGGAGTTTTATGCCTTATGTTTAAGTTTCAGGCCTTGTGTTTAAGTTTTTAATCCATTTTGAATTGTTTTTTGTGTATGGTGTAAGACAGGGATTCAGTTTCATTCTTTTGTGTGTGACTGTCCAGTTTTCCCAATTCCACTTATTGAAAAGACTCCTTTTGTGTTGTATATTCTTGGCTTCTTTGCTGTGAACTAATTGACCATATATATGCATGGGTTTATTTCTGGGCTGTCTGTTCTTTTCCATTGGTCTGTGTGTCCATTTTTAAGCCAGTACCATACTATACCTTTGTACCATACTGTAGCTTTATAGTATAGCTTGAAATCAGGAGTGTAATGCTTTTGGCTTTTCCTTTCTCAGGTTTGCTTTGGCTATTTAGAGTCTTTTATTGTTCCATACAAATTTTAGGATTGTTTTTTATATTTCTGTGAAAACTGCCATTGGGATTTTGATGGGGATTGCATTGAATCAGAAAAGAAGTAGTAAAATTGATGATAAAATTATGATACGATTTTATAGATAGAAAATCCTAAAGATGACCATGAAAACTCTTGGAATTAATCAATGCATTCAATAAAGTCACAAGATATAAAATCAATATACAGTAACTAGCTGTGTTTCTTTTCTTTTTTTTTTTTAATTTTTTTTAACGTTTATTTATTTTTGAGACAGAGAGAGAGAGAGAGAGAGCATGAACAGGGGAGGGCCAGAGAGAGGGAGACACAGAATCTGAAACAGGCTCCAGGCTCTGAGCTGTCAGCACAGAGCCCGATGTGGGGCTTGAACTCACGGACCGCAGGATCATGACCTGAGCCGAAGTCGGACGCTTAACTGACTGAGCCACCCAGGTGCCCCCTAGCTGTGTTTCTATACACTAACAACAAAATATCTGAGAAAGAAAGAAAAAATCCCATTCACAATAGCATTAAAACCAATAAAATACTTAGGAATAACTTTAACCAAGGAAATGGGAGATGTGTATAATGAAAACTATAAGACTGATGAAAGAAGTTAAAGGAGACACAAACAAATGGAAAGATATCCTGTGTTTAAAGATTGGAAGAATTAATATTGCTAAAATGTCCATACTACTCAAAGCTATCTATAGATTCAATGCAATCTGTATATATTTTATCTTAATTCATTTGAACAACAGCCTCTGTGAGATAGATGACTATTATACTCCTTTAACAGATGCTTAGCAAGTTAATAATGTAAGTAAGGTCACAAGAGGAATGCTTACCTGACATAAGAGAATATTGTTATTAAGCACTACCTTCAAACGTTAGTAATTTATAGGCTCCTTTTAATTGGCTAAAAATTGGAGCCTTTCACCATTGACACACATTATTACAATTTTACTTAAATATGAACAAATAAAATTAGATATAAATTCCTTACACTTGGATTTCTCTTTTAACTGTAAACTGAAACAAACTTAAAAGTACAAAAAAAAAAGCCTGTAAAACATAATGAAATGCAAATTAACGTTACTTTAATAAAGTGACGATGTTTTGCCAAAACTGAATTGCTGCTCACAACATGAGTATGGAGCTGTCTGCCACCCCCAAAGGTGTCTTGGCAGCTTTCATTACCATTGACTCTCTTTTTCTGCCACATTTCTTTCTCAGATGTTGAAAATCCAGGATCAATACAATGTGCGGTGACTGCACCATTATTTCATTTTGGTCTTTACTTAGTGGGACTGTATCATTTACATGTTAAGTGAGCCTCCTACTTTTCTCATTATTCCTTACAATTAAAATTGTGTGCTTGATGCCAGTTCAGACTAGAAAAACAAATGTATCTGTACATTAGTAATCATGTTGCAAATCATGTTGCTATGCTTTGTTTTAAGTGGCCATTACAATGATCCAGCATATGTTCATATCAATTTATTTTAGATGTAAACTTTGTTTTCAGTTCAATATTAAAGTTATTTTGGAAAACTCATGTATAGACCCTTGAAAAAGATCCTGGATCCCAGTTTGAAAGATACTCTTTTAATGTATTTTTAAGCCATTATTTATTTGTAACCATCATAAAAATAATTCTTATTTATTTATTAGAACAGGTCCTCCAAATACTTTTACCAGGAAAAACTGTTACACTAGTTTGTTATGGTGTCCCTTTGAAAGCAATGAATTTATATTTCTTTAAAGTATTGTATAACTCAGACTTTAATTTAGAAGTGCTTTTTCTCTTTAAAAGTCTAAATTATAAATGTTTTACAGAATGTATTGTTTACTCTTTTCTGTAGCTGGGGTAGGGAAAATTTAGTTTGATTGGAAAATTAATACTTCATAGCAAATGTACAAGTCCCACAAGACAGTAAAGCCTCCAGAAATGGTGAAGTGTGGTAACAAATGACATTATTGCTTCCTCTGATGATGTTGCTATAAACATTCTAGTGGGATTTCTCTCAGAATAATGGACTGTTTTGTTATTTCTCTTTCCTTCCCAACTTCCTTTTCCTCCTTTCTCTTCTTTTTCTTACCTTTGAATTTTGCAGTCCTCATTTCCCCTCTTTCTTATTCCTTTGTTTTGTTTTAAAGATTTTTTTTTTTTTTAAGTAATGTCTACACCCAACATGGGGCTCAAACTTAAAACCCTGAGATCAAAAGTTACATGCTTCACCTACTGAGCCAGCCAAGCGCCCCTTTTATTCTTTTGTTTTATACCAGAGATCACCTATCTTTTCACATTTCAGTTAGCCTACAGTCCAGCTTTCTTCACTTGACAGTTGGCTCTGCAGTTGCAGGCAGTGGAGAGGAAGAACACGGCAAGGCAGCTTCTAGCAGCATCTCACCCTTCATTCTCAATAAGCTACGAAAGAGGCCCTCCTAATAGGGGTGGCTCCTGAAAGATTATGCTTAATTTGCCTCCAAATATTCACTCTGAAGCACATAAAGCACAACTTTGGGGGCAGCCATAGCTAATTATATATGCTTGTTGGTTTCTTTCTAGCTTGCTTCCACAGCTTTGCTGTGAGCACATGGACCCTGCCCACCTCAGAGCTGAGCTAGGAAGGTGTGGGTGTGCCTCCTTCTGACGCTTCTTTGTTCAAGTTAGAATTCCGCTGTGGTGGGCGCCTTTCAGGTATCACCATGCTGTGGCTAAATCAGCCTCCAGATGCTAGGGATAGCTGAACGTTACCATCTGTGCATACATGCATTCATTCATCCCTTCATCCATCCTGTCTCTGTCATTTACTAACTGTGTGACCTTGAGCAGGTCTCAGTTTCTTCATTAGTAAAATGAAGCTAATAATTATGTACATCGTAGGGTTTTTATGAGAATAAGAGCTTTCATGTGTAAAAAAATGCTTCAAGTGGTGCCTGGCACTTAGTAGTAAATGCTAGATAGCTAAAATTATTATTACTCAGCAAGCGTTTATTTAGTATCCAGTATCTTCCAAGCAATCCAAGAGATATAGACATGAAAAAGACACAGCCTTGCCAGGGCACCTGGGTGGCTCAGTCGGTTAAGCATCTGACTTTTGATCTCAGCTGAGGTCATGATCTCATGGTTCTTGAGATCGAGCCCCACATTGGGCTCTGTACTCACTAAGTGGAGCCTGCCTGGGATTCTCTCACTCTCTCGCTGTCTCTCTGCCCCTCCCCAGCTGGTTCTGTCTGTCTGTCTGTCTGTCTCTCTCTCTCTCTCTCTCTCAAAGTAAATAAATAAACTTAAAAAAAAAATAAAAAGACATAGCCTTGCCTTCTAGGGACTTCTGTAACTACCATACAACATGGTATTATAATAAAGGTTTTTAGGAAGTCAGGTAAAGCTTCATCACACAGGTAAAATTTGAACTGGGTCTTAAAGGATAAATAGTTTTGCCTAATGAAACAGCGCTAGATGAAATACGTTCCAAGCAGAGGGAACAGCTTGTGAACGGAATAAAACTGCAAGAGACTGTGGAGTCCTTGGCTGTTATTAGATAACATTTTAACCTCCTCTCTGATGTATACCTTCTTAAGTAGGGATCTGAGGTGGGTTCAGTGTACGTTTTGGAACTTATAATCTTATGACTAGTTATTACCAAGTTTATAATAGTAATTATTATTATTATTAAACTGGTTCATCAAAGAGTTTGAACTTAAAAACTGAGTTGGGAGCTAAGCGGTGCCGCTTTACAGTCGTGTGTTTGCTGACGCATGGCTCTTATCCGGAGATGGCTACCATGTGACAGGAACAGTAAATGGCTAGAGAAAAACTTGTGGTTAGAGCAGTTGGAAGTGCATGGGCTTCCTCCTTTCAACAGAGCTCTAGTTACGTTTTCCAAATTAAGCAGGTTTTACTTTGCTTTCTTCTTTAAACAGGAGACCCTTGTATCTTAAGATCTTGCCTACTGTTGTGATAGCAAAGACGTGTGATTTTTTTCTTCCACGAAGGGGTGGGGAGGAGGTCAGATGTCAAATAAGGAAGGTTGCTTTCACTCATGGAATTTCCATTCATGTTCCAAATTAAAGCCGTGTTTTATCTCCTACAAAGTCTTTTCCTGCAGCTTTGCTTTTCTCTTCCTTTCCCCACCCTTTTAGTCATCTACTGAAGGGTTTGGCAGCTGGCTGAGGTATCGGGTCAGCGTTTTTCACTGTGGCAGAAGGAAAGGTTGGGAACAGTGACGTGGGGATACTTGTCACATTTTCCTTTCCTTTTTTTATATAAGTAACCCACATGCGCCATTACAAAAGCCTAATGAGAACCCTGACTTGTAAATTTTACCCCAGTATCCTGGAGATGGACAAATGTGTAGGATGACATATAGGCAGTAGTTCCTCACTGAAAGTGTCCTTAAAAGCCCATGTACAGCACTGAGGATTCTTGACTCTGTCTCTATGGCAATGTGACAGATTTTATGAAGAGAAACAATGGCCTCCGGGAGTCATAGGATTGGGGAAGGAGCTTAGCAGTCCATTCCCCATCCTCCTTTATTATGAACAGATTCTCCTTGGGTGCCTTTAGGAAACACTCTATATATGGTGTTTAATATACCACCTACACAGTCTCCCCTCTTCACTGACTTGGAAATTGCATCCAGCTTGAGGAGCTCCAGCCCTTTCTGTGGGCCTGTTTATTCCAAGATTGAAATCCAGTGTGGATTTAGTTGTTTTGTATCAAATCTGCTTGAAACCGTTGGACTCGAAGCAAACTAATTATTGTCATTGTCCATATAGCAGTAGAGAGAGTAAAAAACAGTAATAGGTTCTTAAAAGCTGTCACAACTTGAAGTGAAATAGGCTACTCTTCAACAGTTTCATCTGTAGCCTGAAGGGCTTTGGCCTTAAAAACCGTCACATATGAAATCAGATCTTAGATCATGGAATCCTAGCTGGCGTCTGGGGGCAGCTTCAGCCATTCAACTCTCTCATCAACCATTCATCTGTGGGGTTTGCTTTGAGATTGTAAGGAATGTGGAAGCAAATGAGTTTTCTTATCAAACACTCCATTTGGGTACTCTGTATCAGACCTGTCTTGGCAAATAAATAGAAGACACCAGGGTAGACTGTCATATTTTCTTAAGTGCCTCAGGAGACACATATTTTATTTCTCAAGCAGAACTTTGGTGACTAGAATTTCCTGATTTGGGGGTGTCAGTGTTGAGCAGGCAAAACTGCTAGTTACTGAGTGCCAATGAAGTTATTTCACAAAGGCAGTAGAGCCCAAGGATTGCTCCTTGGACAGCGCTACATCTGATCGGGTACAGCTTTTCTTTCTAAGAGCCTGTTACAAGTTGAAATAGTTTTGACAGTGTCTTTAAGTGCACATCTTTGTCTCCAAACATAATTAGTGTTGAAAACTGAAGCCCTTGTAGTTAAGGCTTAGTGGCTTAGCCAGCAGCTCCATCTGGTGCTTGCTAAAGGTGTTTGCTTGATTCATCTCAGTTTTACAGCAGTGTGAATACAGATGTACACAGAATTTGTAAAAGAATGTCAGCTCCAAGGTTTCAGTTTTATTGATGGCTTTCTGTTGCACACAGCACTGACATAGCTAATTGTGTTCCTGGTGAATCTCATTTGTCCTGTTGATAATGTGATAGCTGCTAATCAACTCAGCAGCCCTTTCTTGACTGAATTAACTTACTAACACTCAACATGGGGAATTATTTTTACTATTTATCTGCCAGGCTTGGAAAAAGAAAATATACTGTACTACTTAAAAGAGAAAATTGAATCTCTCTCTTATCAGTGGTGGATTTAACTTGGTTAACAAGATATTAGGCCAGGATGCCTTATTCTTTTATATTTAATGCCACATGGTGCTGAGTAGACAGGGAATGCCTTTTTTTTTTTTTAAGTGTATTTATTTATTTTGAGAGAGAAAGGGAGAATGTGAGCTTGAGCAGGGGAGAGGGAGAGAGAGAATCCCAGGCAGGCTCTGTGTTGTCAGCACTTGCCAGATGTGGGACTCAAACCCAGGAACCGAACTGAACCGTGAGATCACGACCTGATCTGAAATCAAGAGTCGAATGCTTAACCGACTGAGCCACCCAAGTGCCCCAACAGGGAATATCTTTTTAAAAAAATTCTTGGTGATTGACACGGACTGCCCTAAACTACTGATAGAAGTTACTTCCAAGTAATAGGATTACACATGATTTCTATTTTCTTTTATGCTTTTCTGATTTTTCACAGTGAACATCTATATAACAAAAGAAAAAAATTCAGGTAACAATAGAAAAAATTATTTGAAAACAAAACATATTGTAAGTTGCTGTAGCCTTGAATAATCTCAGTTCTTTCTCAAGTCTTTTCTCATTCACAGCATGGCCCTTCAGGGGGGCTTCAGCCTTCCTCATCCATAAAACAGAAGGATCAAACCGGGGCCTGCTCAGTTTTAACATTCTTAGGTTTGGGATTATCTACCTTTTTCCTGTCTCTTTAGCGTCTCCCATTCTCCTGTGTCTTTCTCTAGTATTAATACTCAACATGATGTAGTTTTTGCCATCTTAAACTAAGGAAATCCTTTCTGGACAGCACCTCCTCCCCATATATGCCTGGCTCTTTCTTTCTTCTACTTCCCACATAAACTCTTCCAAAAGTTGTCTACAATTACTCACTCTACCTTCTCACTCTTCAGCTGACCACAGTCTGCTTTCCATCCCCACTGCTGCATCAAAATAGTTACAGTTGAAGTCACCAATGAGCTCATGTTACCAAGTCCAATGGGCAATTTAGGTCCTCAGTCCCCCCATTACCCCTCCGCAGCATTTGAAATAGTTGTCTTCTCCCCCTTCATGAAATCTCCTCATCTGGCTCTGTGTCACACAGTTATGACTGTTATTTTTTAGGTTTTGGTTTTTTGTTTTTTGGGTTTTTTTGCTAAATGAATAAAATGTTTATTTTTCTTTTTTTTTTTTCCTTTTCCTGAAATTTATTGTCAAATTGGTTTCCATACAACACCCAGTGCTCATCCCAACAGGTGCCCTCCTCAATGCCCATCACCCACTTTCCCCTCCCTCCCACCCCCCATCAACCCTCAGTTTATTCATTTTTGAGTTTTCTTAAGAGTTATTCTCTTCTCCCTGGTTCACCCACCAAGACCACCTCCCCAGCTCACTCTTCTTTTCTTTTTAGCCTGGATATTTCTGTAGTTATTCCCAAACCCACAAGAACAGCAGAATTCCCTTCTGTGTTCCAGACTTCTAAATTCACCTGTTTTCTCTATTATATGGTAACAAAATATGGACTAATAATCTTATTGCCAAAAAGTTGCATCATCTCCTCTAGTGTTGTCTATCTCAGTAAATGGCCCCACAAATCATTTAAGTACATAAACCCAAATCTCAACATCTATTACTCTCTCCAGAATCTAGTCATTCGTGAATCTACATTTCTCTGCCTTCCATGATGCCACATCCTAATTCAGATCTTCATCATATCTTATTTTGCCAACAGCAGCCCTTCGAACAGTCTCCTGGCTTTCTCTCCTGTCTTCCACCAGCTTATTGTCCATATAGCAGCCAGAGCTGTTTTTTATTTTTAAGTCAGATGTATTAAGGTTTGATTTATATAATCTTTTTTTAGTGTACAGTTCTATAAATTTTGACAAATGCATGGAGTCCTATAACCACCACCACACATTTGGATTATTCCAGTTTTTGCCTATAAACCTTTGTGTACAGGCTATAATGCAAACATAACTTTTCATTTCTCTTGGGTGAGTACCTATTGGTGAGACTGCTGGGTCCCATGGAAAGCTTGTGCTCAACTTTTATGAGAAACTGCCAAACTGTTTTCCAAAGTGGCTGTGCCATCTGCATTCCCACCAGCACCATATGAATTTCACTTGCACCACATTCTCCCTCAGTATTTGGTTTTGTTTTCATTTTAACCTTTCTAATAGATGCATAGTGGCAGCTCACTGCAGTTTTAATGTGCATTTCTGTATGACTAAGGATATTTAGCACCTTTCACATGTTAATATGCAATCCATGTACTTTTGGTGAAGTGACTGCTCAAACCTTTTGCCGACTTTTTATCAGATATTTTCTTTTTATTAAATATTGAAAGTTCTTCATATATTCTGGATACAAAGTCCTTTGTCAGATATGTACTTGGCAAAAAACTTCTCATCTGTGGCTTATCTTTCATTCTCTTATCAGTATCTTTGTCAGAGCAAACATTTTTAAAATTTGATAAAATCCAAATTGTCTGTTTTTTTTTTTTTTTAATGAATCATGCTTTTCATATTGTATCTGGGAACTCAGCCTACTTCAAGGTCACAAAGATTTTCTTCTGTTTTTTTCCTATTAAAACCTCTATAGCTTTACACTTTAGTATATGTACTGCTGTAGCGAGCACTATAGCTTTACACTTTATGCTTAGATCTGGGGTAATTTTCATATACAGTATGTGAGGTATGAATCAAGGTTTACTTTGTTGCCTATGGATATCCAATTATTCTAGCACATTTGTTGAAAAGAATATTCACTGATAGAGGCATGTATCAGTTGCCTATATTTGTAGGGTTCTGTTTCTGGACTCCTTTCTGTGCCTATTTTGATCTATGTCAGGGGTCAGCACAGTTTTTCTGTAAAGAACTAGATAGTAAGTATTTTAGGTTCTATAGGCCCAAAGGCAAAATTGGAGATATTATGTAAGTACTTGTATAACAAGAGAAAAAATTTTTCCGTGAATTTTTAAAACAAATTTCAAAATACGGTAATTGAGTACAATTTTCTGAAACACAGCTCTACTAATACAAACAGTGGAATTCTTTTTTGGGATAGGGATAACATTTTGCTTAATTAGGATGCAAAGTTAGTGTTTCCTCTTATCAAACTTGATTATAAATGTTTATTGATGCATATCTGTAGTGAAATTTGACATTTTTATCTTGGAAAAATGTCTTTTTACATGGGTGATACACATAGCTGTAGAAATGCTGCCATTTGTGGAGTGCTTGAAAAGCACGGCAAAAGGGCACCTGGGCGGCTCAGTCGGTTGAACATCTGACTTCGGCTCAGGTCATGATCTCGTGGTCTGTGGGTTTGAGCCCCGCGTCGGGCTCTGTGCTGACAGCTCAGAGCCTGGAGCCTGCTTCAGATTCTGTGTCTCCCTCTCTCTCTGCCCCTCCCCCGCTCATGCTCTGTGTCTCTCTCTCTCTCTGTCAAAAATAAACATTAAAAAAAAAATTTTTTTAAAGAAAAGCACTGCAAAGTGATGAGAGCGCCCCATGCAGTCTGTCCCAAGCTCCTCAACTCCCCACTGTAGCATAAAGCCGCCAGGAACAGTATGCAAACAAATGAGCCTGGCTATCTTCCCATAAAGCTTTATTTATGGGCACTCTATTGGGAATTTCATGTAATTTTCACTTGTCACAAAATACTATTCTTTTGGATTTTTTAATCATTTGAAAAATTTTAAAGCATCCTTAGTTTAGGACATACAAAAACAGGCAGCAGGCTAGATTTGTTTGCCCCACTTTCCCCATTTATGTTTCTATCTTTTGCCAGTACCCCATTGTCAGGATTACTGTAGCTTTATGCTAAGTCTTAAAATCAGGTAATATGAGTCCTCCAACTTCGTTCTTTTTCAAAATTGCTTTGGCTATTCTAGTTCCTTTGCCTTTCTGTATAAATTTTAGAATTAGTTTGTTGATTTCTCCTAAAAAATCCTGCTTGGATTTTTTTAGAATTATGTTGAATCTACAGAGCAGTTTGGGAGAAATTAACGTCTTCATAATACTGAGAGAACTTGGTATCTCTCTCCACTTACTTAGGTCCACTTTGATACCTTTTTATCAGCATTTTGTAGTTTTCTACATAGAGATTTTAGATTTTGTACATATTTTGTTAGATCTGTAGCTACGTATCGTATTTCTTGTATTTTCCTCAGAGCTGGCTTTTTTAAATGCAAATTGGATCATGTTGTTTCCCCTATTTAAAACCTTTCAGTGTCTTCCCACTCCTCTTAAGATAAACTCTGTAATCTTTAAAAGCCTAAAGGGCCGTGCACGATCTGGCCCGTGCTTTCCTTTTCAGCCTAATTTTATGCCATTCTTTTCCTTGCTCAAAATGTTCCAATCTCAGACTAGCAGGAAATGCTTTTATCAACTAAGGGATAGCTTTTTGAATATCCTAAGGACTAAATAAATGTTTTCAAACAAACACTTGAAAAATATACTCTTACCATATTGAAATGAGCCATTTGATAATCTCCAGCAAAGAATGAACTTAGGTTTCAGCCAGGCTGTTGGGCTCTCTGTATGGAATACTTTGATCTTTAAGTCTGTACTTCTTTCACTGAGGCAGAATGCTTTATGAGTATTGTTCACAAGGGACTTAGCTCTGTGTGTGTGTGTGTGTGTGTGTGTGCGTGCGTGCATGCGTGTGTGTGCACACATACACGTGTGCACACACACATGCAAGCTAAAGAAAATATTCTTTTCTTTACACGCATGCTGAGACTCGACAGAAAGGCTGCATTTCTAATGAAACGAAAGATCTTTTTTGCTGTCATTATACATGAGTAAACTCTCTAGCCATTAAAATAGTCTTACACATACATGCCTACTGCCAACTTTATTATAATATCCAAATTAGAAATATAACACTGTAGTGATATTCTGTGGGAAAGTCTGCAGCTCTGTGCCTAAGACAAAAGGGAGAGTCACAAGATTAGTTTTTTTTTTTAAATAAACTTTAAACCCAGCACATTTAGTCAAACCGTATTTATTTAGCTCCTTGTGCTAGACATGTAGAGATGAACAAGATAGAGCCCAGACCTTAAAAAGCTCAAAAACTAGTGAGTAAACAGACAATTTAAAATGAAAGTGCAGGGCACCTACCTGGGTGGCTCAATCAGTTAGGTGACCAACTCTTGATTTTGCCTCAAATCATGATTCATGATTCATGAGATTGAGCCCCACTTTGGGCTCTGTGCAGACAGCAGACAGCACGGAGCCTGCTTGGGATTCTCTCTACCCGGCTTGCACACACATATGCACACTCTCTCTTTCTCAAAATAAATACATAAACTTTTTTTTTTTTTAATGAAAGTGCTTGTTCATGGAGGTATGTCTAAGTGGCTTTGATAGTATCAAGGAGAAATGAGTAGCCCAGTGGGATTTACAACATTAATAAGACTAGCTGATGTTTAAGACATAAGGCTAGAAGGGAGGCAAAGACCAAATCATGAAAACCTAAGGGGCTTGTGTTCCTTCCTAGAACTCAGAGGTTCCAACACCTCAGTGCACTTAAAACTTGTTAAAACAAACAAACAAACACGGAGAACTTGTTTTAAAAAATCAAATTTGTGGACTCTTCCCTCAGAGATTGACTACGTAGGTGTGTAGTGCTTCCCCAAGTGGTTCTTACTTAGCTGGCAACCCCTAGTCTGCACACTGACATTTGAGAGTCAGTGGGTAGGTAAGACTGAGCACAGAATAGTTAAGCTAGGTAGTAAGTTGATCCTCTTAGCTTTTCAGAAAGGTAAATCTGATGGTAGTATCTCATTAAATACGAATTCTGATCCAGTAGGTCTGGGGTTATACCTGAAATACTGCATTTCTAACAAGTTCCCAAATAAGGCTGATACTCCTTATGTGGGGACCACATTTTGAGTAGCAAATGTAGAGAGGTTGGATTGGAGTGGGGTGAGACTGCAAGCATGAAGATCAGTTAACAGCTTATTGCAGGAATCTAGGCAAAAGATGGTGAATATCTGAACCGCTAGCAGGGTCTGGTAATGACAAGAAAGAGTTCCAGTGAAATGTAATAGATAGAATTGGCAAGACTAATTTAAGGAGTTAGAAGTGAAGGAAGAGGTGTCAAGAATTGAGTTTAGTTATCTAAGTAGATGATGGGGACATTAACTGAAATAGGGTAAAGACAGAGAAAGGAGGTGGCCTGGAGAGTAGAGGAGGGCTGATTAGAGTAGAAATGTTTCTTGCAGTTGAGAAAAGGGGTAGCCGGAGGCTTCGTTTGAATGCACTCAGATTGAGGAGTCTATGAGGTAGCCAAATTAAAAGGGCAGGTGGAGGAGGAAACTACAGTGGACTAAGAAGTATCACACAGGTTGTAGATAATAAAAAGAGCAGTTTGAAACGCATTTCCAGAAGGGGAAGTTCACAGTAGCGTTGCCACATAGATATCAAGTGAAAGATTATATATAGTTCAATGAGAGTATACAAAAATTATGGCTGAAAGACGAACTTTCCAAAATGCTAACTGGCTTAAGGAGTTCAGAAAGCACCCAAATTAATTAATCTTTCAATCTGTTCACTTAAAGAAAAGTTTAGGAGTGGAGCCAATTTTTTTAAGTCATTCATCATGATAAGCCTCGTTGTGCCTTTTCCATTTAGATTTTCTTTTTTTTTTTTTCCCTCCCACAGATTGATCATACTTACAAGAGCTGCTATGATACATAGGGGAGGTGAAAACTGATGGATGAAAGTTTTGCTATGCACTGAAAGGAAAGCATTGTCTGTGAAGGTCTTTTCTTAAAAATGTCTGCTTGTAACACCTTTACTGAACACGTGTGGAAACCTGGTGAATGCAAGAACTGCTTTAAGCCTAAAAGCTTACACCAGCTCCCCCCAGACCCTGAGAAGGCACCCGCCACCCATGGCAATGTGAAAACTAATGCCAATCACAGTAATAACCACCGCATGAGGAACACTGGGAATTTCCGTCCTCCTGTGGCTAAAAAACCCACTATAGCTGTGAAACCCACTATGATGGTGGCAGATGGGCAGAGTGTATGTGGTGAACTTAGTATCCAAGAACACTGTGAGAACAAACCTGTCATCATAGGGTGGAACCGAAACAGGACGGCCTTGAATCAGAAACCACTTAATAATAATAATGAAGATGATATTGAAGGATTTAGCCACGTTCCTAAGCCCTATGGCAATAATGATAGTGCAAAGAAGATACCAAATAACAATAATGGTCTAACTGATGTGTTAAAAGAGATAGCAGGCTTGGATACCACCCCTCAGATGAGAGGAAATGAAACAAACTCCAGAGAAACATTCTTAGGAAGAATAAATGATTGCTATAAAAGATCATTGGAAAGAAAGCTTCCACCAAGTTGCATGATGGGCGGTATAAAGGATACTCAGGGCAAGCATGTTATTCTGAGTGGGAGCACAGAAGTGATCAGTAATGAAGGGGGCCGGTTCTGTTACCCAGAGTTTTCTAGTGGCGAGGAGAGTGAGGAAGATGTACTTTTCAGTAACATGGAGGAGGAGCATGAGAGCTGGGATGAGAGCGACGAAGAGCTGCTGGCCATGGAGATTCGCATGAGAGGGCAGCCCCGCTTTGCTAACTTCAGGGCAAATACTCTGTCTCCTGTTCGATTCTTTGTGGACAAAAAATGGAATACTGTCCCCCTGCGAAATAAGTCTCTGCAGAGAATCTGTGCTGTAGACTATGATGACAGTTATGATGAAATCCTAAATGGTTATGAAGAGAATTCTGTGGTCTCCTGTGGACCAGGAAGCATGCAGAGCATGGTGTCATCTGACTCTACATCACCAGACTCTTCTTTAACAGAAGAGTCACGTTCTGAGACAGCCAGTGGTTTATCCCAGAAGATCTGTAATGGAGGAGTATCTCCTGGTAACCCGGGAAGTTCTAAGGACATGAAGGAAAGTGAGCCCAATTATGAAAGTCTCTCTGGTAATAATCAGGAAAAGGACTCCTCACAAGCACCTAAAAGCTCAGTAAAAGTCCCAGAAACACACAAAGCAGTCCTTGCTCTCCGATTAGAAGAGAAGGACGGCAAGATTGCTGTACAGACTGAGAAGCAAGAAAGTAAAGCCTCTACCGATATTGCTGGGCAAGCAGTAACCATTAACCTTGTCCCCGTAGAAGAGCAAGCAAAGCCCTACCGAGTTGTGAGTCTGGAACAGCCACTGTGCAAGCCATATACTATCGTGGACGTGTCGGCAGCCATGGCCACTGAGCACCTCGAGGGCCCTATTAGCAGCCCCAAGACAAAAATCTCCTCTTCTACTCCAAACTCTCCGATGACATCACCTGCATCGACGTCAGGACAAATAAGTGCCCACTTCCAAAAATCCAGTGCAATACGATACCAGGAAGTATGGACTTCCAGTACCAGTCCACGACAAAAGATACCCAAGGTGGAATTAATTGGTGGTGGAACTGGACCAAATGTCCCTCCAAGGAAAAACTGTCACAAGTCAGCACCTACTTCACCGACAACTACAAACATTTCCTCTAAAACCATCCCTGTTAAGTCACCCAATTTGTCTGAAATAAAATTTAATAGTTATAACAATGCTGGCATGCCACCTTTTCCAATCATCATTCACGACGAGCCAACCTATGCTCGGAGTTCTAAAAATGCCATCAAAGTTCCCATTGTAATCAACCCAAATGCATATGACAATCTAGCCATTTATAAAAGTTTTCTTGGAACAAGTGGAGAACTCTCAGTGAAGGGAAAAACCACAAGTGTAATAAGCCATACTTATGAAGAAATAGAAACTGAAAAACTGTCCGATAACACCACTAGCAAACCTACTGAGTGCCCCCAAGCCAAAGGGCTTTCAAGCAGCACAGAGCGTAAAAGGGGCTCAGTGGCTCAAAAGGTTCAGGAGTTTAACAGCTGTCTGAACAGAGGTCAGTCTTCACCACAGAAAAGTTATAGTTCTGGCCACAGCTCCCCAACAAAGATCCAGAGAACCACTCAAGAACCTGTGGCCCAAATAGAAGGCACTCAGGAGTCTCAGACGGTCAGCAGCAGCAGCAGCACCAGCACCAGAGAGAAAGCAAGCACAGTGCTTTCTCAGATTGTGGCTTCTATCCAACCACCACAGTCTCCTCCAGAAATGCCCCAGTCTGGCCCTAAAGCATGCAGTGTGGAAGAGCTCTATGCAGTCCCTCCAGATGCTGACGCTGCTAAGAGTACACCAGTCCGACCCAAGTCTCTCTTTACGTCTCAGCCCAGTGGGGAGGCTGAAGCCCCTCAGACCACAGAAAGTCCCACTGCCAGAGTACGGAAAGATCCACTCGCAAAGCCAGTCACTGCCCCTCTCTCCAAGTTAGTGGCTAACTCCCAGGGTGAGCCACCCCCTCCCTTCCCCCCACCTCGTTCTACTTCCTCCCCTTACCATGCGGGCAACCTTTTGCAGAGGCATTTCACCAACTGGACCAAGCCAACCAGTCCTACCAGGTCAACGGAAGCTGAATCAGTTTTGCACTCTGAAGGCAGCAGGCGGACAGCTGATGCAAAACCTAAACGCTGGATATCATTTAAAAGCTTCTTCCGCCGCCGGAAAACAGACGAGGAGGATGACAAAGAGAAAGACCGAGAGAAAGGGAAACTGGTGGGCCTGGATGGCACAGTCATCCACATGCTGCCGCCTCCTCCAGTTCAGCGCCATCACTGGTTCACAGAGGCAAAAGGACAGTCCAGTGAGAAGCCAGCCATTGTCTTTATGTACAGGTGTGATCCTGCCCAAAGCCAGCTCGGTGTGGATCAGAAGGCCAGAGCAGACCAGTCAGCACTTGTAGAAAAAGATGGGACAGAGGATGGGTTACTACAGGACTCAGAGAAGAAGAAAAGGAGTCATTCTTCTCCGTCACAGATCCCTAAAAAAATTCTCAGGTACGTAAAATAGAATGGCAGAATATGAGAATTTTTTAACACATTTTTAGATGCTAAGTTTTTTATATCTTTCAGGTTGCATAAGAGCCATTTCTGTCTGGAAGTAGCACTCAGTGGCCATCATCTATCTTTATAACTGCATTCCAAGATTAGAGTATTATTAAAGTGATCTTATTGCACTGAACAAGGTTTATGGCCCTGGATCTTTAGCTAAAGTAGCCTGCTGCGTTCTGGTGAGTGCAGAGGGGCTTGAACATAGAAAAGCAAATCCATAACACCCTAATAGCAGTAAATAATATGTTGCTTTGAAATGCTATGATAGTGTGAAGAAGAAACAGGATCAAATGAATAAATGGTGATACTCTTCTTACCCTCACTGTAGATGGAATAAAGCTCTTCAAGCGATTTGTTCTGGCTTTCACCAAGGTGTAGCTCTATATCCTTACTTTGTTTTCAGGGAAAATTTGTTTTTTTAATGCTGTCTCTTTCTGTCTTCCTTCCAAGTATTGTGGAAATTTTGGGGTGGGGGTGGAGTTGGGGGCAAGCAGTCTGTAGTTATTTAACATGTAGGTGATATAAGAGAAGATGGTTACTGAGATTGAGACCCAGTAGTAGAATCCATAATGCCAGCTGGGCAAACGGCCCACCTGCCTCAGTTCTCTAGGTATCCATTTTCTTTCCTTCTTTAATAACTCTTTCTTGATCACCTACTCTGTGTAAAGCACATTGTAAATAGTTCTCTTGAATCCATACAACAGCCCTACAAATTGGTTTATACAGATGAGGAAACTGAAAATCAGAGAAGTTAAGAATTGACCAGATTCACATAGCTCACAACTGCCAGAGTCAGAATTCAAACTTTGGTTTGGCTGACTCTAAAGCTTGCATTCTTCCCACAGTGTTGCACTGTTAATGAACACAAGAGTAAAGGAAGTTTTTATATTTTCACTTGTAATCATTCACATAAACATTTATGTTTAGGAAGCCTAAAATTGTTGTTTCTCATTCATATTGTAAGCAAAATTAATGAACTGCCAATAAAAACAAGAACCACTATCCCAAATTTGTAACAAATGGGATGATTTCTTTATATCCCCTGTACTTCTTAATTTATTTATTTTTAAACATTTCATTTATTTATTTATTTATTTATTTATTTATTTATTTATATGAATATAATTTATTGTCAAGTTGGCTTATATACAATACCCAGTGCTCATCCCAACAAGTGCCCTCCTCATGCCCATCACCCATTTTCTCCTCTCCCCCATGCCCCCCCATCCACCCTCAGTTTTTTCTCTGTATTTAAGAGTCTCTTGTGGTTTGCCTCCCTCCCTCTCTGTAGCTTTCTTCCTTCCCTTTCTTCCCCCATGATCTTCTGTTAAGTTTCTCAAGATCCACATATGATTGAAAACATGGTATCTGTCCTTCTCTGACTTATTTCACTCAGCATAATGCCTTCTAGTTCCATCCACATTGCTGCAAATGACATTAAACATTTTATTTTTAAGTAATCTCTACACCCAATATGCAGCTCGAACCCACAACCGCATGATCAAGAGTCACATGCTTTACCGACTAAGCCAGCCAGGCACCCCAGTACTTTTTACTTTTAAACAAAGATATGCCCCGAGTATTCTTTCATCTGATTCTAAGTCTGCCTCCCTGTTGACTTACAGTAAGCCTTTTCTACCAGGCCTGGCATTTTCTTTGGCAAAGACAGCAAACTCTTATGATAGGGCAGATCCTCTTACCAGCTTTTTTATTAGAAAAGTATAAATAAAAATGAAGTGAGTACTTAATGCCTTCACTTTTTCGAGCAAAATGTTAGCAAGTGTATATGTTTATCTGTATACTCTTTACAAAAATAAGCTTTTTACATAACCCCCAAATAGTTGTCAAAATGCTAGCAAGTTCCTGTTTTCCTTAAGTCCATATAATAACAAAGCAAGCAGAATAGTAGTAATATATTCCTGGAAAGAGTAGTCTTGTCATAGGTAGTTGAAAGTGGATGATAGAATATTGTACTCCAGTAGTAATAAAACACATGTATTGCAGGTTACTGTTTTATTTAGGAAAAAAGCAATTTAAGTAGCACATGGTTGGAGTTACTTATGTCAGATAGTTCTTGCAGATCGATAAATGGCTTCACTCTTCATTAAGTATGGCTGTGGTGTGTTTATCTGCCTCCTGGAAGAGAGAGCCAAGACTGATTTGGCATCTCTTCTGTGAAATGAGATTCTCTGCTTTGGCTCCGTGCCACCGTATGTGGGCTTGAGGGCAGCCCAGGCCCTGTGGCATGGCAGACCCCTTACTGTACAGCTTATATTTTCACAGATGTTTTAATGAGCTGGTCATATTTTCCAAATTTTATCAGTTCTTAGTAAGTAACATCCCTGAATCCAAATGATGCAGTTGGTGTGCCCCATTGGTTTCAAATGTAACCATGCACCACAATAACTTGAGGGCTGTTAAAACAGAGATTGCTAGGCCCCACGCCCACAGTTTCTGATGCAGTAGGTCTGGGGTGGTGTGGGTCCTGATAATTTGCACTTCTCACAAGTTCCCCGGTGGTGGTGGTGCTGCTGCTGCTGCTGCTCCTGCTGCTGCTCCTGGGGCTACACTTTGAGAGCCACTGACCTCACCGCCATCCTAAATCTAAAGATATGTGCTGCAGTCTAAGTAAAGCATGTGTGAGGTATTAAGATTTCCTTAGAGGCACCCTGGAATTTTCACATTTCATAATGGCTCAGATTGAGCAGAAAAAGAGGTTTTAAGTAGTGCTTTTTTTTTAATTGTTTGGAAAGTTTTAAAGATACATCATTTGCTTTTTCAATAATTACTTAATTGGATACACCATTGGTATTTACTTAAAGCAACTTTGAAAGGGAAAAACATTACTGTCAAATGTCAGCATTTGTGTTTCCATCCTGATGGTGGTGGTAATCATTAAATTACCATCCCGCTGTTGGAAGAAATGAAAATTCAAGTTTTTCTATAAGTAATGAAGATACCAAATCCAAACTGTAAGAAATGAAAAATACTTGACTTCAGGCCAAACCCTAAAAGATAATGGACTTTGTAGAGCCTTTTATTATGGGATTGTTACTAAATTTATTTATTTGACTGTTCAGGTGACGTAAATTGAGTATCTTCAGTATGCTGTATATGTGCCATAGGGACAAACAGGGAAAAGATGATCACACTGCTGAAATAACAGGCTTGGGTTTGACTTCACTTTAGCTATTTGTCTGGTTCTTCAGTGTACAGTGACTATAATGATACCTATCACACACAGTTAATTTGAGGATATAATAGGAAAACACATAAAAGATTTTGCACAGGGTCTGACACACATTGGGCGCTTTAAGATGTTAGTAGCCCCTCTGCCTTCGATATAATAAATGCTAAAACAATGTATGTGTGTAGCGACACAGAAGCATAAAAGACAGTGATTAGATCAGCTTAGAAGAGACTTCTCTCAGAAAGGAAATACACACCAGGTCTTAAAAGACAGATAGGATTTTTCCCACTGCTTACGAAAGACATTGTAGGCAAAAGGAACAATATATGCAGAGCCGCAGAGGAGATGATGATGGCAAGCAGAATCAAGACAGGTGGCTGGGGCGTCTGGATGGCCCAGTCGGTTAAGCATCCGACTTCAGCTCAGGTCATGATCTCATGGTTCTTGCATTCGAGCCCTGCATCAGGCTCTGTACTGACAGCCCAGAGCCTGGAGGCTGCTTCAGATTCTGTGTCTCCCTCTCTCACTGCCCCTCCCCCACTCGTGCTCTGTCTCTCTCTTTCAAAAATAAATAAACATTTAAAAAGTTAAAAAAAAAAAAAGACAGGTGGCTGGAAAAGGATGACGAAGAGACCAGTGGTTCTTCAAATGTGGTCAAAGCAAGGTCAAATAGCGATCACGCACAAGTCACCACTTTCATAAGACATTATTCTTTTCACTACGTTGACATTTGCACTGGTGGCACAAAAACAATAGTATGTAAAACTACTTACACCTTAACAGAAATCAAAGCCATCGCATAATATTGTCCAAATAGTTAAAAAAAAAAAAAAAGTTTCACTTAAACATGTCCTTGATGAAGTAGTTTTATTAAATCTCAGCCCTTGAGGCTATGTCTGTTAAATGGGAAGTATACATGAAGTGCTTCTGTTGCACACCAAAGTATGATGGCTACCTCAAGGAAGAACACTTGGGAAATAGTTTGAGTTTCAAGATTTGGGTTACAAAGCTGAACTACCCCCCCCCCACCCCATTTTCATGGACTACCTTGAAAGAACAAGTGGCTGATCCCCTGTGGCTGGCTATTCAGACTTGAGTGTTTGGCAGATATTTTCTCAAGAATGAGCATAGCCTATTACTTAAAGGAAAACAATGGACAGTATTTGTTGTCAATGATAAAATTCAGGCTTTCAAATAAAAGTAAGAATTTTTGAAAACTTGTATCTGCCACCATGACCTTGACAGCTTCCTGATACTTAGAGATTTTTCTGATGAGATTGGTGGTGGTGGTGGTATTTTTAATATCATATGATGAAATGTGCCAAAATTTGGAAGATCTGCATAACCCAGTGAACTGGCAATTTCCAAATGACCTAATGCATGATATTACAAAATTACGCATATGTTGAAACTGCAAATTAGACCAATAGATTTTTATGTAACTGAGTCCAAAAGGTTTATTATTAATGGTTTCAGATTTCACATTGCAAGTAACCTTTAAGGGACTTCTACTTACCAAGTTCTGGTATAATACCAAGAAGAATATTCATAATTATCTAAAAGTCTACTGATACACTCCTCCCTTTCCCACCCATATATCTGGATGAGATCAAATTTTTTTCATTACAGTTGACTCTTGAATAACACAGGTTTGAACTGCACAGGTCTACTTATGTGTGGATTTTTCTTAAATAACATACAGTACTGTAAATGTATTTTCTCTTATGATTTTAATACCATTTTCTTTTCTCTAGCTTACTTTAAGAACACATTATATAATAATATATGACATACAAAATATGTGTTAATTGACTATGTTATGAGTAAGGCTTCTGCTCAATAGTAGGCTATTAGTAGTAAGTTTTGGGGGAGTCAAAAGTTATACGCAGATTTTTGACTGTACAAGGGACAGTGCCCCTAACCCCCACATTGTTCAAGGGTTTTAAAGGGTTTTTAAAATTTTTTTAAATTATTTTAAAGGGTTTATTATTTTAAATGAACTAGTAACTATTTTTAAATTTTCTCAATTTTAATTTCTCATATAATATCAATAGCTACAATTCACATAAGCAAGAGCCCTTGCACTTCTCAATAATTTTTAAGTGTAAAGGAATCCCAAGAACAAAAAACTGGAGAAGTGCTGAGACAAACTGTGAAGAGGCTTGCATGATATGTTGAAATATTTGGCCCTTATCTTGTAGATTTTGTAGCAGAAACAGGTTTTATGGGGGGAAGTATGTGACTTTTTTATTTTTTTATTTTTTATTCTTTTAAAGATTTATTTTTTAAGTAACCTCTACATCCAGTGTGGGGCTTGAATTTACAACCCTGAGATCAAGAGTCACATGTTCCACCGACTGAGCCAGCCAGGTGCCCCAATATTTTTTAATTTTAATAAAATTTTTTCTGGCAGTGGCATTGAAAATGGACTGGAAAATGGAAATACTGATGACAGGGATACTAGTCAAATTTGGGCTCCTGTGGAATATATCCACAGGCATCATTTCTATCTGGCTAAGTCTGGATCATGAGGAGTTAATTTAATGGTTATTCTAGTCTGTGATCGGGTGGGAATTCCTCCACTATCATTTTTACGCACACTAGCCTACCTGCCATCTCTGCAGCTCTTTGGGTGTCCATAGCATGAGGAGTAATACTACATAGGAAGAAAAATGTAAGCACTGGAGTCAGATTCAGATTTGAATTCTATGTATACCACTGGTAGGTGTGTGACTTTTGACTTAACCTCTCTAAGCTAAGGCTTTCCAACCTGTACAGTAGTGATACTAATACCTACCTAACAGAGCTATTATGAGGACTAAATTGATACCTATAAAGCATCTAGCACAGTATCTAGGAATAGGGTTGGCCTCTTTACAAATTCTGTTTAGGGCACCATAATTTAAGATGATCCTTGCTGAATGTCTTGCCTCTGCAGTCTGTTTTAGAACAGCCAAGTGTTCTTTCTTAAACATAAATCCAGTCATAAGCCCAAACTGCAGAAAGCCCTGTATATGTGACTGTCTACTTGTTTAATTTTACTTACTCTCTTGCTCATGAACCCCAGTTATTCTGGCTTCCTTTCTTTCTGAGGGCCTTGTTGATAATGTTGACCGTGAATACTACAGGACTACCTTTTAAGGGATACCATCTTAAAATGGGTCCTTTTATTTATTTCCATTTTATTTTAAAGTTTTTGTGAAAGAAAATTTTAAACATATACAAAAGTAGATAAATTAGTAAAATGAACTACCATTTACCCCAAACCCACATTTCCAACAGTTACCAATTTATGGCCAATCTTGTTTCATCTATAACCTTTTCTTCTTCCCCACATTATTTTGAAGCAAATCCCAGACATTGCATTTGTAAATGTTTCAGTATGTATCACTAAAAGTTAAAATCCTTTCCTTTCTTTCCTTCCTTCCTTCCTTCCTTCCTTCCTTCCTTCCTTCCTTCCTTTGCTTTCTTCTTTCCTTTTCCATCCTGACCATATACCAGAAAGGATTCTGTAAACTTTAATGGCTAACTCCTGGCTAAATAGCATCTGGTATCCAGATTTTAAATACTGGGTATATTCTGATAACTCCATCCCTGACCTACCCCATGATTCACATGCTTATCCACTTGATATCTCCACTTGAACATCAAATGGACCTCTCAAATGAGGCATGTCCAAAACAGAATTCTTGATTTTTCCCTCCAAATCTATTCCATCCCAAGTCTTCCCTTCTTGGTAAATGATCCCACCATCCATCCAATTGCTTATTCCAAAAAGTAGGGGTCATCCTTGATCCTTCTCTTCCCCACACCCCCTACATAGAAAATATCGGCAAGTCTTGTTAACTCATCCTCTAGAATAATACATCCCAAATCTGTTTACTTCTTTCCATCTCTGCTCTACCACTGTGGTCCAAACCACCATCATCTCACCTGATTTACTAAAGTATTTTCCTAATTGATTTCCCTGCTTTAATCTCTTGCCTCTTCTAATCTAGTCTCTCTAGGATAGCTAAGTTGCCAAGTACTCTTTTTCAAATCAAATCGCATAGTGTCAACACAGTGAAGAAAGTCCCTACATAATATGACCTCTGCCTACTGTCTACCTATTTAACCTATCTCCTATTCATCCCCTTGTTCACAAACTTCTCACAATAGTTTTCTTTCTGTTCTTCATATGTGCCAAACATAACCCCTTTTTTAATCAGCTACTCACTCTCTTTGGCATGCTTTCTTCAGATTTTTGTATGGCAAGCTCCTTGTCATTCAGCTCTCAATTTAAGTGTCACTTCCCCTACCTTCAGTCACTCCCCATTACATCATCCTTTTTTATTTTTGATTTATTCACGTGTTTATCACTTTTTCCCCCCCACTATTCTGTCTTCATTTTACTCCTCCCTTCTGGATTCAGTTTCCGTTTAGTAGTCTTTTCAGTAAGCTGTGTGGTAAATTCTAAAATCATCTTGATTTCATAATTGGTAGGCAGTATCTTTTGCCAATCACATGTCCTTAAAAATTTTGTTGAAAAACATTTTTTCTAATCAGTTACAAAAACTTAGTGCCTAAGAAAATAACTGTAATTCACCCAAAATAACTTTAATACTTCCAGACAAAGTTAAGGATCTCATTTGCCCACTGAAGGGCCTCTTTTGGCTAACCTTTCCAGCTTCACCAGCCCTGAACATCCTGTTCCTAATTAGCAAAGCCCCCCAGTGTATCATGTAAGTCTGGTTTCTCTGAGACTCCCAGAAACATCTCAGGAATTCAACTGTGCCTCACACTGCTGGGATTCTGTCCAAACCTCTGCCAACTTCTGTTTTGGACAGGGAGATAAGGTTTGGCACACCTTTGCTGCCTTAGGAATGCCATTCATCTGTATAAGCCTTCCTCTATCCTTCCAAGATCTTTTTTTATCTTCTTAGAGCCCATAGAACTAAGCTATATTCCTTAGTAATCCAGGAGTCGATTCTAGGAACCTTCTAATCCACTCCAGGGTTCAAGGATATATAGAAGAAGTTGGAGAACTATGGCCTATAGGCCAAATCCAACCTGTCACCCCTTTCTGTAAATCAAGTTTTATTGGAAAACAGCCACACTCATCCATTTGCATGTTGTCTATGGCTACTTTTGCACTATAACAGCAGCCTTAGGTGCAACAGACACCATGTGGCCTGTAAAGCCTAAACTATTTACTATCTGACTCTTCACAGAAAAAGTTGACTGAGCCTCTGAACTAAGCTATAATAAATACCTGAATTGTCTGTGGTTGTCAGGCATACTAGTGGCTTATGTCCATTCTAGCCAAACACTATACAGGTTTGCTACTCACTAAAGTACCCAAAGTCTAGACCTCTTTATAAGACATATGTGTATGCATATATAGTATGGAAAAAGAAAGTCTGAGCACTTTTCAGATTGTGGTAGAATGTAACGTCCTTCTCTTTCTGTAAAGTTAGAAGCTTAAGGTTTTTTTTAAATGCTTATGCTCCAGTTATATCTTAATTTGCATTATCTCTATTCTTTGCTAAGAGAACCCTATCAAAGTCATCTTTTCATGCTTAGGACCAGAATGGCCTCTGAAAATCAAATTCCTGTTTCTCATAAAGAAAAAAAAAAAATTGGAGAGAGAAGCTGAAAATAGCTGCTTGCTCTCCTGATCATATATTCTTTGCTCTAAAGAAACTTCTGGACTATAAGCATTTATAAAGATCACATCTACATTTGCTGACATACGGTTCTTAAAGTTAGATGAGTTCATAAAGTCCTTACTATTGAACTTTTAAGTAATCCTTTTAGAGAAAACTGATCTCTCACTTTATCCTAATCACAGAATGATGCAGAATAGTTGTGTTTATGTGCACCATGATAGGGTGGTTTTCAGACAGCTTTACATTCCTTTCCTTCTGGAAGGTGATAAAACTCCAGAGAAGTAAGCTGCCTTGCTTAGAGTTTCATAATGAATATATTCCCAAGTAAAGAATCCAGCTGAGACTTCCCTCACTTACTGGGTCAGCTTTGTTTCCTTGTTCGCCTAATTAATCCAAAGTTACATACCAATATCTTATTACATAATTTTTTTGTTTTATTTTTTGTTTTTTTTTTTCTGATATAATTTATTTCAAGTTGGCTAACATACAGTGTATACAATGTGCTCTTGGTTTTGGGGATAGATTCCTGTGATTCATCCATCGCTTACATACAACACCCAGTGCTCATCCCAACAAGTGCCCTTCTCAATGCCCATCACCCATTTTCCCCTCTCCCCCGCCCCCTCATCAACCCTCAGTTTGTTCTCTGTGTGTAAGAGTCTCTTATGGTTTGCCTCCCTCTCTGTTTGAAACTATTTTTTCCCCTTCCCATCCTCCATGGTCTTCTGTTAAGTTTCTCAAGTGCCACATATGAGTGAAAACATGATATCTGTCTTTCTCTAACTTATTTCACTTAGCATAATACCCTCCAGTTCAATCCACATTGCTGCAGATGGCATGATTTTATTCTTTTTCATTGCCAAGTAGTATTCCATTGTATATATAAACCACATGTACTATATAATTCTTTTTTTTTAACTTTAAACAAATTTTTATTACACAAAGGTTGTCACATAATTGGACATTTCTCTACTTTGTACACAATTAGTCTTACTCTCCACAGAAAGGCTCCTTCTTTTCATCTGGTAATGGCAAACACTAAAATCCTGATTTTAACAGAATAGTAGTAAAAATGCCTCAGTGATTTAAGTTGAAAGCAGTACATTGGTACATGGCTCTTGCATTCAGTTATCAGGAATGTACAAATGTCTTTTCAAAAATACAAAATAAATTATCTGTAGGCATGGACAATGACAGCAGTAAACTATTATATGTTGTCAACTGAAACCAGTAATTGATGGTTATAGTGATTTTCTTAGCCATCAGCCAGCCTTTTCTTCAGTCGTTTCCTTCAGCTGACTTCTCTGAAGTTATTGTTGAGGAGCACTGCCTTGAGCTTCCTCTCACAGTTCATTAATAATGGTAAAGCATTATTCTAGGAATTAGAACATGCCATCTCCCATACCACCTCCCATTCCACCTATTCCGCCCATTCCAGGGTCCTTCTCTTCCTTAGGAATTTTGGTGACTACAACTTCTGTTGTAGTTAACAGAGGCCACTCCAGCAGCATCCAATAAAGCAGTTCTTACAATCTTAGTTGGATCAATGATTCCCTTTTCTACCGTGTTCACAAAATCTCCAAGCATAGCATTATAACCAACTTCTGAGGAACTCTGCATAATTTTCTCAACTATCAATGATCCTTCAACACCTGCATTCTTAGCAATGGTCATTGCAGGAATTTTGAGGGTTCTCTTAATGATTTCTATACCAATTTTTTGATTCATTAGCTGGTGTTATTGAATCCAAGGCTGGAATGCACCAAAGCAGGGCACAAGCCCCTCCCAGAACAATGCCTTCTTCAACAGCAGCTCTGGTAGCATTGAGGGTATCTGTAACTTTGTCTTTCTTTTCATTCACTTCAACATCACTTGTGCCACCAACCTTCAGCACAGCTACTCCCTCTGAGAGTTTTGCCAGATGTTCATTCAGCCTTTCCTTTTTATATTCACTAGTTGTGATATCTATTCAGTGATTTCTTGGATACAGTTTGAGCCTTGTCACCTTTTCCTTTTAAGAGCTTGGCATCATCTTTGGTCACAATGACCTCTCCAACTTTTCCTAAGTCATGAGGCTGAACATCTTCAAGATTTAGAGTCAACCCTTCTCCAAACACAGCACCACCAGTAGCAATAGCCATATCTTTAAGCTGATTCTTTCTATTGTCACCAAAACCTGGAACTTTGACAGCTACAACCTGAAGACCAACTTTTAACCTATTCAAAACAAGTGTACTTAATGCTTCTCCTTCAGCATCTTCAGCAATTATGAAGGGCTTATGGTGAACTTTGGCAATTTCAAGAGCAGGTACAATGGATGGACACTAGAAATTTTCTTTTCACTCAACAGAACACACACATCTTGGAATTCACATTCCTGCCCTTTTGATGTATTAGTAAAGTATGGAGAAATATAACCTTGATCAAACTTCATGCCTTCAATAATTTCTAATTCATCATTTAGTGTTTTTCCATCCTTTACTGTGATGACACCCTGTCTTCCAACCTTTTTCATTGCATCAGAAATGATGTTGCCAATTTCTTTGTCTCCATCGGCAGAAATGGTAGCAACCTGAGCAATTTCTTCAGGGGTTGTCACAGGTTTAGACTGCTTCTTAAGTTCAGCAATTACAGCATCAACAGCTAACATCACACCTCTCCTGATTTCCACTGGATTAGCACCTTTGCTAATCTTCTCAAAGCTTTCCTTGGCAATAGAGCATGCCAGGACAGTAGCAGTAGTGGTGCCATCTTCAGCCTCTTCATTTGTGTTATTGGCAATGTCTTGAACAAGTTTAGCACCAATATTTTCATATTTATCTTTTAAGTCAATTGGCTTTGCAACAGTCACACCATCTGTTGTTACTTTGGGACTGCCCCAACTCTTTTCAGTAATCACTGTTCTTCCCTTTGGCCCCATAGTAACAGCTACAGCATCAGCTAAAAGGTCTACACCTTGAAGCGTTAAGGCTCAGGCATCTGCACCAAATTTTACATCTTTGGTATAAGCCTGAGTGAGATGAGGAGCCAGTGCCCTGGACACTGGTCTAATTTGGCAAAGGACTGTGGGTAATCAAAGCATTTCTGCGGGGCAGCGGCAGGGCGCTGAGGCAGGCCATCGGAGGCAAGGAAGGGGCACTATATAATTCTTAAAACACTTTCACTCACATTATCTCATTTGTCCCAACATCTATGACAGTGCATCTTCTTCCTATTTTATAAGACAGAGAAACAGGCTCAGTGACATTCCCAGGGCCACTCTGCAAGCAGGTAGCAGAGCCAGACTCTGACTTTAGAGGTGTTTGACCCCTAGGTGATTTTTGTTGCACTCTTGGTGGTGGTTGTTGAGTCTGTTGGTGTCTGCCATGTCTTTTATAAAGCCAGCCTGAGTGCAAGAAGGTAAGTCTGTGACCAGTAAGGGATGTGTACTGATTCACTGAGCTGTCAAGCAGTCTGAAAGTACTCAACATTGGCACAGTTGAACATAGTTGTTCACTCTCTTAAAAGCACTTTATTTGAATTTCCTAATTAATACACACTCCTATAAATGTCACCACAGTCATTTTTTAGATGAATAATGGGAGACAGGGACCGAGAAGCAGTGGTACAGAGCTGAAATGAAATTTGAGTTTCTAATTTCCAGGCCTGTATTCAGACCTCTAAGCCACAGTTTGAGCCAGTGATTATTTAACATAACTGTAGTAGGTATTGATTAGAGTCATCAGGTAATAATATTTAAAAGTTTAATTCCAGGACAAGCAGTTTGTCCTCATATGGTGCTTCTATAATGGTGATTTGTTAATAGCAGGGAGAAAGGCTTGCCTGAAAAAAACAACACAGTGACAGCAGTGCACGCTGATAGCTCCCACCCCCACTCCTAGTTCTTATGTGGGGATATAGACCTAGGAATCAGTCGTTGGCCTTTCTGTGCTGCTGGCACATGGATGTAGCTCCACTCTGCATCAGGGAGATGTCCTGTTCCACACTAGAACCTGTAGAGGATCCTAGTAATACTCTTCTCCAGTGCCTTGCTGTCCAGATCCCACGTGATTTGACTTATTCAGCACCTGTTTACTGAGTGTTTGCTATAATCTCAGTCCCTTTATATTAATCTGCCTAGGCTACCTTAAAATACCACAGACTGGCCAGCTTACTTACAAGTATACAATCTTATCTGACAGGGCCCTACCCTTATCACCTCATTTAATCTAATTATTTCCTTGGAGGCCCCATCTCCAATATAGTCACACTGGGGTTTAGGGGCTTCAACATATGAATTTGGGGGGGGAACACAAACGTTCATCCAGAACACCTGTTATGGGTGTTCAGAGAAGGAAGAGTCCCTGCAGACACAAAGATGTTGTGAGCAGTGTGAGACCTGAGTAGTCTTTAGTGACTGGCTGGGTTTGAAATATATGGAAAGAAAAAGGGAGGGAACTCTAGGAAGGGAAAGTAGGTTCAGCAAAGATGGAGAATGTGGTATCCAAGGGACAAGGAATTATGATGTAGAAATACTTTGGTTTGTGTGAAGCTGAAGGATTGTGTATTAGAAAATTTGAAATAAAGAGGCTCTTAAATACTGAAAACAAACTGAGGGTTGATGGGGGGTGGGGGACAAGAGAAAGTGGGTGATGGGCATTAAGGAGGACACCTGTTGAGATGAGCACTGGGTATTTGTATGGAAACCAATTTGACTATAAATTATATCTAATATAAAAATTTTTAAAAAAAAAAGAAAATTTGAAATAAGGATGGAAACATACATTGCAGCCTCATTGTGAAAGGCCTTGAAGGCCTGCAGGTAGTCCAGACATGACCCTGATGGGTCACAAGGATGTAGAACAGAGGATCAGTGGAACAAAATAGAGATTTTAGGTGAGCATTTTGTGCTCACCTCTGTCCTCTTTTGATACAAGGAACTGAGGTAGTGCTGCATGTTGGGAGACTTGACCTATTACTGCTTCTTACTTTCAGAGGAGACTTTATCCAGCCAGGGCTTCAAATAAGAACCGTAAATATCATACTAGGCCAAATCCCTGTTTTCTAACATTTTGTGAGTTTGTATAATTGTATTCCAAGAATAAATCTCAGAGGGTAAGGATTGGTTCCAAAATACCCCCTCCCTTTGGGATGAGCACTGGGTGTTGTATGGAAACCAATTTGACAGTAAATTTCATATATTAAAAAAAAAAAAAAAAAAATACCCCCTCCCTTTTTTTTTTTTAAAGAGCCCATCATGAATCTCTCATCTGTGACTACTTAAATTATTTTATTTCCACTTTCTACTATATCACTTCTGAGCAGTGATGCTCCTGACTTAAAATTTTCTTACTCACTTTTTACACATTGTTTCTTTTATACTTATTGCCCTGGTATCTCTGGTGGGGAGGGAGGCTATAAAATAGTTTCTCAGAGTGTGGGCCTAGGACCAACTGTGTTAGAATCTCCTAGGGCAATTATATAAATGCAGATTCCCAGGCCATACCCCAGAGCTGTTAAATCATTCCCTAGAGGTGGGAGCCACAAATCTGCATCTTTAGCAAGTTCCCAAGGTAATTCTTAGACACATTAAAGTCTGGTAACAATTGGTATAGTATTTTAGAACACTGACCTTGAAGTCACTCAGACCTGGATTTCAGTCCTGCTTTTACCACTTATTAGCTCTGTCATCTTGGACAAGTCACTTGAGCTCTGATTCTAGTTACCTCATCTATAAACTGAGAGGCAGAATAGTGTCTCTGTTTAGAGCACAGACCCTAGAGTTGAACTGCTGGGTTTTAATCTCAACTCTACCAGTTAGCAGCTGTGTTATCTGAGGCAAATGACTTAACCTGTCTGGACTATAATTTCTTTATTTGTAAAACAGATAATAATATGTCTAGTGCATTGTTGTGAGACTTAAAATAATTTATGTAGAAGGTTAGAAGGGGGATGGATTTTGCCTCACTCCTCCCTGCCCCAGGCATTGACAATGTCTGGAGACTATTTGGTCATGTGACTAGGGAAGGAGGGAGTGGTTCCAACATGTAAGTAGAGGCTAGAGATGCTAGTGTGATCCTACTATGTACAGGACATCCCTCCACTACAAAGTATTATCTGGTCCAAAATGTCAGTAGTGCCACTTTAGAGAAACATGACTTAGAACAGGCACATAATAAGTACTATATAAGTTTTGGCTACTATTGTGATTCCCTTGTTGTAGGAATAGCAAGCCTTACCTGGAGTGTTATTGTTAGAAGACAGATATAGATGTATAGATTTTTTTTTTTTTTTGAGAGAGAGAGAGAGAGAGAAACACAACAGGGGAGGGGGGCAGAGGGAGCAAGAAGGAGAATCTTAAGCAGGCTCCACACCCAGCATGGAGCTTGACACAGGACTTAATGTCACTATATGAGATCATGACCTGAGCCAAAATCAAGAGTTGGTCACTTAACCAACTGAGCTACCCAGACGGCCCAGGAAATATATATTTAAGTACAGTACCAAGAACTCAACAAATGCAGAGGCAATGGTGGTGATGTATGTATAAACACAGTCTTTCTTTACCAAAGCAGCTCCTCTTTAAAGACATCCTTTTGCAGGGCACCTAGGTTGGCTCAGTCGGTTAAGTGTCCAACTCTTGGTTTTGGCCCAGGGCATGATCTCACAGTTTCATGAGTTCAAGCCCCACATCCAGCTTCGCACTGACAGCATGGAGCCTGCTTGGGATTCTCTCTCTCTGCCCACGCTCTTTCTCAAAATAAAAATAAATAAAAATCCTTTTGCAATGTAAATACTTCGTTTAGAATTTTTCAAAAGTAGAGCAATAATAGCTGTATTCTTTTTAAAACACTCTACTTCATCTTCATAAGCATTTATTGTTGAGTCTTTACAGTATACCAAGCTTGCCTTATGGTGCCAGTGTGGTGGATGTCAAAGTAGGAGAGTATCCAGTTCAGATCCTGACTCTACTACCGAAGTTTCCTTATAATCTTGAGCAGTTCACTTCACTGCTCTCAATCTCAGTTCCCCCATCTGTAAAATGAAAGCAATTGCATCTACCTCCTGAGATGTTTTCGTGAATTAAATGGAAAAGTGTGTGGCTTGTACAGTGTCAAGTAGGAATAGGCTCTGAGTGGTTTTGGTTCCCATGCCCTCCTTGAGCCCCCAATGTTTTTGGAGAGTTTAGTATACAAAATCATCTCCATCCTCTGACTTGAAGGGCAGATGGACAGTTGAGGGAGATAAGAGGAGGGTGGGAAAATGTGTAGTGACTTGCTTCTCCAGTGTTTCTGGGCATGGGTAAAAAGTCAAGGACCCAAAAAATGACTTCCATATCCTCCCTAGGGTAGTTCTAGTAGAAAGGCCTGCATTTTCTTTTCATATCTTGCTTTTTCAGGAAATATACATCAGTATCTCACACCATTCTTTAGAAGTGAGCCAAGGCCTAAATGGTGATACTGAGAAGCTCCTTCTATAACCCTGTTATTAAAAAAGACAGCCTTCTTTTATTGCTCTTTTCCAAGATTAATTTATCTTTTCTGTTAATTTGCACAGATAGTATTCTGACTTTGTATTTCATACAATTTTAAAACTGTAATTTTTATTGGCATTATGAAGATGACAGTGATTTACAGTGACCTGTGTTTTTATCTACTTCACTCTCTTGCGGTCTAGTGCCTAAAGACACTTTTAATTTGCTATTCACATCTGTTTAAAAAAAGAAGTGAAACCATGCAGTATCTGAAAATTAGAGTCTATTCAAGACCTTGCACGTGGCTGCCAGTCTTCCCCATTCTAAGACCTAGCCACTTCATTCACCAGTAAGAGTTGGTGTGTTTGACCAGACTCTGTTAGACATATTAGCAGGAGCTCATCAGATCTCAGTTAAAGGTTAATCTCAGTTCAGGAGAAGTTTGAAGTTTTCAGTTAAAGACCACAGAAGGCTTAGTGGAAAATTGGAGACACTAAGATAGTGATCAATGGACACAACACTTTTCTACCTGAGAATGCCAGTAATTGGAAAGTGTAGCAAAATCAGGTTGAAGACCTGAAAACTAAGATAGGATTAAGAAATGTCACATTGGTGGGGCAGGGACAGAAAAATGGAGTTTGCTTCCAATAGATTGAAGGTGTGGGGTTTGATAACTTTGAACTCTCCTCATGTGTTAGTATATATTCCATTTCTGCAAAAGTCCATCATCCCCAGCAACCGCAGAAATCAGCAGGTCTGAAACAGTTAACAAAACTATGAAATGCTATCTCTGGATATGCTTTGATTTGAATTTTAGGAATAAAAAGAGGTTTTAAAAATCACACATTTGTTTATTGGCTGTCTTGGGCAAATAGAGACAAATGTCATTGCCGAAGAGAGCTGGCAAATGGGAATTTAGAATACCATTTGCCCAAAGAGGCAGATGGTCTCTGTAGAAGCCTGATTTCGTTTATGGTCCCTTCTGAAGCTGAATGAAGGTAGTTGAATTTGAAGATAAAGTTGAACTGAAATTGTGGAAATACTTGGGTACATAAAGGACTCTAATGTAGAATTTGATTTGCGTTTTAAAAAGTGCATTTAGACATTTAACAGAATTTTTACAAAAATTTGTCTTCAACGGATTTGCCAGGGAAAAAACAACATTATTTCGTTTGATGGTGTAATGATTAATCCTACCACCTGGATAAGCCAAGTGAGCTTCCCACAGGAGATGGCTTATGCAGCTTTGAATTATGTATGAATACTGTAGACTGATGAGAGCTAACCTTACCAAGGGATTCATTTGTAGAGCAGACAAATCTGTAACAGTGTTACAGTTTCCTTTGAACACCTTAAATTCATTCTCCACATTCAGAAAATGAGAATTCTTTGTGGAGATTATGATGTGATTTTTTTTGAAGTGTCAGGTCAAACATACCAAATCTCAATTACAAATTGGTCATTAATGAAAAAGTCGGTCAAAGAGTTTGAGGTACCAGCAAACTTGTGTTGTCTTCCATCATGAATGCAGAGTGGATGCTGAGGGTCCAGTAAAAGAGTAGGCTAAGTCTGGTTTGACTCAACCTGACAATTAAGGACCTAGAACTCAACACCATAGTAATCATAGACATTCCTCATAGCACTATAGAACTAGGGATTGTTTCAACATGAATTTAAATAGTAGAAATAGAGGGGCGCCTGGGTGGCTCAGTCGGTTGAGCGTCCGACTTCAGCTCAGGTCACGATCTCACGGTCTGCGAGTTCGAGCCCTGCGTCGGGCTCTGGGCTGATGGCTCAGAGCCTGGAAGCCTGCTTCTGATTCTGTGCCTCCCTCTCTCTCTGCCCCTCCCCCGTTCATGCTCTGTCTCAAAGATAAATAAATGTTAAAAAAAAATAATTAAAAAAAAATAGAAATAGAAAAGCGCTAACTTCCTCTTTGTGAGCCATATACCAGTTAACAATTCTGTTTTACAGTAATGAATATCAAATTGTACTTACCTGGAAAAAAATCTAGTTATCCTGGTCATATTTGTTATTTCAAGATATGCTAAGATATAGTGTATTAGAAATTCTAGTAGCTTTTTTGTAATTTCATTTTGAAGATTTTTTTTACCTTCTGTCTCATGGATGAAATGGGGGAAATTTTCATTTTCTTTATTATCTCCTTCCTGATACTGTCCTCCAGTTTGTACAGAGGATCAAGTAATCAGAACCTGAGTTCTGATTCCCATTTTGGTGTTTTCCCTATTATCTTAAACATTTCTCGACGAAATATTGGTGGTGAACTATTTTGTTAGGAGATAAAGTTTGTATCTAGGAAAGTGTCATTTTACTATTTGGGAGGGTTTTCTGATTTTATATCTATGAAAGAAATCAATGGTGAAAAATTATATTCCCTTATAAAATTAATATGCCTTAGATAACTTGTCAGATTTTTACTTCCTTCTTTCTTCCTAGACAATTTGTCTATTGATAAATAGTGTCTGAGTCAACCTTCTCTGATGCTGTTCTCAGTTCTTTTTCATTTTTTAGTCCTAGCATGTTACCACTTCTAAGCTTGAACTCTCAAAACCTCTCCCTTTCCCATCTCTTTTACCATTTTCATCATACAAAGAGGTGTTCTTAAGCATTAGGATGTGACATACCATTGATGCATTTTTTCAAAAAAAATCCTTCCTTTTAGACTTTGCTGTCACAGTAAATGCTGATCTTAGCATCCATTCGCAATTCCTTGTGATTTTACTTTCATCAATTCTCTTTGTGTAGTTCTTGATAGCTGATGATTATTTTAATTGGTGGTTTAATATGCCAGTGTACTTATTTTAACATGTGCTTATGAAAACTAATCTTTATGTGGAATATAGATTGTGTTGTGCTGGTCCTCAAAGAGTTAATAAAACTAGTTTTCACTTTGCTTAGTTTCCCAGAGGTAGTTTGGCACATTTCCCAGACCAAACCCGTAAGGTAAAGGTCAAGGTGCAGTGGATGATATTAAGGTGCAGAATTCGAAACTTGTATCTTACTTGTAGTCCTCCAGAGCTCAGTTGGACCTCGGGTACATCAGAGCTTTAGAACATGGTTAACAGACCAAAGAAGGCCCTGTAGAATATCCTTTAATGGGGAATTGTATGAGTGAGTACAGTGGGTGAGTCTTTTACATTTCTTACTTTTTAACATCCATATTTTGTTTTGAGAAGCCCTTAAGAGCACAGAGCTGTGTTTCATGTATGTGGGAACAGGCCCAGGGAATTCCTCAGTTTAACAGCAGCAACTCTTGCTGTGGTTTTCACAATAGCTGAGGCTCATTGTACATAGCCCGTTCCTTGGGAGGAAAACAGACAGGTGAGTGTAGAGTTGTGGTTTCTGAACCAACCTTTACCAATCCTTTTTGATAACGGAAAAGAGAGCTTTCTGGTAACAATGAGGAGATTGGGTGAAGAAGGAGAAAAGGCAAGAGCAAGTTTGTGGAGATGAGGAGCCTAAAAACCACATTTTAGGGAATATCTTAAATTGACTCTGAGAAGAGAATGTCCCTTTATATTTATTGCTCTGAAATCATAAATGGTTTATATGAACTTTTGCCCAGTAAACATCATTTTCCTTCTCCTGCAGCATGTTGATAACTACTTAGTGATCTACATTAAGTGGTGTCCAAGAGAGTCTCAGAAATGTCACTTTCCTTTGTCTTTACTAATGAATGGAAGTAGAGGCCTCTTCTTACCTTAGTTTTATGATCCCTATTATGAGAAACTAGTTTTGTTTGCAGCCCTTCTTTTGGGTTGATGACATAGAGCAGCCCATTTAGAGGCAGCATGCTTTTACTGTGTGAGGCCTCCTTTACATGAACCACCCTACTGGCTGCTGGTAGAGTGGTGCCTTACCAGTGGTGCTTTTCCACTTTACCACTGTCCCTGAGAGTGGTACCATAAAGGAACCATAAAGGAACCTCTAGCTCATTGCTCACTCCCAGTGTATAGAGACCTCTGGCTCTGCCAGTTTTGAAGGAGTATTTTTGAAGTTGAATATCCAGCAGACTTCAAGGCCTGTTTTCTGTTCAGACACATGCATAATTTCCATAATGAAAGATTGATAAGAAGGTACTGCTTCTTCAGATCTACTCCCTCAAATCCACAGGTGATATATGTTCTGATGACACATGATCAAAGTACCTCTTTTAAAGAACTTGTAAATATCACCGTGATTCACTGCCAATTGAAAATCCAGAAATAACATGTAAACAGTATGTAGGATATTTGCCTCTTTCTCTTTGCCCACTAAAAAAAAATAATACAGGAAGAAGAGTTGGTGAGTATATGACAGTGTAAGAACACTTTCAGAAACCATTAAAAATGCTTGATTTTGAATTTATTTTGTTGGATGGCCCAGTGAGATTTCCTAACTAGGCCAGTTTTTTCTACCAACATTTAATGACCATTTCGTCCCCTTGTACTTAATAGCAACAGAATAGATAGGTCAGGTAGAATGGGAACTGGGGAAAAGCTAGCTATACGCAAATGAGCAGGCGGCAGTGAAACAAGATTGGAAACACAGAGTATTATGGATATGCCACATTGTGGTATGTGGCTAATAGGATATTTCAGATTCATTTTAATAGGTAAGATTAACTAGAATACAGAACTTTCTTTTCCATTTGCCTTGCTGCTGCATGCATGCATGCAGGCAATGGTTGATGCTTCTGTCCTCCTGGCAACAAGACTGTCCTGGCCTCAGTTTACCTACTAAGACATTTGCTTAACGTCCTTATTTAGTCTAATCTCAACTTGATTCCTGATCCTTTACTAAATACTTTAGTGTGTAGTAAATACTATATACTAAATAAAGTAAATATATAAAGTATTTGATACTTGCTAGAGTGTTATGTACTGTAGTATAGTAAGTATGCTAAATAGTTCACTAAGTATGTGTGTATTTTGTGTCTAATTAGTGAAGCATTCAGCTTTCTCACCACTATCATCACCACCTTCTGCCTAAAAAAAAAATTTTCTCTTCTTTCCTTCTTATTCTCAAGCTTCCCTCTGAGCTTACCATACCTCCTCTACCAAACTGGATTCTCAATATGTCTGGATCAAGATAAATAGAAGGATCAGCCCGCACGAAGGACTGCTTTCTATTCAGACGAGTATTTGAGCGCTTATGACCCATTGTTATGACTCTAGGGCTAGTTATTTACATTTATGGCAAGTAAATGCCTTCTATAAATCTAAATTTTAGCAAGACCTTTGAATGCCAGTATAAACATGGTGTGATTTTGTTTCAGTCACAAAACCCATGAAGTGACAGAGGATTTTTCTCCTCGGGATCCAAGATCTGTTGTTGTGAGGGAAGATGATGGAGGCTGTGCTTCTGTCCCAGCAGCATTGCCCCTACCTGAACTGGAAAGGGAAGAGGAAAAAGAAGATGTTTCAGATACTCTTGACCTGAATCCCTGTAGTGCAACCTATAGCAACTTAGGTAAGTAAAAATGTCATATAAATAATATTTAAACCTTTCCTTTTTATGCACTATCCAAATGCTATATTTCCCTGGAGAGATGGTTTTTATTGCTGCATGGAGCAAACACTGGACACTAGAGCCATGAATTTTCTTTTTTTTCCCTATTTTTTAAAGTTTTTATTTAAATTCCAATTAGTTAACATAGTGTAATATTAGTTTCAGTTGTGCAACATAATGATTCAGCCTTTCATATAGCACCAGTGTGGAGCCAGAAATTTTAATTCACATCAGAAAAAGTCCTGGTGTTTACTAGGCATATATTGAACACCTGCTACCATGAGTCCTGTGCCATGTGCTAAGGGTGTGACATGGTCCCTGCCTTGAGGAATTCACCTGGAGGAAAAGAGATGAACTTGTTAATGATTTCAGTATTATATGATAAATGCAGCGATAGAGATACACATGGAATATCTTTTATGTTACACAGGGGAGGGTGTCAAAAGATGCCTTCCTAGAGGTAATTCTTGAACTGATCTAGCTGGTTGACAGAGGGAGGAAAGAGTATTCCAACCCAAAGCAACAACAGGAGCAAAAGCATGGAGGTATGAACCAGCTTGGTGCACATGGACACCACAACCATTTAGTGGTGCTAAAATATGAACTGAAGAGTTAAATGAGATAATACATTTCAAGCTAAAACCTTAGACTTGTTGCTCTTTGTGATAGTAACCCTTCATCAAAAGGTTTTAAGCAGAAGAATAATGTGATTAAATTTGCATTTTAGAATGTCTACTCTACAGGCTGCTGTGAGAGGATGGATTAGAAGTGAAGTATTTGTAGCCTAAAATCTAGTAGTTGGATACTTTGGCACGACCACATAAGATGAGAAAGGCCTCAACTAAGATAGTGGGAAGGGGAACAAGACAGGTTTCAGAGATACTTAAGGGGCAAAATACATAAGGCTTAGTGGTTACTTCGATATGAATGATGGGAAGAATCTGTGATGAATCTATGTCTCAGATTTCTGGCTTGGGGCAAGCTGACTCAAAGAAAGAAGATCCTAATTTTTGGAAGTATTTAAGGAGAGGCTGAAGGGCCATCTCTCAGAGATGCAGTGAAGAAGAATCCTACGAAGAGGGTGGACTAAATGACCTCAAAGGTGCCTGCCAATACAAAGATGCTCAGTTTTCCAATCATCTTCACTCTTCTTCCTTGAGTACCCAGTGACTTTCGATCTATCCTCCTTCCTTGAGCATCTCATAGTTTTCCTTTCTTCTAAAAAGCAAAGCCTAGGGCTGGATAAGGATTTCTCATTATTATTCTCCCATGAAGTCAGGAGAGAGGGGAATAGCATGAGTTGGACTACCACATGTGCAGCACTGGCAAGATCCTTATGGACCTCTGACCAACTCTTACACTGGTAGAAATCAGTGGCGCATAAAAGCCTTCTTCTGCCTAGTTTCTCATCTTCTTTCTTTGTCTTTTTCCTTCATCAGGTTTTAGTAAGGAAGAATTATTTTAAGATCAGCTAGTGTAGTTGGAGATAAATGAGCCCTTAAGGCAAAAAGGTTGAGGTATCACTGTAGGAGAAATGCTCTAATACGTCCTTTTGAGAAACTCATTGTAACAATGCACATGCAGTTGAAAATACATTCTGTAAGGAAAAGACTTCCATTCTAAGTTCTAGGAGACTTGTATGATTTAGGTGTTGGGGAGAATATATTAGTTTACCCAAGCAACCGTCTTAGATACCATTTTCCAGTTGGAAGAGATTTTATAGTGAAACAGCTTACTCAACTTTTCCCATTCTTTTATGTTTTATGAAGCATCTTATAAGATGAAAAATTTACTGCTTATTTCCTATAGTATACTCTCAGACAGCATAATGTATCAGCATATCTTTCAGATGTTCTTACTGCACCAAATTTCTTTTATGATATCCTCAGTAAAATATATACTAATTTTTACTGATCATATGGCATCTTATGGCATCTCTTTAAAAATATCCATTAGCTGGGGGCACCTCAGTGGCTCAGTTAAGTGTCTAACTTTGGCTCAGGTCATGATCTTACAGTTCATGGGTTTGAGCCCCACATCGAGCTCTGTGCTGACAGCTCGGAGCCTGGAGCCTGCTTCGAATTCTGTGTCTTCCTCTTTCTCTGCCCCTTCCCAACTTGTGCTCTGTCTCTTCCTCTCTCTCAGAAATAAATAAACATTAAAAATACACACACACGCACACACACACTAGCTGGGGTGCCTGGCTGGCTCAGTTGGTAGAACATGCAGCTCTTGATCTCGGGGTTGTGAGTCTGAGACCCATGTTGGGTGTAGAGATTACTTAAAAATAAAAATTAAAAAATCTTTTAATAAAAATCCATCAGCCAACATTAATCAACCCCAAACTGAATTTAGCAGGGTATCAGCCACCCAAAATGATCTCCCAAAGAAATGATAGAATGTTTTTTCAATCAGACCTTCAACATTTTCCCCATGTTTCTTATGTCTATCTCAAGATGTCTAGAAGAAATATTGCTAGTTTTTTATGTGGCACACCCCACTACTTTATCAACCTAGTAAAATCAGGAGCTCATAATAACTTCTACTCTGTTAGAAATAAATCAGTGGCTTTAGCTCTCCTTCATTCACTTTGTAATTGAGTACTCTTTACATTCCTTTTTAGAAAGATCTATCAAGTCTCTATGTACAGATTCTTGGCTTGCTCTTCTTTCTGTGTGCCTAAAACCTAGCACATTATCTAAAACATGTGGTAGGTACTAAGAACATGTTTGAATGAATGAACCAAAAGTGAATTTGGCATTTGACTTTATAATATTCCCAGATTAGGGGAAGTTAAGCCCTTCTTAAGGAAAGGAGGAAATTTCATATAGGAAAGTTTCAAGTCCCAGTTTATGTGTTCTATTAATCAGTTGATGTTGTGTTTTTTTTTCTAACACAGGCATATCTCAGAGATATTGCAGGTTCTGTGCCAGACCACCACAGTAAGACAAATACTACAACAAAGCAAATCTAATCAATTTTTTGGTTTCCCAGTGCATGTAAAAGTTATGTTTATACCATACTGTAGTCTGTTAAAAGTGCAATAGCATTATATCTAAAAAATATTATGAGTATCTTAAGAGATACTTTATTGCTAAAAAATGCTAACCATCATATAAGCTTTCAGTAGTCATAATCTTTTTGCAGGTAGAAGGTCTTGTTTGATGTTGATGGCTGCTGACTGATCAGAGTGGTGGGTGCTGAAGGCTGGGGTGGGTGTGGCAATTTCTTAACGTAAGACAAACACTGCACAACTTTCAAAATTGGAGCCAATCTTCTCAAACCCTGCTGCTGCTTTATCAACTAAGCTTATGTCATATTCTAAATCCTTTGTTATCATTTCAACAATCTTCACAGTATCTTAATCAGGAGCAGTTTCCATCTCAAGAAACCACCTTCTTTGTTCATCCCTAAGAAGCAAATCCTCATCCATTAAAGTTCTGTCATGAGATTGTAGCCATTCTGTCCCATCTTTAGGCTCCATTTCTAGTTCTTTTGCTATTTTCACCACATCTGCAGTTACTTCCTCCACACAAGTCTTGAACTCCTGAAAGTCCTCTATGAGGGTTGGAATCCACTTCTTCCAAATTCCTGTTCATGTTTGTATTTTGACCTCTTCCCATGAATCAGGAATGTTCTTAATGGTATCTAGAATGGTGAATCCTTTCCAGAAGGTTTCCAATTTGCTTTTCCCAGATCCATGGGGGAATCATTATCTATGGCAGCTATAGCTTTACATAACAAGACTTGAAAGTCAAAATTACTCCTCGATCCATGGGTTGCAGAATGGATGTTATGTCAGCAGGCATGAAAACAACTTTAATCTTGCTGTACACCTCCATCAGAGCTCAGGTGACCAGGTGCATTACAAGATATTACAAACATATTTTGAAAGGAATTTTTTTCCTGAGCAATATATCTAAATAGTAGGCTTAAAATATTCAGTAAACCATGTTATAAACAGATATTCTGTCACCCAGACTTTGCTGTTCCATTTATAGAACATAGGTGGAGGTGATTTAACTTATCTTAAGGGCTTTATGGTATTTGGAAGGGTGAATGAGCACAGGCTTCAACTTAAAGCAGCTGGATGCAACTTCATCAGCTGCATTATTCCGTAACAAAAGAGTTAGCCTGCCCTGTGAAACTTTGAAGCCAGGCAGTGACTTCTCTCTAGCTATGAAAGTCTGAAATGACATCTTCATAATATATACATTGAAAGTCTGTTGTTCAGTGTAGCCACCTTCATCAATTATCTAGCTAGATCTTATGGATAAGCTGCAGCTTCTACATGCGCACTTGCTGCTTCACCTTATTTAACCTGACTTCACCTTGCTTAGATTTATGGAGACAGCTCCTTTTCTTAAACCTTATGAACCAATCTCTGCTAACTTCCAACGTTTCTCCTGCAGCTTCCTCACCTCTAGCCTTCTTAGAATTGAAGAGAGTTGGGGCTTTGCTCTGGATTAGTCTTTGGTTTAAGGGAATGTTGTGGCTAGTTTGATCTTTTCAGATCACTAACATTTCTTCATATCAACAATAAGGCTGTTCTACTTTCTTATCATGTGTGTGTTCACTAGAGTAGCACTTTTAATTTCCTTCAGGCTTTCCTTTGCATTCACAACCTGACAAACTCATGCAAGAGCCCTAGCTTTCAGACTACCTCAGTTTTCAATATACCTTCCTCACTAAGCTTAATTATTTCTAGCTTTTGATTTAAAATGAGGGATGTGCCTGGGTGGCTCGGTCGGTTAAGCGTCCGACTTCGGCTCAGGTCATGATCTCACGGTCCGTGGGTTCAAGCCCCGTATCGGGCTCTGTGCTGACAGCTCAGAGTCTGGAGCCTGTTTCAGATTCTGTGTCTCCTTCTCTCTGTGACCCTCCCCCGTTCATGCTCTGTTTCTCTCTGTCTCAAAAATAAATAAACGTTAAAAAAAAATAAAATAAATAAAATAAAACGAGGGATGTGCAACTCTTCCTTTCACTTAAAACTTAGAGGTCAATTTAAGGTTATTAATTGGCCCAATTTCAATAGTGCTGTGTCTCGGGGAATACGGAGACTGAGGAGAGGGAGAAAGACCAGGGAATAGCTGATGAGTGGAGCAGTCAGAACACATTTAACCTATTAAGTTTGTTATCTTATATGGGTGTGGTTTGTGGTGCCACAAAACAATTACAGTAGTAGCATCAAAGATCACTGAGCACAGACCACCGTAACAAATATAATAATAATGAAAAAGTTTGAAAAATTGCAAGAATAACTAAAATGTGACACAGACACAAAGTAGCAAATGCTGTTAGAAAAATGGCACCAATAGACTTACTGGATGTAACGTTGCCACAAAGCTTCAGTTTGTAAATAGCAAACAAAAAAACGCAGTATCTACAAAACACAGTTGAACAACGTATGCCTGTATGAGGCTTAATCCAGAGGTTTCCTAGGTCAGGAGTTACCTAAACCAGGCCTCAGGCTCCTTTCTACATAGCCCCACAAGAAAAGATCCACATTTAAAAAAAAAAATTTTTTTTTATTTTATTTAAATCCAAGTTAGTTAACACATAGTGTAATAATGGTTTCAGGAGTAGAATTTAGTAATTCATTGCTTACATGTAACAACACCCAATGCTCCTCCCAGCAAGTGCCTATTACCCATTTAGCCCATCCCCTACCCAACACCTCTCCAGCAACCCTCAGTTTGTTCTCTGTAATTTAAGAGTCTCTTATGGTTTGCCTCCTTCTCTGGTTTTATCTTGTATTTCCTAACCTTTCCCTATGTTCATCTGTTTTGTTTCTTACCCACATTTGAATAAAATCATAGGATATTTATCTTTCTCTGACTGACTTAGCATAATACATTCTAATTCCATCCATGCTGTCTCAAATGGCAAAATTTCATTCTTTCTGATGGCCGAGTACTATTCCATTGTGTGTGTGTGTGTGTGTGTGTGTGTACACACACACACACACACATATATACATACACACACACACACACACATATATATATCTATACCACTTCTGTATCCATTTGTTAGTCGGTGGACATTTGGCTCTTTCAAAATTTTGGCTTTATTGATAGTGCTGTTATAAACATTGAGGTGCATGTACCCCTTCAAATCAGCATTTTTGTATCCTTTGGATAAATACCTAGCAGAGCAATTGCTGGGTCATAGAATAGCTCTATTTTTAATTTTTTGAGGAACCTCCATACTGTTTTCCAGAGTGGCTGCACCAGTTTGCATTCCCAGTAGCAGTGCAAAAGAGTTCCCCTTTCTCTGCATCCTTGCCAACATCTGTTGCTTCCTGAGTTGTTAATTTTAGCTATTCTGACAGGTGTGAGGTGGTATCTCATTGTGGTTTTGATTTGTATTTCCCTGCTGATGAGTGATGTTGAGCATCTTTTATTTGTCTCTTAGTTACCTGAGGTTTCTTTGGAAAAGTGTCTATTCATGTCTTTTGCCCATTTCTTCACTGGATTATTTGTTTTTGAGGTGTTGAATTTGATAAGTTCTTTATAGATTTTGGATACTAACCCTTTGCCCATACTGATATGTCATTTGCAAATATCTTCTCCCATTCTGTCAGTTGCTTTTTAGTTTTGTTGATTGTTTCCTTCACTGTGCAGAAACTTTCTATATTGATGAGGTCCCAATAGTTCACTTTTGCTTTTGTTTCCCTTGCCACTGGAGACATGTCTAGTAAGAAGTTGCTGTGGCTAATGTCAAAGAGGTTGCTGCCTGTTTTCTCCTCTAGGATTTTGATGGTTCCCTGTCTTACATTTAGGTCTTGCATCCCTTTTGAGTTTACTTTTGTGTATGGTGTAAAAAAGTGGTCCAGGTTCATTAAGATTGAATTTTTAAGTAATCTCCACACCCAATACAGGGCTCAAACTTACAACCTTGAGATCAAGAGTCGCATGCTCTACTGACTGAGCCAGGCAGGCACCCCTCTTCATTTTTTACCTTACTTACCTGGAGCATCTACTTAAGGTGCTACCTTTCAAACACTGAAAGAAAACATCTAAAAGTCTTCTATCTCCAGAACTTCCTTTGGCAGTATATTGATCCTCAGCATTAAATGTTAAGAGATGAGAAGTGCCTGGCTGGCTCAGTCAGTGGAGCATGCAACTATTGGTCTCAGAGCTGTGATTCCAAGCCCCACATTGGGTGTGGAAATTACTTAAATCTTTAAAAAAATGTTAAGAGCTACGTGTACTTAAAAGAGTGCCATTTCGTGGCTGGCCTTGATGTTGTAATTATGGAATAATGTCATCATAAATAGAAGCTTTAAAAAAATAATTCAACAAATAATTATTGAGGAACTTCTATGGGCCAGATATTATTCTACACAATTCAAAGTTAATGATTTGAAGGGCTCCTGGGTGACTTAATCGGTTGAGCATCTGACTGTTGGTTTCAACTCAGGTCATGATCTCACGGTTTTGTGGGTTTGAGCCCTGCGTTGGGCTCTGTGTTGGCAGCACGGAGCCTGCTTGGGATTCTCCGTCTCCCTCTCTCTCTGCCTTTCCCCTGCTCACTCTGTGTCTCTCAAAATAAATAAATAAACTTAAAAAAAAAAACTTAAAAAAAACAAAATTAATGATTTGAAACAAAGATTAAAGAATTGCACATTTTTAGATTATCTGGATGTTCACAAAAATAAAACAAAACCTGAGACTGACTACTTTGAACATTTGTTTGAGCATTTGTTGTACTTCCTAAAAATATAATTATTTCTATTTAAAAAGAAATCGTAGACTCCCTGTCTTTTAGCTTAGCTGCATTCACATTTAAAAATAGTTTCCCATATACTGGAATTAGTTGGCAGAGTGCAATATTCAAATTACATAGATAACTTACCCCTCAAATAAATAATCTCTGTTCTTGGAGAGGTTTTCAAATGAGATTCTACAAAAATTGAGTCTGTCAGCTGCTATGCCACTGACATTCTTTAAAGTGATCACTATATCTCTTTATTTGAGGCTATACCTAAAATGGTCTTTGGAGGTCAGCTTTGTTTTATCATTTGGCATGAAGTTGATGTCCCCTGGGGTTTGCCAGTTGGTGCCTCCATTTGACTGTAGTGGGACCCTTCCTCCTAGGTTGCTGACGCCTGCTGCCAGGAGATGATATAGTGAGTGCTAGGTTCAGCCAGTGAGAGGCCTACTCACTTGACAAGGCTGGTGCACAGTGGTATGTGACATCTATATTTATAAACCACAGTGCATTATTTCCCAGTTTGGAGATGGCTGTCTCTTCCTTTGTCCTCTCTTTTCCTGTTCTCATTTATATTACTTGTCATGAGCCCTGGGGGAAAAAATTAGGGGTGAAATTACAATTTAAGTGGAAAAAATATGTTATATTTATTTGGGTTTTAGTACTTTCATTCAGCAAACATTTGTCAAACAGCAACTATCTGCTGGGGACAAAGCTGGGTGCTGGAAATAGCAATGCTATCTCCAAGGACTCTTGGTCAGTCTTTAGGAAAGATAGACATGGGCTGGACTCTTAGGAGCTCCTGTGCTAGTTGCTATGAGGCAGGTATTTAGTGGTTTACTGAAAGCCTCTGCCTGAAGCAGTCTAGGAGAGGTGGGGGGGGGGTGGTCACTTAGGTTTTGAGCAGAGCTTGAAAGAAGAGTAACTACTCTGACACATTGACAAACAAGGGAGAACATTGCAGGTAGAGAGAAGTGTATGTACAAATCCTAGACCTTAGTAGAGCAATGAATGTTCAATTAACTATAGGTAATGAATCAGAGTAGATTAAGTGCAGAGTGAAAGGGGGCAGAGTAGGTAGGGGAGATAAAACAATGAAAAAGGAAGAGTAGATCATAAATGTTATGTATACGTCACAATGAGTATATCTTTTTTTTTTTTTTTTTTTTTTTTTTCCCCTCAGAGCAAGCAGGGCAGAAGGGCAGAGGGAGAGAGAATCTTAAGCCGGCTCCACACTCAGCATGGAGCCCAATGTGGGGCTCGATCCCACAATCCTGGGATCATGACCTCCGCTGAAATCAGGAGTCAGACTGAGCCACCCATCTGCTCCAGTATATCTTTTATCTGTAGGAAATGGAGAGCCACTGAAAATTTATGAATAAAAGGACATGATCAGGATTTTTAAAAGATCATTCTGGAATCTACCTTTGAGATAATTGGAGGCAGAGAGACCAACCAGGAGACCATGACATTCCTGTCTTACTGAAATGAAGAGTTAATTATACTTATTAGTATACTGCTCTTGTCCAAATGTGTCATCATTAAGTGCCTTTAATCCCTAGCACCCCAAGATGGTAATGAACTGTCAGGTCTTAAGCAAACATTTGCTGTGGTTTGTCCCTAGTGTCTTCAGTGGTAGTGCCTTTCAGCACATGTCTGTAATGATGGAGTTATTATTTTGAGTTTTTCAGTATTCAATCATCTTTAAAATGTTGATCTTTAGAAATAATATTTTTCATATTTCCTTTCTACTTATTATACCAATCTTATAAGTTTTAAGAGTCCTATATCAATCATTCTCCTTCCTGAGGAGTTTTAAACACCCTTTTGGCTTCTTCAAAGTGTCATTAAATTATTCCCTTTTAATTCATCTTTCATCATTTACTTTACAGAGTGTGATATAGGGGCTAATCTGTCAGTCCAAAGACATTTTTAAGTGGGGAGACAGTAAAGAGATAGAGTAAGGAAGCTCAAAAAGAGGGGAAAGTAAGGTTTGAATGCAGTTCAGCCAAACGTATTTGTCCAAAAGAACTTTTTTAGTTTATAGCAAGGCAAGATTTAGAACCCAATATATTTTTTTTTCTGTTTAGAGAGCTGGTATGCCACAAAAATGTAGAGTATGTGATGTTATATCAGGACTACTGAAAGCTGAGCTTAGTGTCTGGTCCCAGAGGCTTGAGAGGAATGTACAGGATTAAAAGTTTAAAATAAAAACAGCCAAGATACCAAGCTTTTAAAACATTGACCCTGATGACTGGAATTCAGTTAGGAGAACTTGTCTTTCTTAGGGAAAAAAATAAAAACACAAGACACTTGTAGACGTGGGAGAATGGCTTGACCTATTTGCACGGGCTGTGGAATGCTCATGGTTTCATTGGAAATGCAGAAGTTTCTGAGTCTCATGTGGAATCTCCACAGCTCCCGGGAGATCTTTGCAAAGAGGAACCACTATTAACTTTCTTTATTTCCTTGCTGCCTTGGCTGTCCATTTTCATTTTGGAGTGATGAGCAACTCTTCTGACTCTGCATCCTTCAGTCGGTAGCCGTTTCCTGCCCAGCTACTGTGTGTGTCACATTGCACCAGGTTCTGAGGGCGTGTAAAAAAATACACATGTTGTAAAAGGCTAAAAATGACATAATAGAGCAAAAAGTGCTAAGACAGCAAGAGGAACAAGTGAGAATTCCCAGTCTGGAGGGGAGGGGTAGAGAATAGGGAGGCTTCAGTGAAGGGCCATCTGAGCTGGGCTACAACAGAATACCTTTACTACAGCAGAGACGTAGAAAAAAAAAATTTGGAGCATATTCAAAGAACAGGAAGCAAGTGTTCATGTGGGAGAGTTGATGAGAAATAGTGATAGATAAGACTGAGAGCCTTGACCAGCTTGCTGAGGAGTTTGGACTTTGTTCTATAGGTGGCGGAAAGTGGCATGATCAGCCCTCTTCCACCTCCTCTGATAAGAATTAAAGAGCTGCTGATTGTGATAGACTTTGTCTCACTTGATGGTTCTGAGGTGTTTTTTTTTTTTTCTTTTTAAGTACTTTGGGAACCCATTCCTTCCATGTCTGCGATTATTTTTGGTTGTTCTGATTTGGAGAAATTGGTAGAAAATGACACCCATAAAGTTTCTTCTAGGGATGTGGAAAGGGCAAGAATAAGTTTGTGTTTCTAGTTTTTCCATTTATTCATTAATACCTTCCTTCCTTTTTTTTCTTCCTTTTTTTCCTTCTTTCCTTCCATTCTCCTCAGCCAGATTCTTTGCTTGATCCTGGGTATGCAAATGAGACCCAGTGTCTGCCCTCAGTGAGCAACACCAGTGGGGAATTTAGACAGGGGCACAAGTCAAGTATTGTCAGTACTTGGAGAGAAGTGTTCACAGGATATATATGAGGTCCCAAGAAAAAGAGGTCAATTTCGGGGAGTAGAATAAGAAACACTTCTCAGAGGCAGAATGTTTAAAGATGAGAGGAGAGGGAAACCATTCCTGGAAGAGGGTTAGCGTAAGTGGAGATCCAGAGCATGAAGTAGCCAAGAGTGCTAAGGAAACTGCAAGCAAGTTGGTAGCTCTGACTTAAGATGCAAGATGAAATGCTACAAGAAAAATAGGTACAGCCAGGGCTGGGTCGTGAAACGCTTGCTTTCTGTGCTTGAGCAAAGAAAACTGTTCTCAGGATCAAGTCCAAATTCTCAGTGACAAATTTTTTAAGTAGAGGAGTGCCACAATCAGCTTTGGTGTTCAAAAAAAAAAAAATCTCTGTAATGGCCAGCGTGGTGAGGGAGGCAAAACTAGAGACAGTGATAACAGGGGACTGTCACAGTAGTCAAGCACAGACGATAAGGTGCTGGTGCAGTTCACCGCTTCTAAGCCTTCTCCATCACACTTCATCTCTGAAAGGTCTGGGTCAGCAAGTGGAAAGTAAAGGTTTGTTTGAAAGCCTATTTCTGTCATGTTGTGAATAAACTATGTTCTGACTTCTCACATTAACTGAGGTAAAATAGGGCTGGGGCAGCTCTGGGAAGGAGGCTCACTACCATCACAGGAAGAGTACAATTAATACCGAGCCCCTCCATCCCTGGTGATGTTAAGGGCACAGAGGAATGGGAAGAAGTGACTAGAAACTGGATTTATGGTAGTTTCTAAGAATGAATTGTCGATTTTCTTTATTGAGATATAATTTACATACCATAAGATTCAGAGGGTGCAATTCCATGAGTTTTAGTAGAACTTTACAACTGTCACCAGTATCTAATTCCAGCACATTTTTATCACCCTAAACAGAAACCAGTCTCTCTCCATTTCCATTCTCCGCATCCCATAGCAGTCACTAATCTACTTTCTGTCTGTAGGGATTTACATATTTCTGGATATTTCATGTAAGTGGAATCATACCATATGTGGGCTTTTGTGATTGGCTTCTCTCACTTAGCATATTTTCAAGGTTCATACAGGTTGTAGCATGTATCAGCACTAATTTTCTTTTTATGGCTGAATATTCCTTTGTTTATCCATTCATCAGTTGATAGACATGTGGGTTGTTACTCCTTTTTGGCTATTAGGAATAATGTTACTAAGAATATTTATGTGTAAGATTTTATGTGGACATATGTTTTCACTTCTCTTGGATATATATGTAGGAGTGGAAATCCAGGATCATGTAGTAACTTGGTTTTACTTTTTGAGTAACTACCAAACTATTTTCCAAAGTGATTGCACCATTTTAGAGTCCTACTAGCAATGTGTGAGGGTTTGAATTTCTCCATATCCTCACAAACACTTGTCCATCTTTTTTATTAGAGCTGACTTAGTAGATGTGAAGTGGTCTCTCATGGTTTTGGTTTTGGTTTTGGTTTTGGTTTGCATTTACCTAATGGGTAGTGATGTTGAGCATCTTTCTATGTGCTTATTGGCCATTTGTTTACCTTCTTTGGAGAAATGTCTGTGCATACCCTTTGCCCACTTGTAATGGGTTTTTTATCTTTTTATTATAAATTATTTACAAATTCTGGATATAAGTCTCTTACCAGATACATGATTTGCACATATTTTCTCCCATTCTGTGGGTTGTCTTTTCACTTTCTTAAAGTTGTCCTTTGAAGCACAAAAGTTTTTAATTTTTATGAATTCCAATTTATTATTTATTTTTTTGCTTGTGCTTTTAGGTGTCATATCTACAAAATCATGGCCTAATCCAAGGTTGAAAAGTGTATTCCTATGTTTTCTTCTAAGAGTTTTATAGTTTTCATTCTTATGTTGAGATGTTTGCAATATTTTGAGTTACTTTTCGCATATACTATAAGGTAGGAGTTCAACTTCATTCTTTTGCATATGGATATCCAGGTGTTCCAGCACTATTTTTTGGAAAGACTGCTATTTCCCTATTGAATTGTCTTGGTGTCCTTGTTGGAAATTAGCCATAAATATACAGGTTTATTTCTAGACTTTCAATTCAGTTCCACTCATCTTTATTTCTATTCTTAGTACATACAATCTTTTTTTTTAATTTTTAATTGAAGTATCATTGACATACAATATTAATTTTAGGTGTACAACATAGTGATTCAACATTTGTATACATACAAAATGCTCGCCTGTGGGGGATAAGCTTAGGATAAGCTTACACCAATGGGTTAACAAGGCATAAAGAAATACAAAGTCATAAAATGCTTACATCCGAGTTTGGGTAAACCAAATTGGCACCCCAGGAATGGGGGGGCAAAGGCACCCCAAAATAGAAAGGGGGTGCAGAGCCCCTAGACTAGAGAGGGTGGGGCAAAGGCCCAAAATAGGAATGGGCCACAAAGGTGCCCAATACATAGGTATATGAAATAAACAAGATTAGATATTCAGGGTGAAAGCACCCCCAATATAGTACTATAGCAGAAAAGCTGCTTTCACAGGAGGATAGGGCCAAGTTAAGTAAATTGGTGAATTGAACTGTGGACCACTGTGCTGCAGGCCAAGCAGCTCAGAGTGGAGATGGTTCACAAAAGAAAAGGTGCCTTATTAACCCTGAAGTTATTTCCCCATATGTCTCATCCCCTAGGCTAGTAAAGATAAACAGGCATGGCGCCTCCTGTCTGCCATTAACAACCATCTACCCATCTGCTCGGTGCCAGGATTTTGTTTTATATTGACCCAAACCCCAAACACTGTATATCTTCAAAATACCCCTTTTCCCTCATGTCCCCAAGTTAATGTTCACAGTTTCTTTGTCTCTTTGTGTGTGCCCATCACATTTGTAAGCCTTCTGATCTTAATAAATACAGGGCAAGGACCCTTATTTGGGGCTCTTGTGTTTTCCCGGACATCAGCCATCTCTCACTTTAATCCTGCATCTGCTCTTTTGCTGGCCAAAAGAGAACTTTAGACTTAGAGTCTATGACACTCACCAAGTGTAGTTACCATCTGTCATCATATAAAATTATTACAATATTATTGACTACGAGGGGCACCTGGGTGGCCCAGTCAGTTAAGCATCTTACTCTTGGTTTCGTCTCAGGTCATGATCTAGTGGTTCATGAGTTCAAGCCCCGCATCAGGTTCTGTACTAACAAAACAGATCCTGCTTGGGATTCTCTCTCCCTTTCTCTCTGCCCCTCCCCTGCTTGCATGCCATCTCTCTTTCTCTCTATCCCTCAAAAATAAACATTTTTTTAAATGGCCATTTACAGTATTATTGGCTACATTCACTATGCTGTATTCTTCATCTCTGTGACTATTTTATAACTGAAAGTTTGTACCTCTTAATCCCTTTCACCTGTTTTGCCCATTCCCCCAACACACAGTACATACAATCTTGATTACTTTAGTTTTGAAGTAAGTTTTGAAATCGGGAAATGTGAGCTCTCCAACTTTTTCTTTTTCAAGATGTTCTTTGCTTACTCTAGTTCCATTGTATTTCCGTATGAATTTTAGTATCATTCTGTCAATTTCTGCAAGAAAACCAGCTGGGATTTTGATAGGGATTACATTAAATCTTCAGAACAATTTGGAGAGTATTTCCATCTTAACATATTAAGTCTCTGATACGTGAACATAAGATGTCTTTCCATTTATTTAGGTCCTTAATTTCTTCAATGCTGTTGGTTAGTTTCCAGTGCATAAGTCTTGCCTTTCTTTTGTTAAGTTTATTCCTAAATACTTTATTGTTTTTGATGATATTATAAATGGAATTGTTTTTTAATAATTTTTTGATTGTTCATTGCTAGTGTATAGAAATACAATTGTTTTATACAGATCTTATGTCTTGCAACCTTGCTGAATTGATATATTAGTTCTAATAATTTTTTGTGAATTCCTTAGGCTTTCCTATATGCAAGATTATGTTACCTTTGAAAACAGATAATTTTACTTCTTCTCCAATCTGGATGTTTTTGTTTCTTTTTCTTTCCTAATTGCCCTGGCTAGGCCCTTCAGTGAAATGTAGAATAGAAGTGACAAGAATGGAAATCCTTGTTTTATTCCTGATCTTAGTGGGGAAATACCGAGTTTTTTACCATTAAGGATGATGTTTGCTTTGGGGCTTTCGTAGGTGCCCTTTATCAGGTTGAGAACGTTCTCTCCTTTTCCCAGTATGTTCAGTGTTTTGTCATGGAAAGGTGTTGGATTTTCTCAAATGCTTTTTCTACATCTATTAAAGTGACCATGTAAGGTTTTTTTCCCTCCTTTATTCTGTTTGCATGGTGTATTCCATTGATTAACTTTCAGATGTTAAAACCAAGCATGCATTCCTGGGACCAATCTAAGTTTGTCATGGTGTATAATCCTTTTTATATGTTGCTAGATTCAGTTTGCTAGTATTTTGCAAAGATTTCTGTGTCTGTATTCATAAGGGATATTAGTGTCTAGTTTTCTTATGAATGCCCTTGTCCGATTTTGATGTGTAGGTAATACTGGCTTCATAGATTTCAAGCTGGGAAATGCTCCCTCCCCTTCTATTTTTGGAAGAGTTTGTGCAGGATTGATATTAATTCTTCTTCAAACATTTGCTAGAATTCATCAATGAAGCCATGTTGCCCTGGACTTTCCTTTGTGGGAATATTTTAAATTAATAATTCAGTATCTTTTCGTGTTATAGGTACCTCTGTAAGTTTACCACTTAATTCTCTTTCAGCTCTAATTTATTCTTTTAGTCATTCAAGAAACATTATTGAGCATCTCTTACATCCAGGCCCTGTCCTGATATAGAGGATACAATAATGAATAAAGCAAAGTCCTGGCCTTCTTAGCATTCTCATTTTTCTTTGTCTCTCTCCTTCTTATGCTGTATGTATGTGTGTGTGTGTGTGTGTGTGTGTGTGTGTGTACATTTTTTTGTTTGTGTTTATATGCAATATAGTTCTGTTCCTTATTAAAAAAATATCTATTCGCTACATGCCATTGGTGGAGAAAGGTGGACCTTAGGTTTGCTGTATGTATTGTGTTAGTTTGTATAAACTTCTGGGTGTTCTTGGAGAGAGTTGCATGAATGGGAAATGGACTATATTGTCATTACCATCACAGTTTATATTTGTGCCCACCCTTGGCATTGCTACAAGGACATGATTTTCATAAAAACAAACCACCATCTTTATTCATTATCACTCTCAGGTCCATGCAGTGCCTTCTATTCTATCTGACCTTCAGTAGGAGCATGTATTAGTTTCATAGGGCTGCTGTAACAAACTTCCATGAAGTAAGTGCCTGAAAACAAGAGAAATTTATTCTCTCACAGTTTTGGAGGCTAGAAGTCTAAAATCCAGCTGTTAGCAAGGCCATGGTTTCTCTGAAGCTCTGGACAGAACCCTTTGCTTCTTCTCCCTAGCATCTGGTGGTGCCATTGATCCTTGACATCCTTGTCTTGCTGCTGCATTGTTCTACTCTCTGCCTCTGTTGTCACATGGCATACTCTCTTTTGTCTCTTTTTATATGATGTTTTCCTCTTTATGAGGGCACCAGTCATATTGGGTTAAGGCCTACCCTAGTGACCTGATCTTAACTTGATTACCTCTGCAACGACTCTATTTCTAAATCAGGTTACATTCACAGGTACCAGGGTTTATGACTTCAACATTTGGGGGGAGAGAACGTAATTCATCCCATAACAGAACATTATACTCTCATTCTGAGATAGTTAATGGAGGCCTCATTATTTTAATAACATTACTAATTATAATAACTGTTATAAAAAGTTCCATAGTGTGTTTCTCTTTCTTTAAAAAATAATGTTGGGGCACCTGGGTGGCTCAGTCAGTTAAGTGTCTGGCTTCAGTTCAGGTGATGATCTCACAGTTCACAAGTTCAAGCCCTGCATTGGGCTCTGTGCTGACAGCTCAGAGCCTGGAGCCTCCTTCATATTCTGTCTCTCTCTCTCTCTCTCTCTCTCTCTCTCAAAAATAAATAAAAAACATTAAAAAAAAATAATAATGTCTCTCTCCATTATACAATAAGCCCAAAAGGTGTCATTGATCACACACGTGTATATTTTTTTAGTATAGTTGACACACAATATTACTTTAGTTTCAGGTGTACAACATAGTGATTCAACAAGTTTATACATTATGCTTTATTCACAAGTGTAGCTACTGCCTCTCACCATACATCACTGTTACAGTGTCATTGACTTTCTTCCTTATGTCTTGCCTTTTGTTCCATGACTTATTCATTCCATAAATGGAACCCTGTATCTCCCACTCCCCCTCACCATTTTGCCCATTCCCCCACTCCCCTTCCCTCTGGCAACCATCAGTTTGTTCACTGTATTCTGCTTTTTGTTTGTTTAAATTTGGGTTTTTGTTTTGGGAGGGTTAGATTCCACTTATGTATGAAATTGTGTTACTTGTCTTTCTCAGTTTTATTTCACTTAGCATATACCCTTTGTGTATTATGCTATCTTTGGTTAAATACCCATGTGCAATTACTGGACTGTATGGTATTTCTGTATTTTTTAATGTTTATTTATTTTTGAGAGAGAGGGAGAGGCAGAGAGAGAGGAAGAGAAGGAGACAGAGGATCCAAAGCAGGCTCTGCCCTGACAGCAGAGAGCCCAATGTGGGGCTCCAGCTCACAAGTTGCGAGATCAGGATCTGAGCCAAAGTCAGACACTTAACTGACTGAGCCACCCAGCCGCCCCTGCTTTTTCTATTTTTAATTTTTTGAGGAACCTCCATACTGTTTTCCCACAGTGGCTACACCAATTTACATTCCTCCCAACCAGTGCAGGAGGGTTCCTTTTTCTCTGCATCCTTGCCAAGATGTCATTTCATGTCTTTCTTATTTTAACTGTTCTAACCGGTGTGAGGTGATATCTCATTGGTGTTATGATTTGCATTTCCCTGATGATAAGTGATGTTGAGCGACTTTTCTTGTGTCTGTTGGCCATCTGTATGTCTTCTTTGTACATTCAGTCCTCTGATCATTTTTTAGTTGGATTGTTCGGCTTTTTGTCATTGAGTTGTAGAAGTTCTTTATATATTTTGAATATTAACCCCTTATGAGATACATCCTTTGCAAATACCTTCTCCCATTCAGTAGGTTGCCTTTTTGTTCAATTGATGATTTTCTTTGCTGTGCAAAAGATTTTTGTTTTATTTTGGTGTAGTCCCAGTAGTTTATCTTTGCTTTTGTTACCTTAGGAAGCATATCTAGAAAAATATTACTATAGCTCTCACATTTAGGTTTTTAATTCATTTTGAGTTTATTTTTGTGCATGGTGTTAAAAGGTAGTCCAGTTTCATTCTTTTACAGGTAGCTGTCCAGTTTTCCCAGCAACATTTATTGAAGAGACTGTCTTTTCCCCGTTTTATATTCTTGCCTCTTTCATCATAGATTAATTGATCATATAATTGTGGGTTTGTTTCTGGGTTCTCTATTCTGTTCTGTTGATCTGTGTCTATTTTTGTGTCAGTACCATAATGTTTAGATTTGCAGTACAATTAAAAAAAATTTTTATTATATTTATTTATTTTGAGAGAGAGAGGCACAGAGTGCAGGTGGGGAGGAGCAGGCTCCAGGCTCTGAGCTGTCAGCGCAGAGCCCAATGCAGGGCTCAAACTCACAAGTGTGAGATCATGACCCAAGCCGAAGTCAGATGCTCAACTGACTGAGCCACCCAGGCACCCCTGCAGTATAATTTGAAATCTGAAATTTTGATACTTCCAGATTTGTATTTCTTTCTCAAGATTGCATTGGCTGTTTGGGGTCTTCTGTGGTTCCATACAAATTGTAGTATTATTTGTTCTTGTTCTGTGAAAAATAATGTTGGTGTTTTAATAGGGATGGTATTGAATCTGTAGATCCCTTTGGCTAATAGGGACATTTTAACAATAATAATTCCTCAGATTCATGAGCATGGAATATCTTTCCATTTGTGTGTGTCTTGTGTAATAGTTTTCAGAGTACAGGTCTTTCACCTCTTTGGTTAGGTTTATTCCTAAATTTTTGGTGCAATTGTAAATGGAACTGTCTTCTTAATTTCTCTTCCTTCTACTTTGTTATTAGTATATAGAAGATAGAAGCACTACTGATTTCTGGGTATTAATTTTGTATCCTACAACTTTACTGAATTCATTTATTACTTCTAGTTGTTTTTGGTGGAGTCTTTAAGATTTTCTATGTATAGTATCATGTCATCTGCAAATAGTGACAGTTTAACTTCTTTACCAACATAGATGCCTCTTATTTCTGTTCTTGTCTGATTACTGTGGCTAGGATTTCCAGTACTATGTTGAATAAAGAGGCAAGAGTGGACATCCTTGTCTTTTCCCTATCATGTTGAGGTATGTTTCCTCTAACCCTACTTTGTTAAGAGTTTTTATCATGAATGGATGTTGAGTTTTGGCAGATGCTTTTTCTGCATCTGTTGACTTGATCATATGATTTTTATCCTTCATTTTATTGATGTGGTATATCACATTGAGTGATTTGTGAATATTGAACCACCTTGCATCCCCAGGATGAATCTCACCTGATCATGGTGAATGATTTTTTAATGTATTGTTGAATTCAGTTTGCTAATACTTTGTTGATGATTTTTACATCTATGTTCATCAGGAATATTGGCTCATATTCTTCTTCCTTTTTTTTTTTTTTTTTTTGGTGTCTTTGTCTGGTGTTGGTATCAGGGTGATGCTGGTCTTATAGAATGTATTTAGAAGCTTTCCTTCTTTTTCTATTTTTTAGAATAGTTTGAGAAGAATAGGTATTAACTCTTCTTTAAATGGTTGATAGAATTCACCTGTGAACCCATCTGGTCCTGGACTTCTGCTTTTGGTAGTTGTTTTTATTACTGATTCAGTTTCATTACCTGTAGTCAATCTGTTGAGATTTTCTATTTCTTTCTGGTTCAGTTTTTGAAGATTATATGTTTCTAGGAATTTATTTCTTGTAGGTTGTTTAATTTGTTGACATATAACTTTTTGTAGTATTCTCTTATATTCCTTTGTATTTCTGTTGTATCAGTGTTACTTCTCTCTTGTTTCTGATGTTATTTATTCGGGTCCTTTCTGTTTTTTACTTAATAAGTCTGGCTAAGGGTTTATCACTTTTGTTTATCTTCAAAGAACCAGCTCTTGGTTTCATTGATTTCTTTTTCTTTTTCTCTCTCTCTCTTTTGTGTGTGTGTGTGTGTGTGTGTGTGTGTCTATACATTTATTTCTGCTCTAATCTTCAGTATTTCCTTCTTTCTATTTACCTTGGGTTTTGTTTGTTCTTCTTTTTCTAGTTCCTTTAGGTGTAAGGTTAGATTTTTTTATTCAAGCTTTTTCTTATTTCTTGAGGTAGGTAGGCCTGTATTGCTATGTATTTTCCTCTTAGAACTTCTTGTGCTGTGTCCCAAAGATTTTGGACCATTTTTGTTTTCATTTTCACACATGTGTATTTTATTGTCTTCCAAATGCAGGTGCTAGAAAGGAAGCAGAGATGATTGGTTCTATAACTAGGGCTTGTAAGAGATGTTCAAAAGTAGTATCACTCAAATCATAGTTTATATACCTTCAAAATAAAATAGAAAGTCATAAGAGTTTGTGAAGGATGTTTGGAACAGCAGTTGACTACTAATATATATTGTTCCCTTTATCCCAATCACAAGAATTATACATAGACCAGTTTAAGACTAGTGCTAGAATCCATCTCTAGAGTGAAATAAAATAACATGTTTATGAAATTGTATTCATATGTGTTGGATTGAAAATGACAAGTGCTATATACAATATAGGGTAACTTTGGAACCAGGTTAAAAGAACAGAATAGTATCTTTTGATACTAGTGGTTCCATTGCTAGTTTCCATTGTTTTTTAAAATGCTTCCAAGTGTTTTCTAATCCACAAATGTTTTCATTTCTACCCTGTCACAATGTAATTATTTGAGTGTCTGTCACCCCTTCATATTCTAGTGTAGTAAAAATCAGCAATCTTGGGGGCAGGAGTGGAGAACTGAAGTCTTGTTGTTGTTGTTGTTGTTGTTACAGCCCATTACCTTGTTCCTCTGGCACATGCTGAGACATGCTGAGACATTGCTCACATTTTACTGCTCCCACCAAGTCTTAGACTTTTACCTATTTGTTCTTTGGTTGCTTTTCTTCAACCATTTTGAATTAAGGCATTGACTTCTTATATTGTCATGGCCACCTCCTTAAGTTCCTTATTTCTCCTTAACTTTCAATTATGTAACAAGAATAAAAACTTAACTATTATTTCTTTCTTTCTTTTAAAACAATACAGGGCAATCTAGAGCAGCCATGATACCACCCAAGCATCCACGGCAGCCTAAGGGAACTTTGGATGATGCTGTTGTCTTTAGTGGGAAAACAGACGAAGAAACACCTAATGCTTCCCAACCTACACCACCCCCACTGCCAAAGAAAACGATCATAAGAGCCAATACGGAACCAATCCCCAAAGACCTCCAAAAATCCATGGAAACAAGTCTTTGTGTAATGGCTAATCCCACCTATGATATCGACCCCAACTGGGATGCCAGTAGTGCTGGCTCTTCCATCAGTTACGAACTCAAGGGACTGGACATTGAGTCTTATGACTCCTTGGAAAGACCTTTGCTCAAGGAGAGACCTATCCCCTCAGCAGCAAACAGTATCTCCAGCTTAACCACTCTCAGTATTAAGGATAGATTTTCCAACAGCATGGAGTCCCTGTCCAGCCGGCGTGGTCCCTCTTGCAGACAGGGCCGAGGCATACAGAAGCCACAGAGACAAGCACTTTATAGAGGACTTGAGAATCGGGAAGAAGTGGTGGGTAAAATCCGAAGCCTTCATACAGATGCCTTGAAAAAACTGGCTATTAAATGTGAAGACCTCTTCATGGCTGGACAGAAAGATCAGCTCCGTTTTGGGGTGGACAGCTGGTCAGACTTCAGGCTAACTAGTGACAAACCGTGCTGTGAGGCAGGTGATGCAGTTTACTACACAGCTTCATATGCAAAAGATCCACTTAATAACTATGCAGTCAAGGTAAGAAAATATTATACATTTGATTTTAATCTTACCCAACACACTGTTATTGGGATGGGTCTGTTCTTTCCTCCATTCTTTTATTCAGCAAAAAGTTATTGATCATCTACCTTACACCAGATATTATAATAAGCAGGGGAGTTACTTACTATCTAAAGGGGAAAACAGATATGTTAAGAGACAGACTTATAGTATACTGTATTGCTAAGATAGAGGAAAACAGAATTCTGGGAGCTTAGAAGGACTTTAACCCAAACTTTAGAGGCCAGAGAATTCTGAAAGTAGCTAATCCTTGAGCTGTGATTGTTTGCGAAGGCTACCTGTACAAATGGGTCTGTTATGTCCCTTCCACTCCATGTTTCTGTCTTTATTCTCTAGCAAATAAGAGACACTGGTCTGCCCCTGCTCTATAACTGTTCTGCTTCTTGGGGAGACATTTTTACAGAAGAAGGTAACCAATATTTGTTGATGTGCCAGGAACATTATTGGTGTTACATAATTTGATCTTCACATCAAGTTTATGAGGTTAAGATCTTTTTATCCATGTGACGGATGAGGAAAATAAAAGATAGGTGAGCTTACTTGCTTAGGGTCACACACAATTAGTTGAGCTGGGATTTGCACACAGATCTCTCTGACTCCATAGCCCAACTTACTTTATCCATTATGTCACATATTAATTTCTTAACTGTATATTGCCCATTCCAGACAAACAACCTCTTCACAAAAGCTAAAACTATTACCATTGAGAATTCTTGCCCAGTTACATTCACTGTAAATAAGCCATAGGCTTTGTCAATGTAACAAATAAAGCATGATCTTTGTTACATTTCCATTTTCATTTGTCTCAAGCTATTTTTTTTATTTCTCTGGATTTCTTCTTTGACCCATTGGTCGTTCAGTAGCATGTTGTCTAATCTCCACAAATTTATTAATTTCCAAGTTTTCTTTATGTAATTTTTGTGTTAATTTCTAGTTTCATACCATTGTAGTCAGAAAAGATGCTTGATAAAATTTCAGTCCTCTTAAATTTATTAAGACTTGTTTTTTGTCCTAACATGATCTATCTTGGAAAATGTTCCATGTGTGCTTGAGGAGAATGCGTATTCCATTGCTTTTGAATAGAATGTTGGGTATATATCTGTTAAGCCCATCTGTGGGCTTATGTGGTCTAATGTTTCATTTAAGGCTGACGTTTCCTTGTTGATTTTTTTTTGGGGGGGGCGGTCTGGATGATCTATCCATTGATGTAAGTCTCCTAGTATTGTATTGTTGTCAATTTCTTCCTTTAGGTCTGTTAGTATTTGCTTTATGTATTTACGTCCTCTTATGTTAGTTGCATAAATGTTGACAAATGTTACAGCCTCTTGTTGGTTGATCCTTTCATCGTTACGTAACTCGTTTCTTTGTCTCTTATTACAGTCTTTGTTTCAAAGTCTATTTTGTCTGATATAAATTAACATTCTAGCTTTCTTTTGGTTTTCATTTGCATGGAATATCTTTTTCCATCCCTTCACTTTCAGTCTTGTCCTTACCTCTAAAGTGGGTCTCAGGGTGCCTGGGTAGCTCAGTTGGTGAAGTGTCCTACTTTGGCCCAGGTCATGATCTCGCAGTTTGTGGGTTCAAGCCCCATGTTGGAGGGCTCTGTGCTGACAGCTCAGAGCCTGGAACCTGCTTTGAATTCTGTGTCTCCCTCTCTCTCTGCCCCTTGCCTGCTCATGCTCTCTCTCTCTCTCTCTCTCTCTCTCAAAAAATAAATAATAAAACATTAAAAAATTTTTTAATAAAGTGGGTCTCTTTAGACAGCATATAGATGGGTCTTTTTTTTTTTTTTTTTTATCCATTCAGCCACTCTGTGTCTTTGGATTGGAGAATTTATCTATTTACATTTAAAGTGATTATTGATAGGTCTGTGCTTATTGCCATTTTGTTTATTGTTTCCAGAAAGACTGTTTTTGTAGGTCATCTGTTTCTTCTCCTGATCTCTTACTTTGTGGTTTCTTTAGTGCTATGCTTATTTTCCTTTCTCTTTCTTTTTTGTGTTTTTGTTTTATGGTTACCATGAGCTTACATATAACAACTTATATCTATAACAGTCTGTTTTAAGTTGGTTACAGCTTAAGTTTCATCCCATTGTAAAGCTCAAAATTATTCTTCCCTCCACACATTTTGTGGTTTCTTTCATTTTATGTTTTTGATGTCACAGTTAACATCTTTTTATTTTGTGCATCCCTTAACCAATTGTAATCATAATTATTTTTACTAGTTTGTCTTTCTTCTTTTTTTAATTTTTTTTAATGTTTATTTTTGAGAGAGAGAGAGACAGCGTGAGCAGGCAAGGGGCAGAGAGAGAGGGAGACAGAATCCAAAGCAGGCTCCAGGCTCTGAGCTGTCAGCACAGAGCCCTCCAACACAGGGCTCGAACCCACAAACCATGAGATCATGACGTGAGCCAAAGTCAACACTTAACTGACTGAGCCACCCAGGTGCCCCACTAGTTTTGTCTTTCAATCTTTATACTAGTCTCATAAGTGATTGATCCCTACCTTTACTATATATTTACTTTACAAGTGAGATTTATTCTTTAATATGTGTTCTTGTTACTAATTAGTGCACTTTGTTTTCAACTTAAACAACTTCCTTTGACATTTATTTTAAGGCCAGTTTAATAGTGGTGAACTCCTTCAGCTTTTGCTTGTCTGAAAAACTCTGTCTCTCCTTCACTTCTGAATGCTAGGTAGAGTATTCTTGGTTGGGAGGTTTTTTTGTTCGGTTGGTTGGTTGGTTTTTGGGGGTTTGGTGAGTTTTTTTTAGCACTTTGAATATGTAGTGCCACTCCCTTCTAACTTGCAAAATTTTTGCTGAAAAATCTGTTGAGAGTCTTATGGGGGTTCCCTTGTATGTAACAAGTTGTTTTCCTCTTGCTGTTTTTAACATGTTGTCCTTTAACTTGACATTTTAATTGTAATATGTCTTGGTGTGGGTATCTTTGGGTTCCTCTTATTTGGAACTCTGGGCTTCCTGGATGTCAATGTCTGTTTATTTCCACAGGTTAGGGAAGTTTTCAGTCATTGTTTCTTCAAATAAGATTTCTATCCCTTTCTCTTTTCTTTTTCTCAGAGCACTATGATGCAAATGTTAGACTATGTGATGTTCTCTACATCCCTTAAGCTATCTTCATTTTTTTTTTTCTTTTTTATTTGTTTGGTTTTGCTGCTCTGATTCAGTGAGTAACACTGCCTTATCTTTAAGTTGACTGATCCTTTCTTTTGCTTCATCTAGTCTGCTACTGAACCTGTCTCATGTATTTTTCCATTCAGTTATTGTATTCTTCAGCTCTGTGGCTTCTGTGTGGTACTTTCTTATATTTTCCATCTCTCTGTTGAAGTTCTTTGTGTTCATCCATTTTTCTCCCCATTCATTATAACCATTACTTTGAACTCTTTATCAGGTACATTACTTATCTCCATTTCATTAAGGTTTTTTTGTTTTTGTTTTTTTTGTTTGTTTTTTTCTGGGGTTTACTTGGTTTTTTCATTTGGAACATATTTCTCTCTTTTTTCATTTAGCTTGAGTCTGCATTTCCATACAGTAGATGAAACAACCACCTCTCCCAGCCTTAAAGGAGTGGCCTCATGTAGATGAACCTTGTTATTCAATCCTGCCCCAGATCTTTGTCATCTCTCAAACCTTTGTGCCTGTTCAAGCAGGCTATTATATTTTTAATAGCTCCCAGTAGTTGAGAATATGCCAAGACCCATCAGTGTCCCAAGGGGGAGAATCTCAGCACCTAGACTCAGGCTGACTGAAAGCCAGACCCTCAGGCATCAGCTTTTAAAAATAGACAAATATAAAAAATAAAAATAAAAAATAGGCAAATATATATAATCCTGCGGGACTGCAAACATACGCAGATCTGGAACAGGTGCCCTCTGGGAAGCAGGTACAGAAACCCAGGCTCTAGACAAGAGTATAAGTTTTTTTCTGTGTGATACTGGTAAACTGGAGCATGGCAGAGAGCACCAACATGGTGTCCATAGCCTATGTTCCTGGAGACCAACTCTACAGGCCACTAAATATGTACCAAACCTGAAGTCTGCCCCTCAGGCCAAAGTTCCAGAACAAGCAAAGAGGACTTCTTCACAGAAAGACTAGGGAGTGTACGACCACTGTCTGTGCAGTGCCCTGAGTGGAAACCTGCCAAGAACTATCTCTCTGCTATAGTCATAGGGGACTCAGGATGCAAGCCCACTGGCCACCAGAGCCAGGTGATCAAGGAGCATTTTCTGGACAGCAGCCATATAAACTGGGGCACCAGACAAAAACCAGGGCACCAAATGTGTGTACAGCTCCTGTCCAGGAGACACTGGCACTCTGGGGCATGGCAGAGGGTGAGTAGGAATATAGCACCCTCTCTCTGAGGTCTCTGGAAAGGTGTATGGTCAGCCCCATGATTAGCTAATAGGCCTTCTTTACAGAAAGACCAAGCTCCTGGGTCTGCTGCCTCTTGCTCTGCCCTGGGGTTGGTAGCTGTTTAAGACCTTTTTCTCCATTGGTTACAGTCCTGTGAGACCCATGAACCCCACTGACTGCCAGACCAGATGATAGAGAGGTGTTCCCTGACAGCAATCACAAAACTTGGGGTGTCAGACAGGGGTATAAGCTTTTTTCTGGGTGATACCAATTATTACAGTCCTATGGGACCAGGAACACAAACCCCCCCTGCCTCCAGAGCCACGCAGTCAAGAGGCATCCCCTAGACAGCAGCCATAAAAATCAGGCCACCAGACACACATAAAAGCTCATTCTTTGGGATACTAGTGCCCTGGAGCCTGGCAAAGGGAGAACATAAAAATCATACCTACCAGTCTTTGTCTCTGGAAAGTGTTCCAGCAGGCTCCTAGTTGTATGTTTCAGATTAGATGTCTGCCACTCCACTGGTGCTTTAGTCTCACACCAGTGCTTTAATATAAGCATCTGAGCCTCCTTCACTTTAAGGCAAGGCACAGTTGGCTGCTTCTTGGGTGGGTAAGTCCCAGCATGTAGGCCCTTTAAGAGCGGCTTTTCAGATTGCCACAGTTTTGTGGGTCTCAGGACACAAGCCCTGTTGGGTTTCAAAGTTACATGTTTTAGAGGCTTGTCTCTCAGGTGTATGTCTTAGAAGTTGGGATGCCAGATGTAGGATTTAAATCCTTCACTTCTCAGGGAGAAGCTCCAGGTTTTGAGTTCTCTCCCTGTTATGGGGATACTGCACCAGGGGTGGATTTTATGGCAAGGTTGTGTCCCATTCTCTCCTATCCATGTCAATGTGATTTCTTCTTGTTTGCCCAGTCCTCACCCAGCCAGCCTTTGGATTTTTTTTAAAGAGGAAATTGTTAGTAGAGAATAGACTTTGAAGTCCAAAAGATCCTGGGTTCAAGTTCTGGCTCTGCTACTTAATAGCTTTGTCACAAATTGCTACTCTGAGTCTCAGTTTCCTTAGCTTTGGGTCTGCTTGGCTAAAAGAGAATAAAACATCCCTGATAAGTACTCACTCCTTTCCCTCTCCCTAAGTGTCTTCCCTAGGCTACTTCCCTACCCTACTTTAAAAGGGTAACAATCATTGAGCCTCAATTTCCTCCTCTTTCAGATGTTTACAATGATAATCTGTGGGATTGAGGTTAGGATCAAGGGAGCTAATGCATGTGAAAGAGCTTTTTAAAACACAGAGTTCTAGGTAAATGCGTAATGTTCTCCATTCCCATAGTCCCTTTTTATTGATTCTATTTCCTGGTTCAAAACCAATTAACATATCTAAATGACTTTTACATGTTAATTTGGCTTGGAAAGACCAGATGGTGTTTTAGGAAATTAATGGATAAGGTAAACAATTGGCCTTACCTGTCTATCAAGACAGAATACATATTTGGAGCAGACCTTCAACTGCTGTCTGCAGCTGCAGTGCCCTTACCACTTAACTGTCTGGTGGTGCTAGCAGAGTGACCCTGGCCCCCAGCCCATACTTTGTAAATTAAACTGAGGGATAGACTGCAGAGAGAGGGGCTGGATTTTAGTTAATACATAACTGTTGAGTCTAAAAAGGCATTTTGAGATTCTGTGTAGCACTCAAGAGCTGTTAAGTCAATTGGGGTTATGGTGCCTCATCTGTCTTGGGCTTTTATTGCTACAAGATCACCAATCCAGGATGAGTACCTATTTCAGAACAGGGCATTGAACTATCTGTTCTTTCAAAACAATGGAGAAGTAGGGCTTGACTAACTTTATGTATTATTGCATGCAATCTTGTCTCTTTCCCAAATCAATGGTGTAGTATTGATTTCTTGGCTTGTAATGATGCAGAAGCAATCTCCAAAGAACAGGTGGCAAGTGGTTATACACTGGGAGTTGTTGGCAGGTTTGGGAAAGGACGTTTTATACTAAATGGTGAATATAAATGTGTCTTTGAAGACTGTTTGGGCATTTCTAGAAGTACCCAATTGATTGTACAACTTAGAGGAATAAACTACCAGGACACTGTGAACCCTACCTTTGCAGAGGTAAGCAAAAGAGACCAGCAGTTGGCTCACACAGACAGGTTTTTACTGTTTGTCTTCTTAAAATATCCCTTCCAATACTGATGGAATTTAGAGTGGCTAACAGGTTTGACTGTCTCTTGAAGAGACTAAAAGGTCTTTAAAACATTGCAAAAGGAAATCAGTGCTAGAATTTAGCAATTTGAAAGCCAAAGGATGCTATCCCCTTAAATGCCAAGTCCACTGCAATGATAAAAGTACAAAGGTCTTTACTTTGGGTGTTGTCTTAGTTTGTTCAAACTGCTATAACAAAATACTATATAGATTGGGTGGCTTAAACAATAGAGTTGAATTTTGTCACAGTTCTAAAAAGTGGAAAATTCAAGATAAAGGTTCTGGTTGATTTAGTTTCTAGTGAGAGTTCTCTTTCTGGTTTGCAGATGGCTGCCTTCTCCCTGTGTCCATACATGGCCAAGGGGGGGATGGAGGCTTAGTGTCTCTTTTTCTAGGGATACTAATCCACATCAGGCCCCTCCTTGATGACCTTAATTACCTCTTTGTAGGCCCTATCTCCAAATATGGTCCAAATGGGGGGTTAAATTGTGTGTTCAGAGACTCAGTTTCCAACGTCAGGGGAGGGTGCACACTTCTAACACAACAGAAAGCAATTTTCAGACACCAAAAGGGCATCCTACAATTCACCGTGATTCAACTTACCTACCTGGAGACAGCACCATGTCTCTCAGGTTAAGGGTTCAGTCTACCAGACTGCCACCTTCTACAAACAGCAGACACCAGTCACAAACACAAGTCATTACCTGTGCTTCTGACCAACTGGCTGTAAATCAGAGATTCCCACAACCCCCTCCTTGGGTTCGAGTAATTTACTAGATCATCTCATAGAATGCAAAGAAGCATCTTACTGGATCACCAGCTTATTATAAAAGAATATAACTGAAGAACAGCCAGATAGAAGAGATGCATAGAGCAAGGTGTGGGGAAAGGGCACAGAGCTTCCATGTTCTCTCCATGTGCACCACACTCCCCAAATCTCCATGTGTTTACCAATCTCTTCAAACTCTGTCCATTTGGGGTTTTATGGAGGGTTCATTACATAGCCATGATTGATTAAATCACTGATGATTGGCTATTGATTCAATTTCCAGGCACTTTCTCCATGGAGGTTGGGGTGGGACTGAAAGTTGCAGCCCTTCAGTCATGAGGTTGGTTCCCCTGGCAACCAGCCCCTTCTTTCAGTGGGGTCCATAAGTCACCTTATGAACATAGTAAGAGACACCTTTGTTGCTCTCAATACTTACAAAATTCCAAGGGTTTGGGGAGGTGTGAGTTAAGAACCATGAATGAAGACCATATATATTTGAGAAATATATTCTGGTTATCTGGATGACCTTTTCTTATAAATCACAATATCTCAGGGGTTAGCACTTAACATATTAATTTTGGGGACTCAGAATTCAGTCTATAGCATTCTGTCCCTGGCACCCCAAAATTCATGTTCTTATCACATGCAAAATATATTCAGTTCATCCCAACAGACCCAAAGGTCTTGACTCATTCAAGCATCAACTCTCAAGTCCAAAGTCTCATCTAAATATCATCTAAATCAGATATGGGTATAACTCAGGGTCTGATTCATTCTAAGGCAGATTTCCTCTCTAGCTGTGACCCTATGAAACTAGCCAAGTTATGTGCTTCCAAAATACAATGGTGGTCAGTAATTCCACTATTGGGTATTTGCCCAAAGAAAATGAAAACACTAATTTGAAAAGATCTGTGCACCCCTGTATTTATTGTAGCATTATTTACAACAGCCATGATACAGAAGCAGCCCAAGTGTCTGTCAACAGATGAATGGATAAAGAAGATGCATATATACACCATGGAATATTACTCAACCATAGAAAAGAATGAGATCTTGCCGTTTGTAAAACATGGATGGAGCTAGAGAGTATAATGCTAAGTGAATAAGTCAGACAGAGAAAGACAAATATATGATTTCACTTGTATGTGGAATTTAAAATAAAAACACATGAACAGATGATAAAAGAGACAAACCAAAAAACTCTTAACTACAGAGAACAAACTGGTATTTGCCAGAGGGAAGCTGGGTGGAGGGATGGGCAAAATAGGTGAAGGGGATTAAGAGTATGCTTACAGTGATGAACAGTGAATAATACATAGAATTGGTGAATCATTATACCATACACCTGAAACTAATATAACACTATGTTAACTAAAAGTTAACACTATGTTAAAAAATATGATGGTGGACAGGCATAGGATAGACAATTCCATTCTAAAAGGGAGAAATAGAAGGGAAGGAAGGGATGATGGGTCTCAAGCAAGTCCAAAACCTAGCAAGGCAAATTCCATTAGATATGAACACTCACAAACGATCCTCTTTGATTCAGTACTGGCAGCATTGCTCCCATGGCTCTGCTAAGCACCCTGCTCCTCCAGCTCTTTGTAAGGGCCCTGCCCACACTGCCCTCCGTGAGGCCCCATCCACATGGCTCTCTGCCGAGGCAGCCCTACCCTTTGAAACCCAGGAGGAAACAGTCTTGTCTCTTAGATTTGTGATGGGAGTAACAGCCCTGACAATCTCTGAAACACCTTCAGGGTCATTCTTCCCTTTCCTTAAAGAATAATGCACCTTCACAGCTCTATGGACGAGTTATATAGAATCCAAGAAGTCTGACAACTTTCCTTGACTCCATCCTGCTTCTTCTATCCCTTTAGTTCAAACTAGCAGTGTCTTTTCTGGTAGAATCCTCTCTCATTCTGGCTTCTCCTGAGATGACTGATTAATAAGTCCATGAGTCATACCCCTGATCTCTTTAGAAAAATGGTTATTCAGTCACACCCCTTAGTATTCCTTTTAGAACTAGCTTTCTTGTTTGTTGCAGTATGGATAGGCTGAGAATTATCCAAATCTTAAAGTCTTGGTTCCTTTTTGCTTAACAATTCTTTCTTCAACTTCTCTCTCCCTTTTTGCGTTTTTACTGTAAGCAGTTAGGAGGAAATAAGCTGCTGCTTGACCACTTTGCTTAGAAATCTCAGCTAAATATACAGTTTCATTGTTCACAAGTTCTGCTATCCACAAAATTCTAGAACATTTTAGCCAAGTTCTCTGTCATTTTATAATTTGTCCAGTTTCTGATAGCATGTTCCTCATTTCTGTCTGATTCCTCACCAGAATCACTCTTAATGTTCATATTTCTAACAGTAGTCTCTTCATGATTATCTAGGCTTTTTCTGTCATGAATCTCAAAACTCTTCCAGCTTCTACCCAATTCCAAAGCTGCTTCTACAGTTTTGGGTATTTGTTACAGTGGTACTCTACTTCTCAGTACAAAAATCGTAGTCTGCTCAGGCTGCCATAACAAAACTGACTGGATGGCTAAACAGAAATTTATTTTCTCCCAGCTTTGGAGACTGGAGGACTCTCTTCCTGGCTTGTAGACAGCTACCTTCTCACTGTGTCCTCATATGGGGGTTAAAATGGGGGAAAGAATATGTCATATTAGGAGTTAGGGTTTCAACATAGAAATATAGGGAGGACACAATTCATTCCATAGCTTTATTCTGTTTTTCATTCAGTGTGAATAGTTTTATTAGTTGTATTTGTCTTAAGTAAATTGCTATTATCACAACACATAATAGAGAAAAGTCAATTTGGAGTTAGCTGACATGGGTCAGAATCAGTCTCTGTGTATCCCCAAGTAAGTCATGGTTTTCACATGAATGGATACTACCTGCTCTACCTACCTCATAAGAGTGTTCTTTTCTTAATGTTTATTTTTGAGAGAGACAGAGTGCAAGCTGAGTAGGGGCAGAGAGAGAGGGAGACACAGAATCTGAAGCAGGTTCCAGGCTCTGAGCTGTCAGCACAGAGCCTGATGTGGGGCTCAAACTCACGAACCACAAGATCATGACCTGAGCCAAAGTTGGACACTTACCCAACTGAGCCACCCAGGCACCCCCTCATAAGATTGTTCTAATGCATATGTTTTTATGTAGTGGAACCCCTTTCCAGACTATACATATACAATAATGCATTATTATTAACAATACTGAAAAGTTAACTGCTCAACATTTTTTAGACCACTCTTTATTCTTCTTTAAAAGTAGGCACTGGTCTGAGTATATTTAGGTAAGTTCTGCCCTTACATGTTTTATTTCTCATTACTTCAAAGATGTAAACATTTTTACTTAAAATTAGGAGAGAAAACTACTAAATGCTAGCATCCTCAAGATTTTTAGCACTGCCAAAAATTGAAAACAAACTGGGTGTCTGATATTAAGGAAACAATTTAATAAATTATGACAATGCCCAATGGAGTCTTTGTGGCCATTAAATGGTAATTATGAAGACTCTAAAAAAATCATGAAAAACAGTTTTTGTAAAATGTCACATGAAAATAACAGAATACCAAATAGTATGATCATAACTTTTTAAAAACTGACTTACAAAATGGTAATATGCAAATAATTCCTGTTAGAGTGGTGATAATTATAGGTGATTTTGATTTCGTTTTGTTTTTTAATGGTGGCATAATGTCTTTTTGATTAAAAAAAAAACAAGGAATTGGAGATTTTAGATCATTTGACACTGAGTCCTTGAAGGCAGACACCCCTAGTTATTCATCCCTATAGTTGCATCCTCTAGCACAAATCACGAGTAGTTCTTCTATCATGCCACCCAGCCCTACACACACTAGTTCCTCTGTCTGGACTGCACTTCTGGGAATAGCACTGTCATCTACAGGTGACCTATTTCTGTATCACCCAGGGGTCCTCATTAGAAATATACTTTTGTCAGGGCTGCCCAGGTGGCTCAGGCAGTTAGGAATACAACTTTTGATTTCGGCTCAGGTCATGATCTTGCAGTTCATGAGTTCAAGCCCCACATTAGGCTCTGCACTGAAGTGCAAAGTCTGCTTGGGATTCTCTCTCTTCCCTTCTCTCTCTCTGCCACTTCCCCATTCACACTGTCTGTCTGTCTCTCTCTCTCTGTCTCAGAATAAATAAATAAATTTAAATATATATATATACTTTCCTCAGCCACATCCCATACCTGCAGAATCAGAATATCTGGAAGTGAGGCCTGGGAAACTGCATTGTTAACAAGCACCCCAGGTAGCTTTAGCATTTAGCATTAGATAGCATTATATTCTATCCGAAATAGTATAGTGTACATAATGGGCATTCAATAAATATTTCTTGACCTTTTGGCAAATATTTACTGTATAAAAAATTGTGATATCTGTGTGGATTTATAGAAATACATGTGAACAAAACAAAGCCTCACCCTCAAGGAGCTTATATTCCAGTGGGAAAGACAAAGGCATAAATAACTCTTAAACAAGATAAATTATAATGAAGGTTCAGAGTGGTATGCAGAAATGTAAAGATGAATGACAGTTAATGAATGAAATAAGTCATTGTTAACATTATCACAGGGCCAATAAAATACGGCCTTTTTTGTCCACAGTGCAGGAAGAGAATATTGAAAAATTTGGCTATGGAAAGATTTGGGACCACATTAGAGCTTTGAATGATGAGTTCAAAAAGTTAGACTTTATTTTTGTGGGTTTTTTTTTAATGTTTATTTATTTTTGAGAGAGATAGAGCGTGAGCAGCAGAAGGGCAGAGAGAAAGGGAGACAGAATCTGAAGCAGGCTCCAGGCTTTGAGCTGTCAGCACAGAGCCCGACACAGGGCTGAAACTCACGAACAGTGAGATAATGACCTGAGCCAAAGTCAGAGGCTTAACCGACTGAGCCACCCAGGTGCCCCAAGTTTATTTCGTGTTTTATGGGAAGCCACTAAGGATTTTTAAACAGGGGAATAATATAATATCAATGATTTGGGGGGGAAAAAAAACCATGGTGAAATGATTTTGGAAGAAAACTATGATAGAAGAGTCCAGAAAGGAAGCCAGTCATGATGCTATTGCAGTAGTCCAGGTAAGTAATAATGAGCCACTGGACAGTGGGAAAGAAGGGGCAGGTGGTAAAAGAGCTGAAACGGTTGGTAGGACCATGTCTGGTGAAAGGCTGGCTGTAGGATGAGAGACAGCCCCAGGAGGAGGGTGCCATCAACTGAAATATAAGTCAGAAAAGCCAGAAGATGAGCTCTTTGTGGAGCATGCCTCTAGGACATCCAGTGCTAGAGAAATGCTGTAGCCAGACAAAAATGTAGGTTTGGTACTCAAAAGGGAGATCAAGACTAGAAATATGGTTACCCAGTCTTCTCGTAGACTTGATTTAGTTCAAACTTTGGGGAATGTATGCTGTTATAGTGGCAGAGTCTATAACATCGAGAAAAGGTCTACACATCTAAGTGACCCAAACAGAAACACAGGAGAAGAAGTAGCAAAGAGCAAGGACCCACCACCAGTCAGAGTCCAGAATTGCAAAAAGCTTGAGCAGCATAAGGAAAAGGCAATCTCTGGTAAACTTTAAGAAAATACAATCTCAATAATAGTGGGAGCAGATACCAGATGCAGCCAGTTAGAGTACGGAACAGGGAGGCAGTGAGCACAGCCTACTTTTTTAAGTGTTTTGGTGAAGGAAAGGCCAAATTGATGCCCAGACAATATTTAACCTTCAACTTCTATTTCTGTTTCTTTCATGTCTCCTTTCATCCCCTCATCACCATTTGGTGAGCCGCCACCCAGCAAATCGGACTTGTCTCTGTGGGCTGTGTATTGGCTGGCCTCCAGCCCTTAACTTCCCTGCTCTCTAAATAAAACTTAACATAAATTTAAGCATGAACTTAAAACTTCCCTGCTCTAAATAAAATCTACCTTGTGTTTTCCTCCTTTCAGAGAATCTGGGTAGCCACTGACTAAACACATAATCCCCAAAGTAGACTCAAGTCAACTTTAGAAGAGCCAGCACTCATCATTCATCATCATACACAGGCGGAAACTGAAGCCAGAGGATAATAATTATAGTTGCATAGGGTCACCAGCTCCATGGCAGGCTGCCTCCTGACTCCTACATGGAACCTATCCTATCATAATGATACCTGAGTAGTGGACTGGCCCTGCTATTCCTCAGTGTTATCCCTGAATGGACAAATGACAGCTCTTTACCTATAAGCAGAATGGCCAGTTGGTAAAATTATGACTCAGTCTCAATGGGACATTCTTTTTCATTGCTTTTCTGAGGTCTTTTTATAATAAATGCTGTTATGTGAGGCCACATAAGAAATTTGGATGAAATTACTTTGGGGAAGATGATAAAAATCTCACATAAGCAAAAAGTATAAAATTCTGTCTTATTTTTCCAACAGTTCCAAATTTGGGGTGGTATGTATCTTCTCTTTGTAAAGGAATCTAAGTCTTTGTTCTCAAGGAACAAGCTCACAGAGCCCCATGAAGATGTGCATGCCCCTGTTACAACTGTGAGCTGCTTCCTTCCATTTTTTTTAAATGTTCTATTTATTTATTTTTAATTTTTTTTTTAATGTTTATTTATTTTTAAGAGAGAGTGAGACAGAGAGTGAGCTGGGGAGGGGCAGAGAAAGAGGGAGACACAGAATCCGAAGCAGGCTCCAGGCTCTGAGCTGTCAGCACAGGGCCCAATGAGGGGCTCAAACCCACAAACTGTGAGATCATGACCTGAGCCAAAGTTGGCCACTTAACTGCCTGAGCCACCCAGGCGCCCCTGCTTCCTTTCTTTTACCAATGCCAAGAATCTTGTTAGAAGCTTGTAATAAGTGGAGGTGAACTGTGGACACCAGCATCCTTTATTGCATTTTGACTCCACAGAGTCTCTGTTTATCTCATTTGGGTGGATGCTGAGAAAGCAAGACACTAAATGAAAAAGCATTAACAGGAATAACTGGTAGGAATTTACAACTAGTTCAGACTATAGACACAGGCAATTAATTACTGGCTTAGTAATAAGGAAAGAAGTATAGAGGGGAAACACTTCCACTTTCATCCTTCAGTACAAATATGTTCAACATTGAAACTTCACAGAGAGCCATTGACCAGTGGCCAGCTATACATACCCATAGCCATCATAGGTCAGTGCCCACTTCATTTCAGGACTGAATGCATACAGAAATTCCTAAGAGTCTCAACTGGGAATTGGTTTAGGAAGGAAGGGTTTGGTGTACTCGTGTAAATCTGGAATCAAAATGAATTGTCTAGGAGGAAAAGGAAGCCATAGCTTTCATTAATGAGGTGAGAAAACATAGTTGGGAATTATAAGTTGGGATTCAAATTAATTGATTCTTAATCTGGGCCTGAGTCAGTTATTGAACTCTGTACTTCAGTTTCTCTAATGTAAACATCCTGGGTGTCATTCTCTCAGCCTAAATTACTAGCTCAGAAACACGAGTGATTCATTTTGATCCGCATTGCTGAGTAAGAGCATCAAAAGATTTAATGGGTACATGCTACAAATAAAATAGCAAAATCTTATACAGTTGCCTTTTTGAATTTCTCTCTAGACTCCAAAATGGGTTTCTTGGGCAGATGAATATTTTTGTAGCAACCTTAGCTATAAATTACCTGGCCTACCTGACAGGTCTCATAGCAGATTCCTACAGCATGGAATGCTGACTACCTGGGGCCCAGATGGCATTTATATTTTAAATACTTAATCCATTTTTAATATGTTTGTAACAGCATTGAGTGTGTGGGGATCTTAGCTCTGTAACAGCAAGTAAAGCAATACTCCTTCTAGGTAGATCAAGGATTGAGGTCAATACAGGTAATCAGCCTGTATTCTTAGAGCAAGGTTGTACCATATACTGGATATCTATGGCACGTTTGCAGATTTTCGTTTTATGCTGTCTCTCATTTGCAGTTGTGTTTTTGTGTAATGGGACAATATAGTACAGATGGTATAGTGTGTGTGATCTTCAGTGTTTCTCACTTTTGTTCCTCTGCAATTCATTCCCTGCAATACCCATCTCACTGAAGGTTCACTGAGGGGCACTGTAAAATGTATGGTGTGAGATGGAAATGAGACTCCCTACTGATAAAGTGGAAGTAGGCTGAAGGCATCCTAGGCCAACTGGCTCATCAATGGAAAAATAAAAGCTAATGTGGAATATTTTTGAAGGGTCCTATATTTTGTAATTATTGCTTTCTTTGGGGAAAAGGAGAGAAAATTGAATGGAATGATGAAGAGCACTATCATTTTGTGTAGGTTTGTGCAGGGCAAAACCACTGAGCCTCTAGGGCAGCCTGGACTCGGCAGACAGCCCTCATTGTTCAGAGTTTACTCATTTGCCTGGTCCGGTCATGAATGTTCATTATTCACATTAGTCTGCCATTGCCCCCTCCCCATCACCTTGCCAACTTCCATCTGTTTCATAAGAGCTGTGTATATGCTAGCTTCTCTGAGTAAATAACCTTGTGGCTACACCACATCAGATGTAGCCTTTCTCAGTATTTTGTACAGACATATCAAGCATACACAATGTGCCTTGCTCTGTGGTAGGCCCTACTGATATAAATATCTGCTCCTAAGGCGGACAAAAAAAAGATGTGATATCTGTAATAATAGAGACATATACAAGAAACACAGAAAGGAGGTTTAGGGTAGTCAGTACTTTCTCTCCTTGACAGAACTGACATATGATAATGGCTTTGAAAGGGTAAGTAGGAATCCCTCAGGCAGATGAGGGGTGAAGAGAGGCCCGATCAGAGAGAACACCTGGCAGGTAGAAGAAACCAGGGGGCTGGCTGCTGGTAGTTCAATATGGCAAAAGTGAAAGAGGGGTGAGAAAGAAGACTGGAAAGGGAGCTAGACCAGGACTTTCTTCTGTGAAGATAATGGGGAGCCACTATGAATTTTAAATAGGCAAGTGATATCTGATTTTTTGAAAGGTGGCTCTAGTGGTCATGTGGAAGGTGTGTTTGAGGGGAATCGCACGAGAGACAGGCAAACCACTTGGAAATCTTTTGTACTAGTCCTGGCAGGTGATAATGGTAGCAATCGATGATGGAGACAAGAGGATAATTTGAAAGGTATTTAGGAACAGAATCGATTAAAATTGGTAATTTATTAGATGTAGGAAGTGAAGATGGAGAAGAAATTCAGAGTGAATTTCTTAGCCAGATATTGGGACAGATAACGGCACCATTCACCAAGAGAGGAAGTACTGGAAAAACAGGAGGTTTGGTGAGATGAAGAGTTTGGGTTTGGTTGTGCTAAGTTTAAGGGTCTGTGGTATGGAACAGACACAAGGAGAAATCAAGTAGGCCATTATATAGATGAGTCTAAAGTCCAAGACAAGTCTGGGTTGCAAATGTGGAAATCAGCAATATATCAAGACGATTGAAGCCATGAGTTTGCTGAAGAGTGTGTGTCAGTGAGAAAATAGAACAGTGAATAGGCTCCTCCCCCGCCCCCCCCCCCACAAACAACAACATTCCTTTGGGAAGAAGAGTTAAAGGAGAATGGATAATACCACTCTCTTCAACAACTGATTCATTCCCTAGCCATTTCCTTCCTGTGTTACCAAATGTCCACCTTTTTCCCTACCTCCCCACTTTGTTGCCTTAAACTGGATATCTGCTCTACTCCCCAACATTGAAAGGACAGCAAGATGTACATCCTCTTTACCGGCTCCAGTCTTTGTGGGCATTCTGAAAGGGTCAGTAGTATCAGACACATACACTGTCTTCTTCCCAGATGCTTTTAATGGGGCTCTACAGTCAAAGCTCCCCACACTCTGCTTTTTTTTTTAATTTTTTTTTTTTATTTTTTTAAATTTTTTTTTTCAACGTTTTTTATTTATTTTTGGGACAGAGAGAGACAGAGCATGAACGGGGGAGGGGCAGAGAGAGAGGGAGACACAGAATCGGAAACAGGCTCCAGGCTCCGAGCCATCAGCCCAGAGCCTGACGCGGGGCTCGAACTCACGGACCGCGAGATCGTGACCTGGCTGAAGTCGGACGCTTAACCGACTGCGCCACCCAGGCGCCCCTTTTTTTAATTTTTTAAATGTTTATTTATTTTTGAGACAGAGAGAGACAGCACAAGCGGGGGAGGGTCAGAGAGAGAGGGAGACACAGAATCTGAAATAGGCTCCAGGCCCTGAGCTGTCAGCACAGAACCTGACGTGGGGCAAGAGCTCACAGACCATAAGATCATGACCTGAGCCAAAGTCGGACGCTTAACCAGCTGAGCCATCCAGGCATCCCCACACTCTGCTTTTTAAAAGTAAGCTGTCTTGGTTGAGATTATTATTATAACAAACATAAATGCTTTATAATGGCAAACTTGACTCAAAGGTATGCAGAGCAGTTGCCATGAGCAACACGGAAAATGAGCGCCTGTATTGAAGTGAATGTTTGAAATTAAACTTTTCAGGTTGCATGTGAGGAACAATTATCAAGCTGTTTCCCTACTAGGATCAGGTTGTATAAGCATTGTATGCTTTGACCTGGGTCTAGGAAGGTCTCAGGAGAGGGTAATTTGGCTCTGACCCTGGAAGCATGGGGTTTTCTTTCACTTTCCAGTAGGTCATTTATCAGTGGTTAAAGGGTTCCCCATTCCACTGTATTTGGAGCTCTGTCTAAATTGCTTCAGGATTTTTCCCAGATGGAAAGTGCTAAGGAGCCATCAGATACTTGTTTGCTCAGTTACTATTAATCAATATTTTTCCTTTTCCTTGTCTGTCCTTACTCATCTTTATTAACTCAGACACTCAATTTCCCCACAAGCCCTTGTTTTTGCAACAATCTGTTATCCACATTGGTGGGTGTGTAGCTACCCCTGGCTGGCTTTCCCTTCTGATGTTCTTCTGGCTTCCTCTGGAGAAGTAGCTCAGGAAGGTGTGCCTTCTCAGTGGGCAAGCAGGCCAGTAGGGTCACTGTGGTGACCTCTTCCTGTTTGTGCTTTTCACAGAAAGCGTTTCTCTTGCATGAATTTGGCGTTGTCACCTTCATAGAAGCAGTAACTTGTCCAGAAAGAGGACGTGTGGCATATTTTACAAGATTCAACCGTCACCCCCCTGGCTTCGCTAGGCTGCAGTTTGCCCAGAAATGACTCCTGGATGGTGATGTGACTGCTCCCTCTAGTGTCACTGTGGCTCGGGCTCTCACGGGGCTTTTCTTCCCACTCGGAAAGTGTGGACAGTACAGAATCTGTCAGAATTGGAGGCAGTTTAAATAGGTTGTTCCCACGGAGTCAAAACAAATATGAGATGATTTTTCTCCCGTTAAAAAAGAGAATCTTGCATGAAGATATGGGACCATTCCAGCTCCTGTTCTGTTCCTGTTTCAAAATTTGGGGGAGCCCAGAGTCCTGTGGAAATCATTCTTCTTGGGGAGTGGAATCTTTTTGGAAATTCCTGCAGTTCAAGCCAACTGCCCTTTGAGGGAAGAAATGTAAATTCCTTTCAAGAAAGATAAATGAAAATGGGAGGCCAAGGGGAAGTCACTTTGTTGTAGAATAGAGAAAATAAGAGAGGGAGGTAAAAACAACAACCAGCAGGAAGAACCCTGTCCATTTGTTCTAGAAAGACCAGCTTGTTTTCTGAAATAACTTTTGGACTAGAAATTTATCATCTGAAGTCAGGTAATTTTGAGTTTTTTTAAAAACACTAAAGGAGTCAAGTTATTAATATTTGAAAAATGGCTACTATGTGGTACATAGAATAATATAATACTCCTACCTAAATTAACATCATCACAAAGCTCCATAATAAAGATTTATGAGATACTCATCACATAAGAAATCCTATTTTGGAAATCTCCGTTGGTCTGTATTTTGGTTGTAACTGTTTTCACGGTTATGAACCAGTTAGAAGCCCTAGTATTTTGTTTCCCTCTATCATGCTCCAGTCTTCTCCCTTTTCCCTTTGCCCTTTAAACTAGAGTGACCCATTATTCTTTGGCCTGTCTACATATTGTAAGATGGGGAGATAAGGAAGTGTCACCTGCTCAGGTCGGCTCTCCAGGCAGGCCATTTTCCTTCAGAGCATCTGCACTGGTTGAGCGATTTATCATTTCTTCTTTGTAAATCACTTTGAACCTTTATCTCAAATTGATCTGTGAAACTAAACATAAATTCTTCTTGTAGTGCCCATGTTCATTGTCTAGTCACACAGCTCTGGGGAATCTTATACAAGCGTGTGTGTGTGTGTGTGTGTGTGTGTGTGTGTGTGTGTGTGTGTCAGCAGATACCATGAGGATAACAGGAGAGTGGGAGTCACAATGAGAATATCTTCTCTGCTTCTAATGCCAAACCACAGAGTGGCAGGTGTTTTTCAGTGCAGCTTAGCATAGTAAAACCTACAGATTGACCAAACACTTCTGAGAGAGAAGAGAGCCTTATATTGGCCTGTCTTGGGGCAGAACATACTGCCAGTTTGATTTGCTTGTCAGGGCTGACCCTGGCCTGGAGGTCCTGGACATTAGCTCTTCCTCTCTGGCTGTCCTCTACCAAACCTGTGGTCAGAGAGTCTCACTGCTGGGGCAGGTGGCTCTCAGGACCCAAAAAGAAAGATGCATTTTTCTGTTTTGCTCTCTCTGTTTGAAAAACATGAGGATTCTATAATATTACATCACTTTTAACATTTGCATTATCAGTCATTATCAGTGTTACATTTGTGAAGCTTTGAGATTTATAGATCAACTCTATGGAATTAGTCTCCTTTAATCCTCACAGCTGCTCTGGTGAGGTAGGTTTCAGGATTTTTTTTTTAATTTTATTTTTTATTTTTTTTTTTGAAATTTACATCCAAATTAGTTAGCATACAGTGCAACAATGATTTCGGGAGTAGATTCCTTAGTGTCCCTTACCCATTTAGCCCATCCCCCCTCCCACAACCGCTCCAGTAACCCTCAGTTTGTTCTCCATATTTATGAGTCTCTTCTGTTTTGTCCCCCTCCCTGTTTTTATATTATTTTTGTTTCCCTTCCCTTATGTTCATCTGTTTTGTCTCTTAAAGTCCTCATATGAGTAAAGTCATATGATTTTTGTCTTTCTCTGACTAATTTCACTTAGCATAATAGCCTCCAGTTCCATCCACGTAGTTGCAATGGCAAGATTTCATTCTTTTTGATGGCCAAGTAATACTCCTTTGTATATATATACACCACATCTTCTTTGTCCATTCATCCATCGATGGACATTTGGGCTCTTTCCATACTTTGGCTATTGTTGATAGTGCTGCTATAAACATGGGGGTGCATGTGTCCCTTCGAAACAGCACACCTGTATCCCTTGGATAAATGCCTAGTAGTGCAATTGCTGGGTCATAGGGTAGTTCTATTTTAGTTTCTTGAGGAACCTCCATACTATTCTCCAGAGTGGCTGCACCAGCTTGCATTCCCACAGGATTTTTTTTTATATTGTCTCCTTTATTTAGGGAGACTGAAACCCAGAGACATGCCCATGGTCACACAGTTAGTGGCAGGAGTAAATCCCAGGCCTGCCAAGTTCATTGGTGAGTGCCCTTTCTATAACATGACTGCTAGCGTTTAACTACAGTCTCATTCAGCTAAACTCAGTGGTACATTGACTTTTCAAAGACCAAGGAGTTGGGAACTTTAAACTTTCATTCCAGCCAGTAATGTGATGTTGAGCAAATTATTAAAATTGGAAATGAGGTTAATGGTGTTGTGTGCTATATCCAACTCCTATACAACTAAATGATGACAAGTATAGGGTTTTTAAATACCTGCTGACACATAAATATGAAATACTGCCACAGTACAGTATAGAAAGAATTCATGCCATGATTGATGAGTATACAGAATTATATATTATACTGTGTGTACTGAGACTTTGAGAACTTTCCAAAGATAATATTTTCTGAAAGATATATGTTTGAACTTGAACTCTGCCTGGGGTTATCTCAGCTTCAAGACTAGATGATGTAGCTGGTAGAAGACTTGAAAAAACTTGTTTTCAGACCTCTTCCCCTCCCTCCCATCGAGAGAAAGAGAGAGAGAGAGAGGGAGGGAGGAAGAGGGAGGGAGGGAGAGGGAGAGAAAGAGAGAAACTTAAAAAAAAAAACCACTCATTATAATAAACATGTATAAACACAGTGAATGAGAAAGGAATGCTCCTCTCCCATGGGTACTCCTTTACCTTTGGTCTGTTGTGGGTGGTTTTTGTGTAAATGTTCACTTATTTTTAAGGAATGGGGGAGGGGCAGAGAAACAGGGAGACACAGAATCCGAAGTAGGCTCCAGGCTCTGAGTTGTCAGCACAGAGCCCAATGCAAAGCTCAAACCCATGGACCGTAAGACCATGACCTGAGCCTAAGTCGGACAGTTAACCAACTCTGCCACCCAGGTGCCATTTTGGGGGTTTCGTGTTTTTCATTTCTTTTTTTTTCTTTCAGTTTTTTCATCATGATAAGTATACTCTTTAATCCTCATCACCTATTTCATACTTTTCTTAATATCTATTTGAATGGAAATCAGAGCATGCCGTTTCTCAGAACTGAGATTCATCAGCATCCTCCCGGGAAAATGTACATTTTTCTTTTTAAATAAAAATAGCTAGAAAATCCTTTTTAAAATTTGCTTCTTTTCTGTATTACTGCAGCAAACAGGCAGTGTGAACATTTCAGAGTGCCTGTTGCTGGGAGGCTTAGATACCTGTGAAATATGGTAGCATATCCCTGCTAAGGATAGAAAATGTACTTCTCAGTTAATAGGCTCGGGGAGAAGCTGTTCTGACCTGGCTGTTATGATCTGTGAACTAGTGTTAGGGACCGAGTCTTCCATTGTCAGCTTCTCTGCACCCTATCATAAGCAGAGTCCATTTAGGGGTACTTTCATTTACTTTTTGCTTTTCTAACCCTGTAAGACTAGAAATAACAATAGTTGCTTTGGTATGTAGAACTTGTTGCCTAGTGTTTGTGATCAAAAAACTCTCCCATGATCCACAACCCCTTAATCAAATTCTTTCTTAAAGGCCTTATTACCTAAATATGGCCTTTCAATAAGGCCTAATGTTAAGGGAAAGCATGAAACTCAAAGTCCTGCCATTGAAATGTTGGTTTTGCTCTGACTAGATCAGACCAATGATTCTCTCAAACCTTTATTTCTACCCTGCCAGTCATCCGTGAGTGCCTGAATTGTGACCAGCACAATGACATTGATTGAAAATTAGGAAAACCCACACTTTATCTGGCCAATTGTGTGTTACTCTCCTGACCAGTGACAAAATAAGGTATTCTGGCCCACTTTATTGAGCTATCATATAAGTCTCGGCTGTTAGCCTCTACGGAATGTAAGTGAAAAATTATTTTTGGTTGTTCTATTTTCTAGATGAGGTACAAGGTACAGTAGAAAAAGCAAACTTTGGTGTTAGATAGACTTAGGTTTGCAAACTGGTAGCTCTCTTTGTTGTTTTAATTTTTTTATTTATTTTTGAGACAATGCGAGAGACCGAGTGCAAACAGCGGAGGGGCAGACAGAGAATCTGAAGCAGGCGCCAGGCTCTGAGCTGTCAGCACAGAGCCTGACGCAGGGCTCGAACTCACCAACCGTGAGATCATGACCTGAGCTGAAGTCGGACACTTAACCGACTGAACCACTCAGGTGCCCCTGTTGTTTTAAATTCTTAAACTCTCAGCCTACTTTGAAGAGTTAGTGTAAGGACTAGAGATAAGACACATTAAGTGCTCAGCATGTAGATAGCCATAAAAAATGGTTATTATTGCCATTATTACTGTCACTCAGCAAAGGACTACCAAGACCCTTTCTGAAGACTTCACTATAACACTGTTTCTAACCACTCACCTTCCAATTAATCTTCCTTTACACATCTAAGCCTGGTTATGAAAGTGTGCATTTTATGTTGTTATTTGCTTTCTTCTTTCAGATCTGTAAGAGCAAAGCTAAAGAATCTCAGCAGTATTATCACAGCTTGGCCGTCCGGCAGAGTCTGGCTATCCATTTCAACATCCAACAGGACTGTGGGCATTTCCTTGCTGAAGTCCCTAATCGTCTGCTTCCCTGGGAGGATCCTGATGCCCCTGAAGAGGAAGAGGATGAAATGAAAGAGGCTGAAGAAGAGGTAAAAGGAGAAACTGATGGGAAAAGCCCAGAGCCCTGCTCTGAGACAGAGTCATCCCAGAAAGAAAGCCAGGGGGTCATTAGCAGGAAGCAGAGAAGCCACGTTGTGGTCATTACCAGAGAGGTTCCCTATCTCACCGTGGCTGATTTTGTGCGAGACTCTCTGGCCCAGCACGGGAAAAGCCCTGATTTATATGAGAGACAAGTGTGTCTGCTACTCTTACAGCTGTGCTCTGGCCTTGAGCACCTCAAACCCTACCATGTCACTCACTGCGATCTTCGTCTGGAGAACCTGCTGCTTGTCCACTACCAGCCAGGGAGAACCACCCAGGGCCTTGGGCCTACAGAGTCCAGCCCCACCTCGTCTTGCCCCACAAGGCTCATAGTGAGCAATTTCTCTCAGGCCAAGCAGAAGAGCCATCTGGTGGACCCTGAGATCCTCCGGGACCAGTCCCGCCTTGCTCCAGAGATCATAACAGCCACCCAGTATAAAAAGTGTGATGAGTTCCAGACAGGCATCCTCATCTATGAGATGCTGCACCTGCCCAACCCCTTTGATGAGAACCCAGAGCTGAAGGAGAAAGAATACACTCGAGCAGACCTGCCTCGCATCCCACTCCGCTCCCCCTATTCCCGGGGCCTACAGCAGCTGGCCAGCTGCCTCCTCAATCCCAACCCTTCTGAGCGGATCCTCATTTCAGACGCCAAAGGCATCCTCCAGTGTCTACTCTGGGGCCCCCGGGAGGATCTCTTCCAGACTTTCATGGCCTCTCCTAGCCCAGCGCAGAGGAGCGCCCTTCTCCAAAACTGGCTAGACATCAAGCGAACACTGCTGATGATCAAGTTTGCTGAGAAGTCCCTGGACAGGGAGGGTGGGGTCAGCCTTGAGGACTGGCTTTGTGCTCAGTATTTGGCCTTTGCCACTCCAGACTCCCTCGGCTGCATTGTGAAAACCCTGCAGCACCGCTAGTGTATCCTGGTTGCTACTTGTCTTTTGTGTTCACCTTCACGTCGCCCATGCACTTCCCCTTCCTAGTACTCACACAGAATTCAAGGAAAGAAGAGAGACCGACCTTCCATCCCTGTCCAGGAAAAATGAGTCTGCTCAGAAAGCTTACCCACAGTTCCAGATCCAGTCAGAAGCTGGGTCTATCTTCACTGCACAGAAATTTGATTGCACAGCCGTGCAGTCGCCTTCCATTGGAACACCTTTCACCCTAATTGTCCCCAAATGCAGGTAAAAAATGAAAACGTTATCCTTGAAGGGACAGCTCCTTTAGTATGAACTCACTGAGCTGTGTCCAGCTCCTCCATAATTCTGAAGACCACCTGTCTTTTTAACACCAAGTATTTATTCTCACTAGCAATAGACAGATTTGACCAGTCCTTACTATCATCCACTAAGCTCTCACAACAGATTTTTTTCTTCTTTAAAGTATCAATAACTGACTCTTACCAGGCAGAACTGCCATCCTTCGCATCAGCCCAGTCTTGTTTCTGGGGACTATAGCCTTTGTTCCAGCAGATAGTAGAAAGACAAGGAGAGATTCCATCCCTTGGGTCATGGATGCATTTTCATTTGTTACAGGCAAGTGGGCGCACCACCTGGAGGATGGCCCTAGCGGTCCCCTCTGCTGCCACTGCCTGATTCTCCTTCACCTCTACTCTGTTCCCACTTGCCAATGAAGTTTGGGTTTATCAACCACTTGTGGCCCATTATAGAACTGACCCAAGGTGGTGTCTCCAATGCCTCTCCAGGGTGAGTACAGTTCAGATCTTATAAATAGCTGGCAGGACACCGGGAGATGATTTTCCACATGTGCAGTTCCCTAGGGGCCACCTGGGGAATAGCTGAAAGTGCTGTCTTTGATTACTGTCAGAGCTGTCGGCGTGGACAGCCAGCGCTGGCGGAACCCAGCTCCCGGTGTTCCCCTGAGCAGTAATTGGCCAGCTTCTTTCTAGCGGTGGCCAGTGTTAACTAGTCTACCAAATGCTGTGAACAGCAGCCGTGAATGAGATGGCTGTCAGTTGAGCTCTGAGATCTGCTTGGAGGGCACGGTGTGCTGGTGAGAGGCCGGAGAGGGGAGGAGGCCACTGATGAGACCGCTGGCCTCCTCCTCAGAACGCTGACCTTTGCTAAAGAGGCTGGCTCCCAGTTGCACTGCACATTGCTCCTTGGGACTCTCCGAAATGGCTCTGGAGGATGGCTGGCAACAATTTCAAATGCTGGGGTGGGTGCCTGTGAGCTGTGCACCATACATGGGCTCTGTGCTCCTCTCCTATGAATATATGTGCAATTTTTGTATGTATTGTTTTAACTGTATATTACAGTGTTTATGTGGCAACTTCACCTGAAGCAAGTTCTACAGAAATCCTCCCCTTCTTCCCTTGGCACATACGTGTTTGCGCTAAGAGATGAGTGTTCCTTCCGGGTAGTGGGGGTGGGAGGTGACATGTGTGTGCTTGTTTTCTTCAAAACTGTGAGTATCTGTTTACTTCAACCTTGAAATCCCAAGAGTCACTCAGACGGTTTGAGTGTGTGTACACGTGGGTGCACACACGTGTGCTGGAAGTAGAGGCCAGGCCTCTGAGGGGAACAACCTGTGGCGGGGTTGATGGACACGTTCTCTGCATCTAGTCGGCGAGGGAGCTCTGGGACCCTCCTCTGCCAGCGCAGAGTTCCTTAAAAGCCAAGACTGATTGTGCAGTATTACTTAGATAGCACATTAGTGGCCTTTTGGAAGTTTCTAAACTTTTAACATTTTTAGCAGCCTTTCATATGATTCACCTATATCAAAGAGGATCAAGAAAGGAGAAGAATGTATTTTATTGTGATCTTCTTTGGTTTTGTTTTGTTTTGTTTTAAGAAAACGGGACACGTGAGGCTCCAAAGGGAGGATGTCCCTGTCCTCCTGGCCAGCAGTACAGTTCTCCCAAGGAAAAGGACTCACTGGCCCACAGGGTCTGGCCTCCTCTAGCCAGAGAGCAGGGCTCTGCCCCGAGGAATGGCCACAGAGGGGGCGTGCCGCTGCAGGCCAGCAGTCTGCTCTGTCTCGGTGTCCTGTGGCCTGGCTGCGCCTTGCCTGGCAGACTGTGTTTAGTTCACCGTAGCATAGCCCATGTGCACATAACTCCTTGCCTAATTAATACACTGAAGTAGCAGCACACAGACCACTGGCCACGTCGGCCAGCACATTCCCCCAGCAGTCCTCCCTCCCCTCCCCCAGACGGTTTGCAGATTGAGACGCTTTCTCAATGTCATTCTTGTGGTGCCTTGCCCATGTAAATTTGAATGTTGACTATTTAATGAGGTTTCATATTTAATGAAGAATGTTCCCTGGTCCCTCTATTTGCTTATTGGCTCTCTAGATATCCTCTTTCGTTTCTCTTCTTTTTTATTTTATTTTATTTTTTTTCTGTTTGACTTGGATCCAGTCTTCTTCATTTTAACCCTATGGTATTATAGGCATGGACACTCCCCACTACCGTCATCTTTCAGCACTGGTAAACTGAGCACCTCCTTCACATCAGATTTGTTTAGTACTGTTTTTATATTCAAATTTGTGAAGGCCAAAAGATGAATGCCAACTAGTCAGAGAAGGGCCTCAGGCTTCCCAGAGGCAGGTGGCTAGATTAATTTTTCTCTGAGTGGTGGCTGAGGAATGTGAGGGAGAGGGAAAGGGGTGTTAGTTAGAGCAGAACAGACAAGATAACTGTATTTCTAGACAAGAAGTTCTCCATCAGATGGTCCTTGGAATATTTTTCCAGAATAATGAAATTCAGTCAATCTAATATCATCACAAGTAGTTTTTTACAGTCCCATTTTAATTATAGTAGAATCTTTGAATTCATTCATCAACTGGCAAGAAATCCTACCTTCAGACATCTGTATATACATGAGTTTTGCTTTATGACTAGTATTAGCACTTTATGTTTTCTCGAGTAACATCCAGTTATTGTCTTCAATATTAATTGGAATTTTTTTCTATTCTGTTGAAGTCTGTACTACAGATTCTTCCATTTATATTGAGAGTTTGAACAATTAAGCCATCATTGGGACTTTACCTTAAGCCGCATGAGCAAGAACAATTTCTCTGACACATTTTGGTGCTAGAGAAACAGGGAAATGGGGGGAGTAGCAAAGACCAAGACTGAATGTATAGCAGAGTGCCTTGTTAGAGTGACAACCTAGTCTTGGAAAGAAGAGAATCCCATGTCCTGCGGAGAGGACTAGGACTACGTGACTTCTCCCACGCTGGCCTGAGGAAGAGCCCCTTTGGTAAATGTACACCGACGTGATGCTCAGAAGCTAATTTGTGGAGAATAACTGCAGGATGGGACAAAGAGCAGTTGCAACCTATGGAGTCAATGAAAGAATCCCTAGATGAAGTTAGAATTGGAGGCCAGGACTATAGCAGTCGGCTCCAAGCTTTGCCCTCTGGAGATGAACTGGGTAAAGGTAGACAGGGCCCAAGCACCCATGCTACTGATGTTGGGGCCTAACATATGCTTGTTAGGATTTGAAGAGGCTGAGTAGCCTTCCATTGTCAGATTAAGTGGAGGCCAGTTTTGCTTCCAGACTCGGAAGAAGTTTGTTACCATGGGAAACTGTTAAGCAAAGAGATCTAAACCTCTAGAAATATTAATGATATTTCTGGAAGTAAAACTGTATTTTAAAGTTTCTAGCATTATAAGTTTTCATGAAGGATCTTTGGGGCCTGCTACACAGTAGGGCATGGAAAGATTGCACTCAGCTTCCCAAGTTTGAATTAAACATACTTTGATGCTGGGAAGTAACCTGACCTGGTTTTGCTGGTAACCTGCAAGTAATATTTTTCCCTAGATTATACCGACAGTGATCTGAAAAAAATACAGACCAGTCCCCGAAGTCGGGATGTACTTAGGATACTCCCCTATATTCCAAATGATTCTAGATGTATGAATAAAGTACAAACATACTTGAAGACGAAGGAGAGAGAAACTTGGCTCTCCAGGCCAACTCTGACATGTTTTTTATTTCCCTCGCTAGTTGATAAGGATTGAAAATTCTGGTCCAGCCAAATGAGTGAACAGGATGGCTGCCCACAAAACCAGGTTATTAGTTTTACCTCATTGAAGCTCATATTCTCAGAGGCCCAAAGTGCTGTGCCGAGACAAATCCAAGTGCTGCTCTTGCTGAAGTGTGCACTGAAGTCCAGCTGCCCGTGCTTACGGCAGTGCCCAAAGTCGGGATTCCATGGACCAAAACTGATGCCACAAGGGAAGCCAGAGGAGCTACAATGCAAGATCCTAGATAGAGATTATACCAAAGAAATCAAGCCTTTTTGTCCTGATGCTTGAGTTATGACAGATGCCAGAGAAGAAGAACTCACATACATTCCATGTCAAGGTATTTGGCTGATAAAATAATCCATCCTCCAAACAAAGCACCTATCTTTTTAAAATAAGTCCATTTGGTATATTAGGAAAAAAAGAAAAGATGATGGTGATGGTGAAAGTCTGGGACAGACAGTGATATTTCCCAGTAATTAAGGAGAAGGAGCCAGCCCCCGCTCTCCCTGTGATGTGACTGTGGCCATTGCCCGGACTTCGGTTTGGGAACTTCATCATGTCCGTGTGATTCGGAAAGCTGAGCAATCTTTTCTAAGAGATGTGGTAGTTTCAACAGCTTTGTTTAAAGAGCTCCTGGGAGATTTCTTAACAAATTCTAGTAGTTTTTATAAACCTTCCTACAGAGGTGGTTACCACTCATCACCATCATTTAATATTTATAAGTGCCCAGAATGTACAAGGTGCTATACAGCTGTTACACATCCCCTCTCTGCAGCTGTTTGAAATTAGAGTAGGTTTTTGCATCAGCCACTGCTACAAGCTTCCCCACCTAAGTGGGCTACAGGGGCCTGCGTTCCGGACATCCCATTACATTTCCCACTCCAGAGAGCCTCTGGGCTCCTTCCAGCTTCTAACCTTCACCCATCCCACTTACCCTCATGCTTTTTTTTTAATCCAGAAAGTTTCAGGGAATCAAAAGAGGTTGGAAATTTTTTAACCTAGCAGAAGTACAGAGTCCTATATTTTGCTACAAGTATTATCGTATTATGGAAAATCCACTTTGCCCGTATAGTGTGTGGAAAGTATCTGTGTGTCTGCACTCATGATAACTTGAATGTTGAACAGCCCTATGGCTTCAGGGTAGCATTTTTGAAAGATAAACCACACTGCTTCAGGAAACCTGCTCCAAGTACTACTTGGTTATCCGTTCCCTCACCAGTTTGAAAGTTATGCGTGAACATACTGGGTTGGGATTTTCTGTTGATATGCAGGGCATTTGGGCATGAGATCAGGGCAGAAGCAAGATGTCCTCCTTCTCAGCATTTGAATCATGGCAGTCTTCATTCCAGTCTCACCTTAGTTCCCCATGGCTCTGCCCACACTCTGTATTTGAAAATCTTGTTCTCTTGCTCTTTCCTGGAGCTTTAACCCTCTGCACATTTTAGTTGTATAAATCTACCAACGTAAGGTTCCCTCTGTCACCAGGTGGTGCCGCCCTTTGGTTTGCTGTGGTACTTTGCTGTGTTCTCTGTGGCATCATGTTACTGTGTAAATAAATTTGTTTTAATATACACTAAAAACCAGACAAGCGCTTGTTTTTCAGTAACTCTCCCATATTGATGTTCTGGGGAGGGTTTGGTTGCAGACGCCCTCTTGGAGCTTCATCCTCTGCTGACCTGGATGGTATTTCCTGTTCATTCCCTCTCTGACCTGAGAAAAGTAGGCCCAGAAGAGAAAGTGAAGACCATGGGCTTTCCCCAGAGCTCTCTGAAGTCTGCAGGTCTGCTGTGTGAGATTGCCCCCTGGTGGCCAGTCCTCATACAGCCTTCCTGGGCTTGTGCTACATTTTGAGGGGCTTGGTTACCGGACTCTGGCTGACCCTCTCAGTGAAGATCTCAGAGTTGTGCAGACAATAGGAGCAGAGGCAGGCCCTTGTACAGCATCAAGCATCATCTGCTACAGAATTCACATACCCTTTACCTGTACATTAATGTACACATCCACAGGACTCTCACAAAGGCAGACAAGCTAATATGCCGACACTTTGGTAGCAGAGAGGCCACCTGGCTTGGGGGGGAAGAGTCAGCATTTGGCAGTGGCAGCAACAGCTGCCACGTTATTAAGAGTAGAATGGATGAAAGTGCAAACATGTAGACTCTAAATTTAGACCAGATTTCAGAGCTCTAAACCCTGTACAGTGGACACTATCTGTAGCCCATTGTTTTTGCTCCTCTCCACTAGCAATCACTCTGGAATTTATAGGTACTATTTAAGGCATGTTGCAAAACAGTGGTTGCCAGACTCGAGTTTTGTGTTCTGAGGAGGCAACCCCACATTGGTGTGGCCTCTAAGTTCTCTCTGTGTTGTCTGGGCCCAGAAGGAAGGGTTACAACAAAACTCAAGAGACAGTCCCCAGGGACACAGCTCTTCCTGCTGCGACTCTCAGCCTGCTTGCCGGGGAGGATCCTGGGGAGCTGCCCTTCCTAGCTGTGAGCACAGCATACCGGCTTCTTGGGGCAGGGGGAGGGAGAGGGCCAGAGAAAGAAGCAGGCAGTTGGGGTTGTGAGAGGTCACAGAGAGGGCATACCCCAGGCTTGTGTTCCTGTCTAATTCTCTGCTGGCACGAGTGGACCACCTGAGACTCAGGGCTATGGGCCTAGATGGCGGAGCCAGTTCAAGGTTGCTGTAGCCAGACTCCAGGTGAGATGGAGCAAGACTAGAGAAAATTGGACATTCTGTCCATCCACTGGGATCACTTTGTCCTTTGGTACAACTTGAGCACCTGGAGAGAAGTCCTGTTGCCCCTCCATCACTTTACCCAGCATGGGACCCAGCCCTGGGAATATTCCATCAGTGGGTCCTCCGCAAGAGCAGCCTTGGATTCTGCGTTGTCCAGACACTTGAATAGAGTCTTTGGTTTCCATATGCCTGCAGACTGCTTTCAACGCAGATCCAGATTTCTTTCCTACCTGGGATTAACTGGTTCACGTTCCTCTCTGGGTGCCTGGGGCTGTGAGTATGCGCCCTCCGCTCCAGGAGCTCTTTGCCTGCTCTCCAAGGCCCAGCAAATTATGCTTAATTTTAAGTGAGCCTGTGCTATGCAAGGGAAGGAACTTCATTAGTGCCTTAGGAGCCAAGAACTGCAGTTGGCGGATCACAAGTTGCCATTAAGAGCGGCTCAAGGCAATTATAGCTGAAACTTAAAAATTGGATTTCACACAGCGGGGGCAGGAGAGAATCGGTTGCCAAGATCCAGTTCTCCCAAATTTGCAGAGCTCTGAATGGAAACAGGCTGCCTGGGCACAATCCCTGACTTCCTGGAGATCCCGGATAACAGTACACGTACTATCTGGAAGGTACATGGAAGCAACCAGAAGGCTGAGTGGTGTTGGTCACCAGTCTTGGCTTGAGAATCAGAGTGGGGCTGGGAAGGGTGCTGGACTGCTGGGGAATCTGCACTCTGGGGACCACAAGCCCAGGGGTAGAGGGGTTCCACGTGTCTGTCAAGAGGGCAGAACTCAGTTCTCTCACTTGAGCCGGAGTCCCAGAACCGGGGATCAGAAGTCAAGACAGTGAAAACTTCCAGACCTGCAGCTCATCTTCCACTCCCCCACCCCCCAGCGCCTTTGCTCCCTACTCCACAGCCGACTGAGAGCATTAAAACAGTAGCAGTGGTCAATGTGCACTCCGTTCACTCCATCCTCACCACCACCCCATGAGATGGATCCATTCTGCCCATTTTCCACTCAACTAATCAGAGCCAGGATTTCAACCCTGTGCCACTTCTGTGCCACTTCTGGCCAGGCACTCTCCTCCATCCCATTCCTGCCGCCTGTGTGTGGCCAGGACACTGGGAGGACCGTGGGGGTTCAGGGGACAGCTTCCAGGGGGCAGTCGTAGAGACTTCTTTCGTTCACTAAGTACCGTGTGCTGGGGACCCAGTGGTGGGCAAAGCCAGCAGGAGCTCTGCCTCGATTCTGATAGGCTGAAAGGACAGAGGGAGTGCCAGCTGGAAGGGGAGCAAGGGGCAAAGGCACCTGCTCGCTGCTGTGTGCCGGGGGGGCAGTTTGGAGGAATGGGGCCAAGGTCTGGAATGAATTGTTTTCCCTGGGCACTGGAGGCCCATGTTGGGCCCCAGGGATGCCATATAGCCCAGGACCAGGCAGGCCACCAGTGTTCCTCCCAGCACCACCCTGGGCTAGCTACAATCACTCCCTGCTTCCAGGAAGCCAGAGACCCGGTTTGAAGGGATCTTGAGTACATTTCTTAACCTCCATGAACTCCACTCATCTATAGAATGGGGCCTCATCTACCATCTCCTCCAGGACAGTTAGCTGGCAGGATGGATCAGTGCAAATGTTTTAGCCTGAGTTGTTAAAAAGTAGGGCACACCTGGGGCATTCAGAAGGAAGCTGGGGAAGGGAGAAAAGTGTTCCGTGGATCAGACAAAACTGATCATTGCCTGAGAAAGGCCTTAAAGGGATGGTGTTGGAGGGATGAGGCCCTACTGACCCCATCTCAAGCATCTGCACCCCTGATTTTGCCCACTCTCTTGACCTCCAACCACCTTCAGGCCAATTCATCATGCCTTGCAGAGTGGATGAGGGTCCCAGCCTAAACACCTGGGAAGGGGAGTCTTCTCCTCAGAATGCCTGTGTCCCAGTGGGACAGGCTCATGGGGTCTATCTGAATGAAGTGTCAAGGAACCTGCTGGAGGGCAAAGTCACCAGGCCCCAAAGGAAGGACGATGTTGAATGCACTAGAAAATGGAGTCAGTGCCTTCCAGGGTGAAGGACTCAGTCTTCTCTAGGAACCCAGCCGGGATGATTCCCATGAATCAGCTTAATTTTATATTCAAAACCATCCTGTGAGGTTCTAGAACTATTCCCACTTTACCAATGAGAAAAGGAGAGGTTTTGTTTGTCCCAAATGCCTAATGAGGGTCTAGGTTTGTTGTTAGGCAATCTGGCTCCTCCTCCCAGCTTCCCAGAGCTTGTGGCCTTCCTCCCTCACCCTCCAGCTGCCACCCCGCTGCCCAACCACAGAGCCCATGTCCCACCACCTAGTCACTTTCATTTCTGTCCAGACCCATGCCAGCTTCCACCCCACCAGGCTGGCCTCCTCGCTGCCCCATCAGACACGCTTCTGGAATTTCCATGCCCACATTGTTCCTGTCCTTCTCTGTTTCGCAGGGCCCCATCTGGCCAAGAGACTTTTGGGGTGACTCCAATCAGACATGTCCCCTCACCCATCTGAAATCTCCAGTTTGCTCCTCAGATTCGGCTCCTCCCTTCCTGTCAGCACTTGCGGGGGAGGCCTTGGCTTCCACTTCTCCACCTGCTCTCCTCATCTGGCTCCTCGGATTCCGACTCAGACCAGGAGGAGGGCAGGACAGAACTGCTCCTGGCTTCCCCTGAGCACAGGCCATGGACCGGGCTTCCCCACATTTAATCCTCACTACAGCCCTGTGACTCCCTTTCAACAGATGAAGACATTGAAACTCGGAGTAGATAAAGAACATGCCCAAGGCTGCACGGTCAGTAAGTGGTAGGGCTGACTCAAACCTAGCCTGGCTGACTTAAGCCAGTCTTCCTCCCCACCGCTTCCCAAGCCTTCATCTGGTGGCCTGTTAATGTGCCAATGGATAGGTCTGGGTGGTGCAGGCATTCAGTCCAACTGAGACTAGGGCAGCCACAGAAGGCTTCCTGATGCAGACACAGTGGAGATGGGGAAGGGGGCAAATCCAGAGGGGCCTGCCAGGCTGAGCAGTCAGACCCCTGGATCCTTCTATAGACCAGCTGACCATGAACAGAGCATCAGCTGAGGAGAGGGAGGCACAGGTTGCCTTCTGGAGCTTCCTGCTTGAGAAGCCCCAGAGCCCACTTGCCTCCTACCACCCACTCAGCTCCACTGGTGAGGAGGGGTGAAATTGTCAAACTAGTGAACCTTGGTTCCACCCACCCGAAGGCCCCTACCAGGGCGGGGGGAGCCTCCCCGACTGCTTCTGAAATGAAAAACACAACCGAGTAACGACCAGCCACCAAAGGCAACTTTGGCACCTTTCTTTTCCTTTTTTTTTTAATGCTTTTTTTTAAGATTGATTGATTGGTTGATTGATTGATTGATTTTGAGAGAGAGAGTGAGCAGGGAAGGGGCAGAAAGAGAGGAAGAGAGAGAGTCCTAAGCAAGCTCCATGCTGTCAGCACAGAGCCTGATTCGGGGCTCCATCTCATGAACTGTGAGATCATGACCTGAGCTGAAATCAAGAGCCAGATGCTTAATGGACTGAGGTACCCAGGCACCCCTTTTTCCTTTCATTTTAGGGGATGAAGGAGAGTTTAATAATCTGCCTTCCATTCATCCACCCCCTCCATTTCCCCCCATAATGGTAATCAAGATTGTAAAATACTCAGTCCCCCACTCCACGCTAGCACAGATATATGCAAACATACACACACATTTACCTGCAGGATACGCACAATACTGTCAGTTGCTTTTCTCATTTAACTTGAGGGCTGACCCCAATAGACATGATGGTCATAACGCTGCTTAAAAGGTAGCTTCTCTCACTAAAAATAATAGTAATATATAACATACATATTTGCAAATTTATGATTCTTATTACTTCTACTTCTCTGGGCATTCGGTCACATACTTGTAGGGATGGCTAAACAATGAAATATGAGAAACTACAAAACTCCCCTGAAAGCTACAGAAGGAGATCATAGAGCAATGATGAGCCATTATGTTGGTTGGAAAGATCATGTTGTCTCCTCAGATATTTTTAATGAAATGTAAGTTAAAAATCTCAGTGTTTTTTTTTTTTATTTTACAAGTATTTCTCAGAATCACTTGGAAAAAATGAATAGGTGAAAGAAATCCAGAAACTTAAAATCAAGAGGCTATTTAAGCAGATGAAAAAGCTATGATCTATAAAACAGTGTGATACAGGTATAAGAAAAAAAATAGGTCTTTATAACAAATCACATAACCAAAAACAAAAGTTAGCACCTATAAAAATGTAACAGAGGTGGGGCGCCTGGGTGGCTCAGTCGGTTAAGTGTCCGACTTTGGCTCAGGTCATGATCTCGCGGTCCGTGAGTTCGAGCCCCGCGTCGGGCTCTGTGCTGACTGCTCAGAGCCTGGAGCCTGTTTCAGATTCTGTGTCTCCCTCTCTCTCTGACCCTCCCCCATTCATGCTCTGTCTCTCTCTGTCTCAAAAATAAATAAACGTTAAAAAAAATGTAACAGAGAATAAGTAAGACATCACTACATGGAAAGGAAAGAAGGTCTTATCCAATAAAATGTTCTGGTACATTGGTTAGCTATTTGGAAAATAATCTGCATGCTGTAAACCAAAATAAATCCAAACAGATCACACAAAGAGCTATGTGCACAAAGGAAAGAAGAAAGAAAAGAAAGCCTAAGAACTAGAAAGAATTCTAAGTCAATATCTCTTTTATCTCTTTTTGATAAAGGACTTTCTAAAAGAAAGCATGGAAAGAAGGCATCTGAAAGGGGAAGATCAATAAGCTTGATTACATACAGCTGGTAAACCATCATCCACTGAAAACATGAGAAGCAAGATAGAAAAGTAAATTGAAAACTATTTAAATAAATATAATGGACATAGGGTCAAATCCCTAGTTATGAAGAACTTATGTAAATAATTATTAAGTACATAAAATGCCAACAGAAAGTTGAGAATAGACAAGTCAAAGAAGAATCTAAATGTTTGAATTTTCAAGAAATGAAAAGCTAAGGTGACCTACCTAAAAACCATTTTAATAGCTTTTTCTAATGATTAATGTATGTTCATGGTAGAAAATCTGGCAAATAAAATTGACCCACTAGATCACCATCCAGAAATGACCACCACTAACACATTTGCGTCCTGCAAGTGGGGTTTCCTCTGCCTTTTTCTTTTTTAATTAGGATTGTACTGTTGGCATCACATTTTCTGCCCATCAAATTAGCAAAGGTCTTTTTAAAGCATATTGTCAGAATAGGGTTCTGACCATGTAGATGCAATTGAGTTGGAAAGGGGCTTAAATCATCTGTCCTTTGAGGCCACAGCTGAGCCCAGGTGTCAGGCAAAGTGTGACCCCAGTAGACAGGGAGGGTGTAAGGATTTCAGTTGCCAAGGTCACAGCACTAGAGTCACCAGGGAATTTTCCAACAGGATAGACTCTGGGGCCCCACCCAAGTCCAGTGAATCAGAGGATCCCTCTCCCAGGGTCCCCCAATTATTCTGAGCTTGCCAACGGCCTCTCTGCCCCAAGTCTGGCTGCCTAGGTTTGGATCCAGGGTCTATCCCGAACTAGTGGTGTGTACTCGGGCATTCCCTGAGCCTTGGTTTCCATGGAGACTCCTACCTCGCAAGGGTCATCATGAAGATGTAGGACATAGCCCAGCAAATGCGTTTAGCCCACTGCCAGGCCATAGTACGTGCGCAAATATTGTTAGTTCAAAAGGACAAACTCCAAATCAGTATTTGCTTCTGTTTTTATAACAAAGGGCTCATCAAGGGATTTTTGCTGAACAAAGACACTGTAAATTCAAATCTGTGCCTCGTGAGAATCAGGAAAATATTTGCAGCTTTTAAATGGCAATTTCCCCAGCTTTCCAAATACCTCCTGGCTAAATTTCAGAAAGCCCTGCTAACAGTCCTTTCTTTGAACACCTTCTACCTGTCCAAGGTGACACAGCACATCAGAGGCAGTAATGGGCCCTGGCCCCTGAATCCACAGGTGTCCCTTCATTCCCTCTCCAGTCTTGATCCTTTAATGCACAGGGATGAGCTGAGGGGGGGGGGGGGGAGGAGGGAAGGGGGGCTGTAGTAGGCAGGGGGATGAGGATGAAGGCAGCTGTAGGCCGTCCCTTAGGTGTGGGCCTGCTTGCTCATTAGGGAGTCACTGTGTCTAGAAGCATGGCCTCCCTCCCTCGCCCTTCCTCAGAGTCGGCTGTCCAGCAGCCCTCGCACATCATGCCTTGGCATAATAAATACTACTTTCTTTTTGGGAAAGTCATTAAACTACTTTTGTGGAAACATTTTAATTGAATTAGACTGTTTTCTGATTGTAATAAATGTTAATTAATTGAGTGGGCTGGGTGTCCTTGGATCTAGCTGGCTTCTCTCAGTTTAATTAGGAGGAGAGTATGGACTTACTTCTTTTTGCCGTGAATCTGCGGTTCAAATTCATCTTTTGTGCTAATAAAGTGATCAGGGAGTGCAGGGAGCAGATTATTTCTTCTATCTGAAATTTAATAGACTGCTTCACTCACAGAGCCAAGTGGCAGCCCCTGCTTGTCATCATTGGGGCATGACCCAGTCCTCTCATCCGGGCTTAATGAGGTTTCTCCATTTGTCTTGGGGAAAAAAAAGAAGTTTTAAGTTCTGCAAACATCCCTTTGTTTGCCAAGAATATGAGTCACCTAGTTCCAGGGGGGTGACATTGCTGATTCCCGTGGGCACATCTGACCAGAGAGATGGGTAGTCTGCCAAGTAGCCGAGTGCCTACCACCCCCCCCCCCAAGCTTTCTGTCTACACCTGGGGAAGGCAGGCAGGCCCTGGGCAGTTACAGAAACTCAGAACAGCCAAGAGACCCCGGCGGCTTCTTCATTATAGAGACGTGGAAACTGGAGCCTAGAGAGGGAAGAAGCATGTCCAGGACAGCACAGCATTCTTCTGCGACAGTGACATCTACAGCCCAAGGACACTTCACTAGTAACAAATTCAGTTTGGTTCCAGCAACGCTGACATGAGCCAGATCCTGGGTTAGGCGAGAGGGCGAAGAGTTGCACAATAGTGCAATTGTGATGGTTGTATAAACTGAGACAACAGAGCAGTCCACACAACATCAAAGGCAACACGAGGGACCAGGCATGTTGTCTCAGACTTGTGGGGAAGAAGGGCGGTCGGGAAGCCTTCAAGAGGAGGTGTGCCTGCACTGAGTTCTGGAGGATAAATAGGACTCTTCCAGGTGGACAAAGTGTGAGGAAGGGTGTCCTGGACATAGGTAACAGCATGTGCAAAGCCAAGTTCATTCTGGTGAACATGAGAGCGGCAGGAAGCTCTCAGAGGGAGGACATATTCAGATTTGCACTCTACGAAAGATCCTTCTGGCTGCTGCAGTGGAGGAGGGTCCAGAGGGGGAATCAAGGAGGAGGGACAGCCAGGGGAGAGAGGCTAGGAGATCCCCCAGTTTGACTCACTGCCATGGAAATGCACGAGCAGGGCCAGATCCTAGAAATTCCCAGGAAGTAAAATCAAGAGTTCCTGGCTTGGGCAACTGCCCAGGAGGTCAGGTCTCCGGAGGACTGACACCCTCCCTTTTGGACAAGCTCCTCTGTAACTGACTGGTTTGTTCTTCCTCTGAATGGTGCTCTGCGGTGACAAGACTTTACAGTCGCAACAACAGCTCCTGTTGTGCAGCTTGGTTTAGCCAGATACCGTTCCCTGCGCTTTACCTGCATAATGCATTTCATCTGCAGAATGGCCCTGTGAGATGGGCCCTGTACCTACCCCCTTTTGCCAGTCAGGAAACCTGGGCATGGAGAGGGTCAATGACTTGCCAAAGGTCACTAAGCTTAGGAAGTGAATGAGCCAGGGCTCCTCTGACTTGTGCCAAAGAAATGTGTGTTCCACATTCACTTAATTGACTCTCTTAATTGACTTTTTTGACTCTTAAGGCTTAATTGACTCTCTACTCAAGAAACAGGCAGCAAAAATTTAGGTTTTCCTTTGAGAAATCAAAAGACATTCCCAGAACCAAACAGCCTTCTCCAGGACCAGACCTTGGCATCTTGTTCCCTCCCCTATCCATGCCCAGACGCTTCCTGTCTGGTGGGAAGAGGTGGGGAGTGCAGGCTGGACTTCCTTCTCGAAGGTCCCACAGTACAGCAAGGAGGGCCTGGGCTCAAACGCACGTCCTCCCGGTGCGACCCTGGGCAAACCCCTCTCCTCTCTGAGCCTCAGCAACCAACCATATCTGCATCAGCCCCTCCCAACGCTACACGGGGTCTCCAGAGCCCTGGCACACAGGAGTTGGTGGTTGCTGTGATTATGGCCATCCCAGCTCTTCTCCCGGCTCTCTCCAGACTGAGGTGGTCTGAGGACACAAGACCACCCTTGGAAAAGGATCCTCACAGGGGCAGCCACTGACCCCAGAAACTGAGTCCCAGGCCTGCCACCCAGAAATCAAGCTCACTGTCAATGGAGTCTCTTTCTTTAGTAGATCCTTGCTCCTCAGAGAATCCTTGGGTAGTTGCGAGAGTCCCAGAAGCACACCCCTTCCCCATCCACATGCCAGCCCCAACTCTGCCTGTCAGGATTCTATTTACCCTCCAAAGCCTCAGTCTGCGCACTGCCTTTCCAATCCCACAGAGCACCTCCCTGACTGCTGTCTGTCTCCCTCTCCCCCATCTGCCCCTCGGCACTTGTCTGATGCTGGTGAGCTCCCAGGCCAGGCCTCTGCCTCTGAATTGCCCCCAAGGCCTGCCATAGCCATCCTGGAGGAAGCTCCAGCTGAGGGATGGAGATGGGGTGGAATTTACCAGGATGAAGTTCTATCCCCCCCACCTTTCTTTCTTTCTTTCTTTCTTCCTTTCTTTCTTTCTTTCTCCCTCTCTCTCTCTCTCTCTCTCTCTCTGTCACACACACACACACACACACACACACAGAAGTGTGTCCATACACACACATACAAGCACACATGCTGTCTGGCTCTCCTCCCCTTTTTGTGGCAATGCTAGCCTTCCCTCTAGCTGTGCCCAGGGTGGCTCTGGGCCTCTCCCCATTCCACCTTTCTCCTCACTGGGCCCCTGGTACATATTCCCACCCCACCTTTCCCTCTGGGACACGTCCTGACTGTGGGGCAGGGGCTGGCAGTAGACAAGGTGCCACCACACACCACAGTAGTCCTGTCCTTAGGAAAATATGGGGAACATGGTTTGGAAGATGGTCACCTACCGGCCTCAGGAAACTCCTACAAAATCCAGCGAGAAAGCAAATCTGGATCCTTCCCACTGAGGCCAGGAAAGTGGGCCCTGAAAAGCAAGATTAAAAAGGTTTTCCCTCTCTCTCCCCATTCACTAGAGAGCAAAGCAGCAGAGCCAACTTGTTCCCAATTGATGGGTTTCCTGTCAGCCCCCCCACCTTCTCCTGTAGGATAGACCAGCTGTTGGTGCCAGATTAATGGCCACAATTAAAAGCAAAATGCCCTTGCTGTGGCCGACTGTCCTCCCACACCTGTGAGTCTGGAGGCTGAGCTTTAAGCCCTGGGAATGGAAGATTTGTAATGAAATCAGACAGGCCTCTTAACCGCTGATGGTATCAGGGCCCAGGGGAGATGCAGACTTATTTCCTAATCTCCTGCGGAGCATCTGTCAGCCCCACCACACAGCAATGTCATTCCTGTGTGCAGCAAGGACCTTTCATGGGGCAGATGGTCAACTGCCTGCCTGGCTACCCACCTGCCCACCTCTTCCGTCCCCTCCTCCAACCCCTTCCAAGCTTAGGCTGCACAGATATTCACAAGTATTCACACACACACGCGCGCGCGCACACACACCCATTCATAAGTTGCCTGCTGGGATCCATTTGAACAGACAAAAAAGGGAAAAATAAGAAGGTCTCTTTAGCAGCAATGAAAAACAGCAAAGAATACCATTGACAACAGAGTAATCATTCTGAGAGATTTCTAGAAGCTGAGAGGCAAAGCTGAGAACCTACGACCCACCAGAGAACTCTGGGGACCAGTTTCCTCACCAGAGCCCAGGAGGCCCCCAACTCAGGGCAGCAGGACTGGGCAAAGTGGCTGGAGGATGCCTCAGAAGCTACATCCAGGCCACTCTTTGTCCTCAGGATTTACTGGATTATGACCACATGCTGAGTCGGTGAGGGGTCCAAGAGGCCTGCATAGCAGAGGGGATAGGACCATGCAATCACAGCACAGGGAAACCGTGAGAGGGACTTGACCGAGCAGAGGCAGCTCCTGCCATACCAGAAACTTCTCTACTGCTGTTGCCTCTAACGGCCCACTCCTCTCAGGAAACCCTGAGATCCCATTAGTAGGAGGTGTAAGAGTGGGTGGGTGGAGAGCAGGTGGCATGGCCTGGACTCTACCTCTCCCTGGCCCCAGTCTCTCAGTGGGAAGAGTTCCCCAGGAGACCTAGAACATGAGACACAAGGAATATTGTCTCTCCTGTCCCCACATGGCCATTTTCTCTCAGTTCATGCTCTTGGAAGGACATATTTCCTGTCCACACCCTCCCCAACAAGGTTCAAATTAGGTCAGGAAACCCTGTGTGCTACATCCTCCTCTTGTCATTCATGACACACCTTACCTTAAAGGCTCTGAGAAATCCTGCAGTAACTTTTTTGCCTAATTTACATTCAGTACAGTTACAGGTCTTGAGTGTGCAGTTCAATGAATTTTGACAAAATAACACACCCATATAACCCACAGTCATATCAAGATTCAAAACACTTTCATTGCCCCAGAAAGTTCCTTCATGCCCCTTTCCCATCATCTCTATACCTACCCCAGAGGCAACCACTTTATGACTTCTATGACAATAGATTAGTTTTGCCTGTCCCGAAGCTTCATATACATGGATTCTTATACAGTAGGTGCTCTTTTGTGTCTGGCTTCTTTCACTCAGCGTGATAATTGCAAAATCCATCCATGTTGCTGCATGTGCCAGGAGTTCGTTATTTTTAATTGTTGAGGAGTAGTCCGCTGCAAAAACATATTTATTATAGTTTGCTTATCTCTTTTTGTTTTGTTCAAGCAAAAACCTGGAAAACCCTTAAATATTTAGGGCTTTCCAGTTTTTTGCCTGAACAAAACTACTACAAACACTTCTCTACTAGACTTTGTGAGCACGTGTTTTGCATTTTTCTTGCGTCATTATTCCTAGGAATGGAATTTGCAGGCATATGCAAACTTTGTTCTCCAAAGTACTAATTTACATTTCCCCCAGAAATGCATGAGACTTTCTGTTGTTCCATATCGTCACCATTACTTGGTATTGTTTCTGCAGTAACTTTTTAAATTTTTCGCTTAATTCCTCACTTCTCACACTTATTAGACCACTGAACTATTTTTCCTATAAATCCTTCTAATCTCCCACGGAACTAGTGTGCTGTAGAATTCACTGTGGACGGTGAGGATCTGGACCTTCACTCATAAATAGGAGAGGGGCACCTGGGTGTTTCAGTCAGTTAAGCATTGGACTTCAGTTCTGGTCATAATCTCACGGTTTGTGAGTTCAAGCCCCGCATTGGGCTCTCTGCTGTCAGCATGGAACCTGCTTCAGATCTTCTGTCCTGCTCTCTCTCTGCCCCTCTCCAGCTCTTTCTTTCTCTCAAACATAAATAAACATTTTAAAAATAGGAAAAATCAAAATGTTTAGCCACAACAACAAATCACCAAACTATGAGGAGAAAGAAAAGCTCAAAAGAAGGGATCAAGGCAAGAAGTCAGAAGAAAAGGCCTACAAAGAAAAGGAGTGAATTCAATAAATAACTTGGAAATTATTCTGAGATTCAAGAGGATGTCACATAGATAAAACTAGAGTGGGCTACTGTGAAAGAGAAAGAGAACTCAGAAATTACAAACATGACTGCAAATGTGAATGCCACTTTAGAAGCATCTATAAGGGAAATGCTGAAAACACAAAGGCACATGGAGAGAGAACCAAGAGATCAAGAAGTGAGAGGAAGACATCCCCAGAGTAGAGGAAGGCTTGAATTCACAGATTGAAAAAGCACACTACATCTCAAGGAAACCTTGGCAAAGAACAAGATCAACAGCATTTGGTCCTGGTACGTAAACAGACTAAATAAAGGGACAAGTTGAAGACCTCAGAAATAGAAATAATATGAGAATTTAGTTTAGGATAAAGGTAGTATTTTAAATCAGAAGGGGAAAACTATCACTCAAAAGTCTTGGTACAACTGTGTATCCAGAGAAAAAGATGGCTCTCCATGTTATTTCTTATTCTAAAGCAAATTCCAGTTGGATTTTAATTGTAAAAATGAAACTATAAAAATAATAGAATCAAACATATATACTAGATAAGGGGCCGTACTAAGTAAATTCCTGAAACATCAGCAGCTTAGTACAATAGTTTATTTTTTGCTCATGTGGAGTCTGACTGGAGGAGATGGAAAGAGCTGGGGACTTTGCTGTCCACAGTTATCTAGAGACTCAGAGTGAAAGAAGTTCTGTCGTCTTCAACAAGTGGTCTCCAAGGCCTCCCTGAGCATTGACATCCATCTGTGAGTCAGAGAAGGAGAGAGAAGTCATGCATGAGACAGCGCACATATCCAAAACAGGAAAGACAAGTGGGAATAACTTGAAACTGAGGGAATTTAAAAGTGATAAAAGGTTTCTCTGCATAACTCTATGTAAATATATTTGAAAAATCTAGTTGAAATATGGTGATTTTCTAAGAATAGATTATTTATCAAAACTGACCCCAGAAGAGATAGAGAGTCTAAACAGATAAATCTCAGTGAAAGAAACAAAGTTGTGAATGAGCCAATCCCTAGGGGCACCTGGGTGGCTCAGTCGGTTAAGTGTCTGACTCTTGATTTCAGCTTAGGTCATGATCTCACGGTTCATGAGTTCCAGCCCCACATCAGGCTCTGTGCTGATAGTGCAGAGACTGCTTGGGATTCTCTCTCTCTCTCTCTCTCTCTCTCTCTCTCTCTCTCTCCCCTCCCCTGCTTGCTCTCTCTCAAAAAATAAATAAACTAAAAATAAATAAATATTTTAAAAATTAATAAAGAGCCAATTCCTAAAAAATGTCAGAGGGGAGCTTTCTAAAGCTGAAGAAACAAATATTCTCAATGCTTATTAAGTTATTCCAGGGAATAGAAAAAATAAGGGCATGAAGAGACAATGTGAAATTATCTAGCAAATGACTATGGAAATTCAGGTGGCCTGGTAGTAAGCAGACTGTTCGCTGGGGGCTACCTTTACCTCAGCAGCCAAAGTTCAATTTTCTACCAGGCTAACCAGGTGCTAGCAGTTAGTGTTCTAGACAACTCTCTGAAAAGCTGGTGTCTAAATTTAAATCGGACTTCTGGACTTGTCTTACACCAGATTTATCTTATTCAGTGGGTGAATTATACTCTATTTAATTCTTAATGTAAATAGGAAATTATATGTTCAAATACATTTGCTAATAACTTAAAGATAAGCACTAATAAAATGGATATGGGATATGGAAACTGAAAACCACAAGAGGAAAAGCAACAAAATTCAGAAGAAGGAAAAAAGGAAAGAATATTGAAAAAGAATAATAAACAGAAAAAATGAAATAGAATGGCAGAAAGACCAAACATTTCATTGTTACATCATAACTGTGAATTAAATTTCTTTATTAAAGATAAAGCCCCTAATATTGGGCATGCACACACATATTCTTGGATACACTCACACGCATAAATCTGATGATACACCAGTTACAAAATACTCACTTATAGCAAAATGACAAAGATTAACATTGGAGATCTGGCAAAGAGATCTCAAGCAAATACTGATGAAAGCAGTGCAGAGTATGCTCATATCAGACAAGGTAGAATTCAAGACAAGACACATGTTAAACAAGATAAAGAATGCATTTTTTCCTCAGTAAAAAACACAGTCTACCAAGGAGATGTGAAATAAAAAGGGACTTTATCCAAACCATAGTCACAGTGGGAGAATTTATCTAACCCAGAATCAAACTGAGTAGAGGAAAGAGGTTTGAATATCAAAATTAACAAGCTTTGTGTGTAGCCTCAAAGCAAACTCTGTGTTTTCTTTTCAAATTCTCATGGAACAATAACAACAACTGACCACACACCAGGCCACAAAGATCTCAGTAACCAAAAAGTATACATTATGTGGGCCACGTTCCCTGATCACAACGTAATCAATCTAGAAAATCGACAACAAAAGGATAACGCCTTCACCTCAAGCCTAACCACTTGGAAATTCTCAAACATTCCTCTAAAAAGCTCAAGTTAAATTGAAAAATGAAATTAGGATTACAAACTGTCTGAAATTATTAACGAGAATATTTCATATCAAAACCTAGATAATCTGATATATATATATCTCCACACACCACACACACAATGGAATATTACTCAGCCATAAAAAAAGGATGAAATCTTGCCATTTGCAACAACATGGGTGGAGCTAGAGAGTATAATGCTAAGCAAAATAAGTAAGTCAGAGAAAGACAAATACCATATGATTTCATGTGTATGTGGAATTTAAGAAATAAAACAAATGAACAAAAGGAAAAAAAGAGACAAAACAAAAAACAGATTCTGAACTACAGAGAACAAACAGATGGTTACCAGAGGAGAGCTGGGTCAGGGAGTGAGTGAAATAGGTGAAGAGAATTAAGAGTACACCCATCTTGATGAGCACTGAGTAATGTATAGAATTGTTGAATCACTATATTGTACACATGAAACTAGCATAACTGTATATTAACTATATTGGAATTAAAATTAAAAACTTAATTTAAAAAATTAAGATCTGCGCAGACTGTGCCATGCCTAAGAAAAAAGAAAAATCACAAATATGTATCATTAGAAAGGGCAAAACATGTAAAAACTTAGATAAAAAATAGATGGCTATTGTGGATAAAGTGAATAAATTACTAGAAATATATCAATTACCAAAATGGACTCATGTGGTGGAAAAATTGCATGGTGCAATAACTACAGAAGAAAATGGAATGACTGCAGGTTCTATCCACCAAAACACATAAATACCTAGACAAATTCAAAGTAAAATTTGACAAACTATTGAAGCACAGATAATCTTATTTAAACTACGTAGGACATAAAGATGGAGAGAGACTCTTTGGCAAGGCTGGCATACCAAACTCTAAAACACAAAATAAATGCTGGAATTATAACAATAAGAGCAGATGCAAGAAGAGCAGGAAGGCTGGAGCACAGATTGCCCTGAGGAAGAAACTGTCACAGTGGGAGTTGCTGTGCGTGTTCACTCGGGCACATGAGTGGCCTGTCACCCAAACACAGCTGTGGGGACATCTCTTAATCTGTGTCCCTGCCCTCTCCTCACTCCCACCACGATCCACATCTATGACTTCATGGGGTGTTCCTTGCACACAGCTGGTCCCCTGGATGTGGACTGCTGTGGTGCTATTGTCCCAGTTGGAGGTGGTCCCAAAAGATGGTGGGGAAGAGAAATTCTCTCAAGGACAGAATGTAGAACAGTACCTCATCCTGACCACTTTCTCCGAAAGCCTGAGATACAGATCTACATTGGTTCATGGGCAATAGCTAGTGGTCTAGCTGGACAATTGGGAGCTTGGAAAGAACAGGATTGGAGGTTGGTGACAAGGTGGTCTCGGGAGAATGTGAGTGGATCTCTCAGAATTGACCCAGAAGCAGAGACTGCTTGTGTCCCATGTTGACGCTCTCCAAAATGTGCCCACTGTGAAGGAAGTTCTCAATGATCGGGTGGACAAGATTCCTACCCAGTGGATGAGTAGATATCTATCAGCTTCTTCCCTCAGCTACCCCCGGGCCCACTCAAAAGTGGTTTTGGAGGCAGGAACAGAGACCACCTATCCAAGTAAGGAGTTGACAGCCTCTCCAAAGCTGAAGCAGCCACTGCCACTAACAAGACTCTAATTTCCAGTAGTGGAGGCCAATTCCACAAATCCAATGTATTGCAGTAGAGATGACCTGTCAGCATTTGATAGCAAGTTGGTTACACTGGACTCCTTCCATCAGAGAAGGCCCATGGTTTGTCCTCATTGGGATAAATATTTGTATTGGAGTTAAATATGCATTTCCTCTCCTTCATGCTTCTGTCAGGACCACCATTAGTGCACTTAATAAATGCCATCAGAACAACCCACTCAATACTGTTTCTGCCCAAGGAACTCACTTTACAGTAAAAACAGAAGTGAAGCAATGGGCTGATGGACATGGGATTCATGGGGCTTACCACACCCCAGGAGAGTTGGACTGATAGAAAATAGAATGGGCTGTTGAAGATCAGTTAGAGCATCTTGGTAGACAACCTCTTGCGAGTTTGGGATATTGTCCTCCAAGACATGGTATGTGGGCTCAACCAGCAACAAATTTATAGTGATAAAATTTTCGTATTTGTCACTATTGAACCAAATAACCCCCCTTTCAAAAAAAATTTTTGTTCTTATATCTGCTCTATATCTGCTGGTTTAGAGGTTTTGATACCCAAGGGAGGAAAGCTTCAATCTGGGGACATATAGGAAGTTAATAGTGCCAACCAGCCAGTATGGGCTCTCTATGCCACTGGATGAACAGGCCCAAAGGGAGGTCATGGTGTTGGCTGGAATGATTGATTAAGATCTGTGCTGTACAATTTACGGCCAATGTGGCCATTATAAATTAATTTAAATTAAGCAAAATGAGAAATTCCGTTCCTCAGTCACAATAGCCACACGTTGGCTGGTCAGTATCTACACATGGCTATTGGCTACCATATTGGGCTATAGCATATAGCTATTGTCTACAGAATTAGGCAGAGCAGATGTGGAACATTTCTATCACTGCAGAAAGTTGCATTAGACAGTGCCGATTTAGACTATCAAAGGGTAATAGGGAGGTTATTACAACAAGACCTGAAGAAATGAGGTTGACTCTCGGGGAACCCTCTGCTTTACCTGCTAGTACTGGTATGAGTGGTGGTCAAAATGGAAGAAAATCTACACAAACATATTATTTATTATTTACTTATTAATTTTTTAAGAGAGAGAGCATGGGGGAGAGGGGCAGAGAGAGAGAATCTTAAGCAGGCTCCATAGTTAGTGAGCCCAACACGGGGCTCCATCCCATGACTCTGGGATGAAATCAAGAGTTGGGCACTCAACTGACTGGTGCCACCCAGGTGCCCCACAACAAACAAATTTAGGCAGGACCACCAGGTCTCAGACCCCTCAAGAATAATGGTCCAGGCAACCTTACCAGATAAAGAACCCCTGCCAACTGAGGTGTTGGCTGAAGGCAAAGTCAACCTAGAGTAAATGGTAGAGGAGGGAGGTCACACCTTAGCCAAGGCATAGAGCCCCATATTCCCTACCCGCAGTTTCTTCCTTGCTCAGCCATGTGTATATTCATATATTTTAATGAATTTATCTTATATTTCCCTTTAATCCACTATTGTATATATTGTTTGCAGAATATTGGGACAGGATTGGGACAGAATTAGAGAAGGAATGGACCTTACCCCAGAAATCTTGGACTTGGAGTTGTATAGAGTAACAATAAAAGAATGAAAACATCGTCAGTTTGGCAGGCTGGAACTTTGGTGGTGGTGGGGGGGGTGGGCACTATAAGCATGAAAAGCAGGCAGAACTGTAATAGGACTTTATTGGTTATTTTGGCTGCTCCGAGTTTGACTCTCCCAATAACCTTCCCATGTTAGTTTAAGTAGAGCTGGTTTCTGTTGTTTGCAAACAGAACTTCTGACTGGTACAGAAGGATAAATATTGGCAAGGAATTGACCACAAGGCTATTTGCAGATGACGTGCTTGTCTTCCTAGAAATTCCTGGAGAATCAATAGGGAAAAAAAATAGAAAACATTAAACAATTAATGTGGTGACCAGATATAAAATTGCTTTCCTGTTTATCAGCCTTCTTCTGCAAGGAAATTTAATTTTTAAAATCCCATTTCAAAAAACATAAAATAAAACCCCATTTTCCATGTAAAATAAAACTAGACCCACAAGGGCCTTGAATGCCAGACTCTTTTGTCTTGATGGTGCTGAAGAGCAAAAGAGAAGGTGTGAGATCATCTAGACCCATCAGAAAGCTGAACAGGGGAGTGTGCAGGAGGGTGAGGGCTCCGGAGACTCATTCCCCCTGGGACATGCCTGTGGCTGCTGACCGCCGGGCCCAGGAGGGGCGCTGCGGCTTGAGAGCAGTGACAGAGGTAGTGAATGCTGTGCTGGTGGGGCGTGCAAGGGCTCACCCACGGGAGGGCAGGAGGGACAGGAGTTCTGGTGTGGTCTCCAGGGTGTGAGTCAGTGCCGCTCCTCAGGCCACAGCAGATCCACCTTTTGTGGGCCCTTAGGCTTGTGTACATTGGAGGACTTCTATAAGGAAAATAATAAAAATTATAAATACAAAATCAGGTATGAACATGAATAATTACTGGGAATAAGAAACCAAAACAACCAACAAAACAATGTATAAGAAAAGCTGACATAGTACAAATATGACAAAATCCCCCCAAATAACATAGAATTCCCCCAAAAGTTTCTTTCGGCTTCACGACGTATTGATAAAGTTGGAAATTTTCAGGATTGTTGCCAAACTGGGGGAAACCTCTATCAAATATCTTTCATAAGTGAGCTATAAGATTGCAGGGGGAGGACCAGTGTTAAATATTTGGAATTGATGGCTCATTAACCAGAGCAATTCAGATGCATTCTTAAATTGCTGCTACATTGTTTTTAGCTACATAATTGTGTAAGAAAATTACTCTTGCGCTATGTACGCTGTAGTTATTGACGAGTATGTGTAGGAGTTTTGTCACTGGAACACTTGTTTCTCTGGGACGTCTTGTTCTGTTGGGGATTTCGTGTGCCATTTCATCTGGAAATACCAGACCACATCAGGACAAGATGCATCAGTTACACTGAGATGTGATTCCATATAATGAGATGCATAAAACATACAACTTCACCCAGAAGTACTTGCTACTTGTAGGACTCCTACAGTACACAAGCCCTACTAACGATGGAATTCTGACATTCTTTGAGAGGAGAGAATTTCCGTTTTGACTGGGCATCCATGAGAAATGAGTCCTATGTTCTGATGGTGGAAGCATTTTTTACCGACCAGCTCTGGTTCTGTACATTTCAAACCTTGTTTCTCCTCCACAACCTGCCAGTACTGGGTGCTGACACATTCATATTTCATATAAATTCATATTTCACTATGACCTCTGGTCTGCACCCTTTTGTCATGATAATGGGTGAGTTGGCATGGTGGGTATTGCTGCGTAGGAGTATTATTGCCAAACGGCTAGCAATAATTTAGCTATACATCAGAGTGATTGTAAAGTACATAACTATATCCCACTAAACCAAATCTTCAATTAAACTTCCCCTTGGTCAGGTCCCAAAGATGTCCACAGCTATCCAACACCATCCAACATGGTGGAAATATGACATGGGAGTTACAGTGGAAGAGGCAGTGATCTTAATGGAAACATTTCACTTCTGTAAGTTTTACAGAAACATTGTGACCATGTAAATGCATCGCTAAGATCCTTCACAGGGCTTTGGAGAAGATCTGTGTGAGTTTAACTGACATCACAGTATACCCACCTTTGGCTTTGGCTTTCAAACCAGGGGTTGGGGAACCAGGGAATAGTCCCATTAATCATTCCTCTCACTGAAAATCACAACACAGTCCACACCACATACCTCATGCTCACCCTCTCATCTATTCTCACTACAACCTATGAGGCAGGAAATAGCATTCCCGGGCCACAGGTGAAAAAGGGAGGCCCAGAAAGGAAGGACTCTTGGCCAGGGTCACACAATCAACAAGCAATACAGCCCAGCTCTTGTGTCCAGTCCAGGGCGCAGTGCCTACACAAGGCCTACACTGTCACATTTGCACCCATGGTCATCCTGACAGAGAGACAAGGAAGGTGTTATGCTTCTATTTTATAGAGGCAGTAGCTATTATAATTACCTCTCATACCTGCACCCACAGGACGGTTGACAAGCCACGTGTACATCCATGAGTTTATTTAACTGTAACAGCAATCTGCAGGGAGTGCTATCCTCTTTTCTGATAGAGGAAACTGAGGTTCATGGAGGTCATGTGACCTAATTAAAGTCCAACAGCAAGGCACTCCAAGGAGGCACTCCAAACCAGGTCTCCTCACTCTTGGTTCAATGCTCTTTTCACTGCACTTTGCTTTCTTCCCCATTAGAGATCAAAGGAACCCCAGAATATCATCTAGTCCCATTCCCTTTTGCCACAAATGAGAAACTAAAGCCCAGAGAAGGGAAAGGACTTGCCCAGGTAACACAGATTCTTAACCTAACTGTCAAGTCTGTGTCTCTGCCTCATTTCTCCAGGAGACTTCATCTGCTCCCCCATGTCTAGGGGACCACAATGCTGGCTGGATCTTTGCCCTGACCTCTGACTGACCCATCCAGAAACAGCAGCATATACTAAGTAAGCCTATCACTGTCTTACTGCCCAAACCCCTCTTTTTGGAAATAGTCTCTAACCACAGCTCCCACTGAAGAGGGAGGGGTATCTTAGTCAGCCCTGTTTGTGCTGCGTAGCCCTGCTCCATGGCCACAGCTCATTGGATGATACCTATGAGGGAGGCCAATCCTATATGAGCAAGGCTAGACTTAGGCACTCTGGTGCAGGGCCAGAGTAGGTGGGCAGTCTGAGCACTGGAAGGAGCCCAGACAGACTCAAATTCGGAGCCGCTTGGCGGAAAGGCAGAAGCACAGAAAAGAGACTAGGGGACCCCAGAAAGAGCCTCCGCTCTGTTCCTTTACCAATCCCATGATTCCTAGCAGTAACTTCCAGGTTATTTTTCTCACACTCCCCACATTGAATGGGTTCCCATGAGTGGTTTTTTGTACCATGCAACTTAGACACTATAGAATTAATTTATTTTTATTTTTTAACTAGTCTAATGGGTGGTACAATCATATGGTTCACAAATCTAAACAAAAAGGATACATTTGGAAGTCTCACTCCCACCCCTGTTTCCAAACTCTATTCCTTAGTCCCCAGAAGGGACTTTTCCCACTTTTATTTATTTCTGGTGTATCTTTTTTCAGCATTTCTTTATGCAATTATATGCAAATGTGAATATATATATATTCTTACTACCTTCCCCTTCCCATGCTTAAACAAAAGTAGCATACTGGTGATTTGGGACTTTCTGTGGTTCCATACAAATTTTAGGATTGTTTGTTCTAGCTCTGTGAAAAATAATGGTGATATTTTGATAGGGATTGCATTAAATGTATGGATTGCTTTAGGTAGTGCAGACGTTTTAACAATATTTGTTCTTCTAATGCATGAGCATGGAATGTCCTTCCATTTCTTTGTGTCTTCTTCAATTTCTCTCATCAATGTTTTATAGTTTTCAGAGTACAGGTCTTTCATTTCCTTCATTAAGTTTATTCCTAAGTATCTTATTGCTTTTTTATACAACTGTAAATGGAATTGATTCTTTAATTTCTCTTTCTACTGTTTCATTACTGGTGTATAGATATGCAACAATTTCTGTATATTGATTTTGAATCCTGCAACTTTACTGAATTCATGTATCAATTCTGGTAGCTTTTTTGTGGAGTCTTTCTTTTTCTATATAGAGTATCATATCATCTGCAAATAGTGAAAGTTTTGACTTGTTCCTTGCCAATTTGGATGCCTTTTATTTCTTTGTGTTTGATTGCTGAGGCTAGGACTTCCAGTACTATGTTACATAAAAGTGGCAAGAGTGGTAAGACATTCCTGTCTTATTCCTGAGAGAGGAAAAGCTCTCAGTTGTTCCCCATTGAAGATGACATCAGCTGTGGGTTTTTCAGATATGGCCTTTATCATGTTGAGGCACGTTCCCTCTAAACCTACTTTTTTGAAGGTTTTTATCATGAATGGAAGATATACTTTGTCAAATGCTTTTTCTTCATCTATTGAGAGGATTATATGGTTTTTATCCTTTCTTTTATTAATTTAGAGTACCACATTGATTGATTTGCAAATATTGAACCACCCTTGCAACCCAGGAATAAATTTCACTTGATTGTGGTGAATGATTTTTTAATGTTTTCTTGGATTTGGATTGCCATTATTTTATTGAGAATTTTTGTATCCATGTTCATCAGGGATATTGGCCTGTAGTTCCCTTTTTTAGTTGAGTCTTTATCTGTCTTGGTGTCAGGGTAATGCTGGCCTCATGGAATGAATTTGCAAGTTTTCCTTCCTTTTCTACTTTGTGGAATAGTTTGAGAAGAATAGGTATTAACTCTTCTTTAAATGTTTGGTAGAATTCACCTGTGAAGCTATCCCCTGGACTTCTGTTCGTTGGGAGATTTTTGATTACTGAACCAGTTTCTTTGCTGGTTATCAGTCTGACCCCGAATAGTCAAAGCAACCTTGAAAAAGAAAAGCAGGGCGCCTGGGTGATCTGACTTCAGCTCAGGTCATGATCTCATAGTTCATGAGTTTGAGTTCCACATCAGGTGAGCCTGAGCCCCGTTTTAGGTTAGCATGAGCCCCACTTTGGTTAAAACACGAGCTCTGGGTGAGCCCCATTTCTCTCTCTCTCTCTCTCTCTGCCCCTCGTGGGATTCTTTTTCTCTTTGTCTGCCCCTTGCTCACTTGTACTCTCTCTCTCTCTCTCTCTCTCTCTCTCTCTCTCAAAAAAGAAAAAAAAAGAAAAGCTGGAGACATCACATTTCGGAACTTCACATTATATTACAAAGCTGCAGTGATCAAAACAGTACAATACTGGCACAAAAATAGACACATAGATCAATAGAACAGAATAGAAACCCCAGAAATGAACCCACAACTATCTGGTCAATCTTTGACAAAGCAGGAAAGAATATCCAATGGAAAAAAGACAACAAGTGGTCTCTCCAACAAATGGTGCTGGGAAAACTGGACAGCAACATGCAAAAGAATGAATCTGGACCACTTTCTTATGCCATACACAAACATAAATTCAAAATGGATTAAAGACCTAAATGTGAGATGGGAAATTATAAAAATCCTAGAGGAGAATACAAGCAGTAATTTCTTTGACATTGGCCGTGGCAACTTATTTCTAGATATGTCTCCTCAGGCAAGGGAAACAAAAGCAAAAATAAACTATTGGGTCTTCATCAAAATAAAAAGCAGCTGCACAACAAAGGAAACAATAAAATGAAAAGGCAACCTATGGAATGGGAGAAGATATTTGCAAAATGATGCATCTTTACATATTTAGTATGCAAAATATATAAAGAACTTACAAAACTCAACACCCAAAAAACCAAAAATGGGCAGAAGACATGAACAGACATTTTCCCAAAGAAGACATACAGATGGCCAACAGACACATGAAAAGATGCTCAACAACATTCATCATCAGGGAAATACAAATCAAAACTACAATGAGATATCACCTCACACCTGTCAGAATGGCTAAAATCAACAATACAAGAAACAACAGGTGTTGGCAAGGATGTGGAGAAAGGGGAACCCTCTTGTACTGTTGGTGGCAATGTAAACTGGTGCAGCCACTCTGGCGAACAGTATGGAGGCTCCTCAAAAAGTTAAAAATAGAACCACCCTATGACCCAGCAATTGCACTACTAGGTATTCACCCAAAGAATACAAAAACACTAATCAAAAGGGATACATGCACCCCAGTATTTATAGCAGCATTATCTACAATGGACAAATTAGGGAAACAACCCAAATGTCCACTGACTGATGAATGGACAAAGAAGATGTGGTATTTATATATAATGGAATATTACTCAGACATAAAAAAGAATGAAATCTTGCCATTTGCAATGATGTGGATGGAGCCAGACAGTATTATACAAAGCAAAATAAATCAGTCAGAGAAGGACAAATGCCATATGACTTCACTCATGTGAAATTTAAGAAACAAAACAAATGAGCAAAGAGGAAAAAAAGAGAGAGAGACAGGCAAACCAAGAAAGTGGCTCTTAACTATAGAGAACAAACTGATGGTTATCAGAGGAGAGCTGATAAGCTCAAGGAGAGCACTTGTGATGAGCACTTGATGTTGTATGAAAGTGATGAATCACTATATTGTACCCTTGAAACTAATATTACACTGTATGTTAACTAACTGGAATTTAAATAAAAACTTAAAGACATTTTAAAAAAAAGTAGCAGCGGCACCTGGGTGGCTCAGTTGGTTAAATGTCCAACTATTGGTTTCAGCTCAGATCATGATCTCACTGTCCATTAGTTTGAGCCCCACATTGGGCTCTGCACTGACAGTGCAGAGCCTGCTTGGGATTCTCTCTCCTCCCTCTCCCTCTGCCTCACTCTTTTCTCTGCCCTTCTCTCTCTCTCTCTCTCTCTCTCTCTCTCTCTCTCAAAATAAGTAAGTAAACTTTTAAAATAAGTAGCACACTATATACATTGCTCTGTATCTTCCTATTTTCATGAACAGTCCTGGAAATCATTCCATGCCATAAAGTGATGCAATTTTCTTTACAATCAAAGTCCATGGTTCATGTTTGGTGCGGTTCCCCACCCCCCCATCCCCTGCCGAGGCCTGTCATTTCATGTAAAACAAAAGAGAGGCAATATCAGGAAATATTCCCGGTCTCTCAGCTGGTGGGGAGAATGGCAGAGGTGAGGCTTTGAGGGGTGCCTGGGTGGCTCAGTCGAAGCATCCGACTTCAGCTCAGGTCATGATCTCCTGCTTTGTGAGTTCAAACTGGGTCAGGCTTTGTGCTGACAGCTCAGAGCCTGGAACCTGCTTCAGAGTCTATTGTCTCCCTCTCTCTTCCCCTCCCCTGCTTGCTCTCTCTCTCTCTCTCTCTCTCTCAAAAGTAAATAAAAATTAAAAGAAGAAGGAGGAGGAGGAGGAGGAGGAGGAGGAGGAGGAGAAGGGGAATGAGAAGAAGAACAAGTGAGGCTTTGACCAGTGTCTGCCGGAGACTGAGGCGCCCGACCTAGGGATCTAGGGCTTGGCCATGGCAGGAATAAAAGCCCATCATCATCTTACCACAAGACTTGCTGGCCTCTGCCCCTCTTCAGCTTCCTCTGGTTTCTTCCCTGTGGAGTTTAGAAATAGGTCTCTCAACTACTTCAGACTATTCTCCCCATATTTCTCTTGCACAGAACTGCTCCACCCACTGAGTCGGTGACTGTAGAAACCGGAAAGCTGCTAAGGCCTCCCTTGCACGTCCCCCCTCTCCACCTGTCTCGGCACTGCTACGCTCACCTCTGCCCCTGGAGGGTCCTCCCTCCCCCATGGCAGCTAGGACTGCGGGCCCAGAACAGGCAGCTTCCCTTGCCCTCTGCCTTGTATCCATGGCCTTGGGGAGGCTGTGTTTGACTCCCCCGCCTGAGCTCCCCTGCCTTTACCCTCTGCCTCCCTCGGGCTTCCCTGGCCCCTGGCCCCTGCTTCTCCACACCCCTTATTCCTGCCCTCTGCCTAGTGCCCCACCCGAGGCACTGGGGCTGCCCTGGGTGCCTGCCTCAGAATCACTCTTCCCATTTACTCTTTCTCCTTCTCCCCCACTTCTTTATTCCATTCTTCTGCAAATTGCTTTTGAAATTCTATTCCTGCTCCAATACTCACTTCCACTGAAATGCCTTTCTTGACTTTCCAGCCTGCTCCAACACCCCACCAACAATTTACTGCTGGTCACCTCCTCTTGTAGTGAACTGTAGTGCATTTGTCTTTCATTCTTCTCTCTCCTTGCCATCTCTCTCTCTCTCTCTCTCTCTTTTTTTTTTTTTTTTTTTTTTTGCTTTTGGCTTTGGTAGGGCCATTGCACCAAGTTGGTGTCAAGTGCGTCTCTATACCTGAAAGGAGTGATTATTTTATTTTATTTTATTTTATATGTTTATTTATTTTTGAAAAGAGAGAGATAAAGCAGGTGAGGGGCAGAGAGAGAAGGGGACAGAGGAGCTGAAGTAGGCTTCTATGCTGACAGCAGAGAGCCTAATGTGGGGCTCAAACTCACGAACTGGGAGTTCACGACCTGAGCTGAAGTTGGACACTTAACCAACTGAGCCACCAGGTGCCCCAGGAGTGATTATTTTATATGACTGCACATGCACTGTCGTCCCCAGCAGGGCCTGAGAGCCCCTGCTCCAGCTACTCCTTCAGTTGGGAAAACTCCCTGAACTCTAGGGGGACACGCAGAAGAATAGGACGTCCTTGCTGCCCTGCAGGATCCCCCAGTGTGTTGTAGAAGACAAGTCCTGTGTAAGGATAACTGGGGACTACAGGTTGTATTTGTGGTGGAACTTCATCCCCTTTAGTAATTGTTAAGCATTTTTTGAGCATCTATTATGTGTCAGGCATCGTGCTGTTACTTCACTTACGTTGCCTCATTTCATTTTAACAACCACTGCAAGTTTGGTATTGTTAACTTCACTGTACAGATGAGAAAACTGAAGTGAGAAACTTGAGTAACTTACATGAGGTGACATAGGAGGTTCAGAGTCAGGATTTGATTCCAGGATAGTTTGACCCCAACGCTAGGTTCCTTCACTGGCTAGAGCAGCCCTCTCTCAGCTCTGATAGCAAAAAGGAGCAGCTTTCACGCTGGTTCCTTACCTTGTCTCTTTTCTACCCTCAGTGTAACAGGCTGGGGACAGAGCTGGCCCCGGAGGATGGAAGAGGACAATTGGCCTGCACGGGGCTGGAGGGTGGGAAGCAGTGCTTGTCTGTTTGTGTGCACACATGCACAAGGACACAGCTAGTAGGGACAGTAGATCTTACGGGAGTAAATGAGGCTATCCTTGCCTTTTAATGCACTAGCATCTTCACTTGTGTGGAAGCCTTAATACCACCAGAATCACAACTGATAGGAACCCCTAGTTCAAAAAGAGCTACACCCTTCGATCAACAAACCATTACTGAGGTCTTCCCATAAGTGGGGCATGGAATAAAGAGATGCATGAGAAACAGACCTTTCTCCCAAGAGCTCATAACACTGTCCATCACCATGTGGCAAGTAGCTTGACAGAAGAATGCCTGGGGGCTGGGGGGCTGTCAGAGCACAGGGAAGAGGATTTCACTCAGCTTGAGGAGGTAGATCAGGAATCCTTCTTGGAGGTGATGCCTGAGCTGAATTTTAAAGGATGAGCAGTCTTTCAAGTAAAGGCAGGTGAGAGAGGGCATGCCAGCCCATGTGTGTAATGTGTCCAAAGGCTGGGAGAGGAGAGGGGGCAAGGCAGTTCTGGAGAACAGTAAATAGTTGAGTATGACCAGAGCCTCCGCCAGGGGCTTTGTTACAAAGGGTCATTTGCCAAGGTAGGAGTTTGGTCCCTGTTCAGTAGATAAAGAGAATTAATAAAATCCTTTAAGTGAGGGTAAGGCATGGTCAGAGTTGCATTTTAGAGAGATCATTCCAGGAGCTGTCTTATTCTAAATGGTGCCTGGAGAGCAGCCCCTATTATAGCCTCCAGTACTTCTTGCACAAACACACACAAAAAAACACAAAAATGCAAAACAATTCTGAAAATCAAAACTGACAGATAATCAATTACGAGATTCTGAAAGACAAAACAATTGCTTGTCCATGCTTCAACTAGGAAACAAAGCAATCCACTGACATACATAAAGATAGAAATACACTTAATTCTCTTTGTCATCCAGAGACCCCAAATATTTAACAACTGGAAAATTGCACAACTGCCCTTTTGCTGTCATGGGCTGCTTTTTTGAGGTAGCCAGTGCAGTGTTCTCAACTTCCTGTCTTTTTTCTTCTTTTGTAAAGATTGTATTTTGAAGTAATTGCTACACCTAACATGGGGCTTGAACTCACAACCCTAAGATCAATAGGGAGGAAGAAGTTAGAAAAATAAAACAGAGGGCACTTGAGTGGCTCAGTTGGTTGAGTGTCCAACTTCGGCTCAGGTCATGATCTCACGGTTTGTGAGTTCAAGTCCCGCATCAGGCTCTGTGATGACAGCTCGGAGCCTGGAGCCTGCCTCAGATTCTGTCTCCTTCTCTCTCTGCCCCTCCCCACTTGTGCTCTATCTCTCTGTCTCTCAAAAATAAATACATGTAAAACAATTTTTTTTTTGAAAAATAAGAAAACTAAGCCCAAGTAAAGTAGAAGAAAGGAAATAATAACAAAAATGAGTCAAATAGGAAGGCAATTAATTTATTAATTAAATTTAGCAATGTTGCTGGATCCATCCTCTGTATACCAAAATCAGTAGTACTTCTAACCACCTACAGTTAGTGAAATTCAACAATGAGACCATTTCCAGTAACATTAAAAAAGCAACAAATTTATAGGAACACATCTAGTGAAAGGTGTACAAGACCACATACTATATTACTGAGAAAAATCAAAGAAAACCGAAATCAAGGGAGGAGGGGATGTACCATGTTCATAGATTAAAGGACTAAGAATATTCATACCAGCACCATTCTAAATACCCTAAACTAGAAACAACCCAAATGGTCCTCAACAATAGAATGCACAAATTCAGCATGATGTAATCCTACAACTGAATACATTCAGCAATGAGAATGAACAAACTTCTGCTGCATGCAGCAACCCAGATGAATTCCATAAACATCATGTGGAACGGTACACATTTATTTCATTTATAAAAAGTTCAAAAACAGACAAAATGACTCTATGGTGTTAGAAGTCTGGATAGCAGGAGATAAAGACAAAGGAGGGGCTAGGAGAGATTTCTGATGTTAGTCATCTGTTTCCTGACCTCGTGGTGGCTTCACAAGGGTGTATGGCACAAGCCATACATTTATGGTTTGTGCACTTTTCTGAATATGTTTCAATTCAAAAACTCAATAAAAAAAGAATATTCAGGAAATGGAAAATTGTGATATAAAGGACTTACAAGGTTTCTCAAATTCCATAATCCAGATGAATTCTGTGTCATATGTGGATACTGCAGCTCAGCAAAAGAGCTGAGCACTTTATAGTTATTCATTTATTTAGCCCTCTCTGATTAAATAGTGTTCTATGAAATAGGCAATACTCTTATCATCCACCTACCCACTCTCAATTTGAAGATAGTTGCAAAAGTCTGGAAAAAAAATTAGTGAATATCATTTCTCATTTTCCAGGTGAGAAAACAGGCCCAGAGAGTTTAAAAAAAATTTTTTTTAACACTTATTCATTTTTGAGATTGAGAGAGACAGAGCATGGGTAGGGAGGGGCAGAGAGAGTGGGAGATACAGAATCAGAAGCAGGCTTCTGATGCTGAGCTCGAACTCATGGACCGTGAGATCATTTCCTGAGCCAAAGTCAGAAGCCCAACCAACTGAGCCACCCAGGCACCCCAGGCCCAGAGAGGTTAAAGTAACTTCCGCAAAGTCAAAAGATAACTAAGGAGTAAGAACCAAGAGTCAAACCTTGGCAGTTTAGTCCCAGGACTCATGCCCTATGCCACTCTGCAGAGTCAGCTTGTCAGCTGTTTCTCTTCCATTCCACTCCTTCCCCAGTTCCTGGAACAGTGTTTCTCAAGCTACATAATTCATTCCAAAGTCCATGTGGTGTCTTTGCCCATGTTTGATGACACTAAAAACAATAGCGCTTCCTATTGTATTGCAGCACTTGCCAATAATGGACAAACTTTTTAAGACCTTGGAACCCTGTGCCAGGAAAATCACTGAACAAAAAGTCTTCTGTATTTTTGTCACTAGAAGCAGAGTTGGGAAGGGCACATAATACACATGTTCACTGCCAAGAAACTTGCATAATGATTTTCTGCATCTTTAAAGCCCTGAATCCATTAAGGCTTTTTAACTGGTATTTACCACACAAAGGGCAGATATTATCCATATCCATCCCCAAGCTCCTCTTCATGCCATCTTTTATCTAGAACTGTTAAAATTGCTCAGTTAACTATGCATAAACATGTGGAATAATCAGTATTCTCAGCTATGTAAAAATGCAGAAAAAATTTTTAGGAAATATACCAATTATGAACAGTAGTTATCTTTGGGTTGTAGCTTTTTGCGTTGGTTTTTATTTTTTATTTTTTGGTATCCTCAAATTTTCTACAATGATTATATGTCACCTTTTAAATAATACAATTTTTAAAATCAGCTCAGAGTACATAAATTTTTATATAATCATGTAATCATAATTATGTCAAAATGTGTATATAGTAAAAGACTGGAAGAATTGTTAATAATAATTTTTTCTGGATGTAGGGCAATGAGTTTTTTTCTCATTCTACTTTTTAGAACTTTCCAATTTTTCTGTAACAATCATATCAGTCAAGATTCTTGATTGCAGGGGTGCCTGGGTGACTCAGTCAGTTAAATGTCAGACTTTGGCTCAGGTCATGATCTCACTGCTCGTGAGTTTGAGCCCCATGTCAGGCTCTGTGCCTGCTTCAGATTCTGTTTCTGTCTCTTAGCCCCTCCCCTGCTCATGCTCTGTCTCTCTCTTTCTCAAATATAAATAAAAAATGAACATTTAAAAAAAGATAAAAAAGATAAAAAAAGATTCTTGATTATCAAGAGTGGAAATTGAGTCCAGCTACCTTAAGCAGAAAGGCTTTATTATAAGATCATAAGGTGTTTCTCACTATCTTTTGGAAGCAAAGGAAGGCTTAGTAGGACAGAACCCAACCAAGGTCAAACCAAGGTCAACGATTTGGTTAGGAGACTGTCACTGGAACTGCTACCCAGGCACTCGTAGCCATCGCTGCTGCTGGACTCCCGATGCCTGCATTGCTATAACAAATATACTAACTGTCCCTCTATCTTTGTGTCACTCTTTCATGGTCCAGATTTCTGGGCAGGATCCCCTGATTCACTAACAACAATCATGTGCCCATGTTCTAGCTGCCTGAGCTCAGGGAGGACTGTCTGGCTCTTGACTGGGCTTCCCACAAGGTTCATACAATGGGGATCCTTCCAAATAGACAGGGAGTTCAAATGTGGGATAGCTCAAAAAAAAAGACAAATGTCTACTACACTCGGGTATTGTTACTATTATTATTATTGTTATTTGCAATGTCTCAAATCAGGCTTCAGAGCTGGTCTAATAAAGATACCAATCACCATAAGTAGGCATTGCTTTTATAATGGGAATAATAATTTTTTTTTTTTTTTATAAAACACAAACACTTTGTGTCTGTCACACAACATGGATCAGAGTGCATTTTACTTTACACAGTGTGGATTAAAAAACGGGGTTTTATTGGGAGAAGTTATAAGCCAAGGATCAGTGAAAAAAGGGCACGAGGACTCCATCTTCCCCTTGTTCCCCAGACAGGTGTGCCATGGTCAAGTGCCGCAGGACACAGACTGGGTCTGTGTTTCTGGGGATGGACCTCACACCCTTATTTGCTCCTTTTTTTCTAAGTACAACTTTGCCAGTGAAGGTAAAATCAGATTGCCTGAGCACTGGGCAGGAGGAATTTATAGAGTGCCAGGAGTTACCCGAGAAGGCTACTTTTCTAGAAAGGAGAAGTCTCCCGGTGAGTGGAAGGAGTCAGCAAGGGATAGCATGGGTATTGACACCCAGGTCTTGGCCTGGATGGGACGATGGGTGTGCTGTTCATTGAGCGAAACAACACAAGCAGAAGAGGGATAGGGTAGGCTTGGGGGAAATGATGAGTTTGGTTTGGGACGTGTTGAGTCTGGATACGTATGAGTCACTCCTGGACAAGGTCAGGGTTCCCATTATACACCCCCCACAGCAGCCTGCACCTCTCTTTTGTATTGCTAATCCTGAATGCACTTTAATCAATAACTGCAGAATTAGTATTGAATCTTTATTCCAGATCATGAGTTCCCAGAGGTCTTGGCTCAGGTCTAACCACTTCACTGTTATATCCCCAGCACTTGGCATTCGGTCAGGCACAGAGTAGGTAACCAATACATATGTGTTGAGTGAATTAATGAATCTCTGTGGAGACCTAGAGCAGGCAGTGGGATATGTGGATAGGAAACTGAAAGACCTGGGATGAAGATCTAGATTCAGAAGAGTTCCACACTTAGATAACTGAATCCAAGGCACTGGGTAAGCTGGGTTACCCACTGAGCCCAGGTGCATTGAGAAAACCAAAGAGCCTAAGCCAGAACCCTGGGAAACACCATCATACCAGGGAGGCAAGGAGGGGAGCAGCCAGAGGTAGGTAGAGAACTAAGAGAGAGGGTGGTGTTCCGGAAGCTAAGGCAGAAGAGAGTTTTCAGCATGGTGGAGTGAATGGAGTCAAATGCTGTCAGTTAGGAGTTCTTGTAAAATGAAAAACACCAATACTTGTGAAGTTCTTGTGTGCCAGGCACTGTTCTAACAGCTCTCAATGTATTAACTCCCTTAATTTTCAAGACCACCAAGTGAGATGGGTGTTATCATTATTGTTCCCTCCCTAAAATGAGGATACTGAGGCACAGAGAGGCCACCCACCTAGGAAGTGGGAGGGCTGTATTCTGAACCTAGGTTATCTGTTTCCCAGGTCTGTGCTCTTCACCATTATATCTGCTGCCTCAGAGAAGAGGTAGCCGGTGGGTCACAAGTAACATCAGGGGGAACAAATTTCAGCGGGGCTGTGGGGTGAAGCTACATGGCAGTGAGAAAAACGGTGAGTTGGAAGCAAGAGAGTCAAGACCAGAAGTCCAGCCCTTCGCTACAAAGAGTGGTCCAGCTACACTGACCCCACCTGGGAGTCCATGAGACATGCAGAACCTTGAGCCGCAGCCAGCTCTTCTGTATCAGGCTTTGCAGTTTAACAAGCTTCTTGGGTGATTCATGTGCCTGGTGAAGTCTAGTTGGACTAGATGATCTTTCAGGAACTTAGGCTGTGAAGAGAGAGAGACAGAAGAACACAGTGTTCAGTGAAAGGTTTTTTTAGGTTGGAGAGCCTTGAGCAGGTTTATAGACTGAGACCAGTAGTTTGCAACTCCTGTAACATCCTAGAAGCATCTGGGTGCTATTAAAAAATACTAGTTTCCTAAGGCCTACCCTCAGAAAGTCTGTGGCCCAGGTGATTCTAATGAATCTACATGGCCTACCCAAGGGGAAGGCACAAGTAAGGAAGGACAGGATGGAGGTGGAGACGCCAGGGAATAAAAAAATGGATGAAGGTCTCCTCAGGGAAATGGGAAGGGATGGGGTAAGGATGAAGAAATGCAAAGATGTTTTGTGGAAGGAGGGAAAGCAGTAACAATAAAGCAGAGAGAAATGTGTAGAGGGTGGGGACCCGCAGGCCTGAGAGCCATGATTGGTTGATTCTTTAAATGCTAACTAGGACATGCATGGTGTGAGAAGAGGGTACTTTAAGTCAGATGGTGTTACTGGCCTGCTCAGGGCCTTGCAGTATGTTTCCATCACACATGGCTTACTAGGCCCTTGGTGACTTCATTCTCTGCTCTCCACTGACCTCCAGCACACCAACCTCTTCAGTATTCCTTTTCCCACTGACCATGTTCCTGCCTCAGGGCCTTTGCACTTGCTACTCCCACCTATGGGCTGTTGTTCCTCCAGATACTCACATGGCCTGTTCCCTTACTTCAGCCCGGTCTCCTCCAATGCCCTCTTCTCAGAGAAGACTTCCCACATCACTCTCTATTCCCTTTCTCTGAATTGTTTTCTGTTACTGCCCAACATCAGGTCATAAAGCTACTTGCCTATTTGTTTAGGTCTGCCTTCTCTACCAGAACACAAATTCCATTGTCTTGTTCACTGTGGAAAACCCACCACCTAGAACAGTGAGGCACAGAGGTGTGCTTGTAAAAAGTTTGATGAATGAATAAATGACAGGTGCTGCTTGGTGCAAATAAATAGGATACTGAAATGAACAGGTATTGCTGAGAGTGCCTGGGGAAGGTGACTAGGTAGGGAGATTGAGGAAGAATAAGATGAGTAAGGACAAGTAAACAGGCAACTTAAAGGCCTGATCGAGGAGGAAGCAAAGGGTTGTAGCAGCAAGAAAGACTATGGTTTCTGCACTACACCAGCAACTCTGTGTTGGTTTGGGAAAGTCTGTTAATCTTCTAAACCTCAATCTCCCCATCAGTAAAATGAGGTTGATGACCATAGTACCCTCCACGTAAGTGTATGATGGGGGTTAAGTGAGCTAGTAGTTCTGGGTGGCTCAGTTGATTAAGCATCGGATTTAGGCTCAGGTCAGGATTTCATGGTTGGTGGGTTCGAGCCCTGCATCTGGCTCAGTGTTAGCAGTGCAGAGCCTGCTTGGGATTCTCTCTCGCTCTCTCGCTCTCTCTCTCTCTCTGTCCCTCTTCTACTCGCACTCTTTCTCTCTCAAGAGATAAATAAACTTTTTAAAAAAATGTAAAGAAACTATAAGCTCTCAATACGTGCTAATTACTGTGATCAATCCCAGATCGTGGGAAGAGTGTGAAATGTTGTCACCTAAAAAAAAGTTTCTGTAATCATTCCAAGTGTTGACCCAAAATGTCCCATCCTGATATAGCCTTGACTTGTTACCTTGCCACCACCCACCATCCACACAAACATGTCTCTGCTTTGCCAAAGCCATCAGCAGCCTTTTCTCCTTTCTTTTTCTTCTTTTTTAAGTGTTTATTTATTTTTGACAGAGACAGAGCGCGAGCAGGGGAGAAACAGAGAGAGAGGGAGACACAGAATCCGAAGCAGGCTCCAGGCTCTGAGCTGTCAGCACAGAGCCCGACATGGGGCTTGAACCAACAAACCACGAGATCATGACCTGAGCCGCAGTTGGACCCTTAACCTATTTGAGTCACCCAGGCGCCCCGCCTTTTCTCCTTTCTGATGACTCTTCTGAGAACTACCCTATCGCCTGGCACAATAAGTTCTCCATAAATTGTTGGAGTTCACTACAATTCTCCCAAACAGTGCTGCTTAAGTGTTATCTTGTCAGGAAAACCTTGATGTGAATATGTGGCTCTGGCCTTTTTAAGGAAGATGGGCTACGTACAAAGACAGCATTCTACGGGCTCGGAATCATCTATAAGTCTGGCATAGTAAACATACCTCAATAGGACGGGAGTGGGTTTGTTCCTCTGGAACTTCCCTGATATGCCTTAGGCGTCCAAGGGCGGCCAGAGGCCAAGAGCTGGCGTGGAACCGTCGACTCCTTTAAAAGGCGTGGCCTCGCTGTAGCCGCCGCGGGAGTGATTGGCTCAAACTGCCGGGGGCGGGACTCGGTTGCCAGGGAGCGGCGCGGGGAGCTCGGGGAGCTCGGAGATCTGCGGAGGCTGCGCGAAGAAGCGAGGTGCTTGCTGGGGCCGGGGCTGCGCGACGGCACTGGGGGCTGCGGTGAGCGCCGCGCAGGCCGTGCAGTTCCCAGCGGAGAGGCGCCGCCGCCATTGCCGCCTCGCTCGGTGAGCGCATCCCGCTCGCCGAGCAGGGCCCCAGCGGGGCGCCGGTACCATGGGCCAGTGCGGCATCACCTCCTCCAAGACCGTGCTGGTGTTTCTTAACCTCATCTTCTGGGTGAGCGGGGTCGCCGGGCGGGAAGGGCGAGGGGCCGGCGGCGCGGGTGAGGGGAGGCCTCGTCTGAGGCGCCCCAGGGCCCGGCGGCGACGGGGCCCTGCGGTGAGGCCCTTCGCGGGCTGGGACGGAGGCCCCGGGCGTAGAGGGCGGTGAAGGGAAGCCCTCGGGCGGCCTTCGCGGTTGAGCTTCTTGAGTCCCCGACCGGCTGGCTCCGCGCAGTGAGGCTGGGCCGACCCCCCCCACCTCCCCCCCTCCGGCCCTTCCCCTGGAACAGCCTGCTCGTCCGAGAGCTCTCAATGCAGATTCTTTCAGGACACCAGGCTTGAAATAGGATATTCCCCAAAGGGTCAGGCTCCTCTTTCTTTGTCAGGGCCCGGAGCCCCCGCAGCTCCAGTGGCAGTCCTGAAGCGTGTGAGCAAACGGTGCAGCGACGCGGGGACGCTAGCGGCACAGGGCTGAGGGATTTTGACTTCCAGTTCTTTGTGTATCTAGAACTTGTTATTTGGTTACCAGCCCAGAAAACTGAAAGGTTTCAATTTATTAAGCCAAATAATTCTTTGCCCAGGAAAATCATTATATTTGTTTGGTCATTGGGCGTGAGTAACCTGAGATTATAAACCTTGGTGAAATAGGATTCGGATGTCAAAAGATTTTGAAAGCGATGAGTTCACTTTCAATAAAAGGTGGCTTGTGAATTTTTTTGGACACGCCCCCGAAGAAAGGAGTGTTTATAACCACTTAGTTCATCTTAGTTCGGTTTCTTATCTCACCAGGGACTTGTAATAACCGGTGTTGTTCCTATCATTCTCCACCCTCTAGTCCATCTGGACCTTGCACCCGGATGAATAGTAAGCATTTCCCTTACATCGTTTTAAGAAACAAAATCCAGCCCGAAATCTTCAGCAGTAGAATAAGGTTCAGCCTCCTCTTGGTGTTGCAGCTGAAGTCCTCAGTCACCTTTCCTTCCTCATGACTGGCCAGGTTCTTGCTGTCCAGTCCCCAGACATTCCTTGAATGTTCATACTTACTTTGCTTTTGTGTGTCCCCATTCAACTGCTCCTTCTCACGCACACCTAATTTGGAAGGAATCCTTGCCTCCTTACCACCGCGCCCCGCCCCCCCCCCCAACAAAGGATGAAGCGTTTCATATCCCAACCCCTGTAGCATAAAAGGATAATTGTATGTAATAAGGCATTTACTACACACTTACTGCCATAGAGTCTTTTAGGGTATTTCTGGTGTGATGGAAAGAGTCCCAATAATACCTGTTCAAAATCACACATGTGACATTGGGATTTCTATGATCTTTTCTAATTAGAACAGTATTTCTCATACTTTAGTTTGAGTTACCAGCCTTTTTAAAAGGTAAAAGAATATTTCAGTGATCCTCAAATGAGAAACACTCAATTAGATAATAAGGTACTTAGGTAGAGACTTGGCTTTGTATCCTTTACAGTTTCTTGGGATTTTTGTGGGCATAGCTATTTGACTTTGAAGAGTAAACTATCAAATGAATTCTATGCTATTCAGTCTCAGGGACTGGAATCATTACTGTAACAAAATATTAAACATATAGGAGCCATTTTCTTTAATTAATTTTTCATTTACTGTAAAATATCAGTTAATTCTAAGTGCTCATGAATCTTTGGAAATTGTGTATCTACTACTGGTACCTCTGTGGAGAAAGGTCATACCGAACTTCACTTGTGCTTGTCATAGTGGGTTATTGCCAAGACTAAAATCATACTGTGTAGTAAAAATACCCTTTTTCTAGGTTAGTAGGATAGTAAAGCTTTTGTGAGCAGTAATAAGTTAAACAGATATGCAGGGTCAGGGGTGGGAAATGTGGCTTAGAGCAGGATTAGTGGAACATAACTAATGAGGAAACAGTATTAGACATGTCTCCCACCTAACAGTTTAGGGACAAACTGTTGGAATCTGATGATGCTAGTAATGATAACTAAGATTTCAGTATTTATACCCAGGTAGTGTGCTGAGCACTTTACAGTCTGTGTCCTCACAGCAACCCTATCTGGCAGTAAATATTCTTATGCATATTTTACAGATGCAGACTTTATGGTTTACTGAGGCGAAGTTGCACACCCAAGGTGTGGCAGAGCCTGTGTTCAATCCCAGGTTGTCTTATTATCTAGAGCCTGTGATGTTAGAGCAAAATGTGATTTTAAAAGATTTGGAAAGGGGAAGGAACTCCTTAGCCAAGTTAAAGTCACTTTCTCTAAACCATACTAATTTTAACCTTGGTTAGAGCCAGTTCTTTCATGTAAACTACACTGACTTGTCAGTTTAAAAAATTAGGTCATTATGAGGAAGTACATAAAACAGATGTTAACTGGTTCTTCCTGAGAATGTAATGCATTCTTCAGTTCTAATAAGTGTATTCTTATATAACGGCCCCTCCCTCCTTTTAATGCCGCATACGTGGAAGAATAAACATTCCCTGCATAGAGCATATCAAAAGTTTATCTAGGTTCCCTGGAGCAACTTTGTGAAGACTATATTAGCTGTGTTGCACTAGTTCCTCACTATCAGATGGTAATGGCTGCTTGTGATAATGGCTGACTGGATTAATTGCTTTGGCAAGATCTTTATACCTTTTAATATCTTGATATCCTGTTTTAGTTGGCAGTTTGTTCAATGAGCTGTGGAAATAGATATGTACCTGAAATACTTAGCCTTGGCACTACATGACCTGCCAGTCAAAATTGTTAATGTGGACTTGACCTGGATTCTTTTGGATGGTGTGGTCTAAGAATATTAACTGTGAAAAGGCACAAACGGTCATTTCTAAAGTCCTAAAGGTTGCCTTATTGGAACTAGAGAGTTCCTTACCAAATTCCAGAATGTTAAGGCTTGAAAGATAATTTGGGACAAGTGAAATCACATGTACAACTTGAATCTCTACTTTTTGGAGTGGCATAGCTTTAAATGTAAGTTTATTAGTGCTAGACCATGATAATTTATGGAAGACAGGGGTGTTTGAGGTACATTACTAAATTTTGAAGACTGTTGGAATAGTCATTAGCCTCTTCTATTAACTGCACCCTTGTACCAAGATCAGAAAGGATTCTTAATTTGGTGGGTCATTTGCTGTGACCCAGAGGCCTCATCTAAAACTTTAAATCAGTACTTTTTAATTTTCAGGTTTTATTCTCGTAAGTTAATTGAGTACTCAGTCAAGTTCCATATTACACAAATTGCCTTTACTTTTTCTACCCTATAAGAAAAAACCAACTGGCTAGTATTTATTTTGCTGATGTGTCTTAGGTATTATATTGACTGCAAGAGAAAACTTTGTCCATGCTTATAGAATTTATAATGTGGCATATCTATTTAGACTTTTGTTTTTCATCCATATGAGAGGTGATAGTAACACTAAAATACCTATGGGGGTAGGAAATACTACATGAAAGTCAGATAACTTTTTAAGTGTCTTTAGAAAGAACTCCAGAATGTGGCACCTTCACTAATCATCGTTCACTTATATGAAGTACCCTATACATACAAATCATATTTGAAAGCCACATATAACCTTTAATATTTATCTTTAAAAAAATCTTTTCATACCACACTTCTATCTGAATATATGTAGTTAAAGAAAATTGCTTTGTTAAACAAATACAGCACAAATACTTGAGCACCTAGTTTATGCTTCTATTATTGATAAACCAATGGAAAAGACAGGGAAGGTCTTGTTCTTACAGAACTGACTTTCTAGTGGAGCAAGCAAAAGTAAGCAAGAAAAATATCAGATAGTGTTGCATTATGCAGACAGTTAAAACAAGGTCATATCATAGAGTGAGTGAATGAATGGCTGCCTTAGGTTGGCAAAGAAGGCTTCTCCAAAGATGTGAACTCTGGAATACAAGGAGGCACCGATTTGGGCATGATTTGGAGAAGATGAGGGCATTCAATACAGGGAATAGCCTGTAGGCCTTGTGGCAAAAATATACTTGGTATCTTCAGATTACCAAAAGAAGCTTCAACTATAGTTTTCATGCTTTTGTTTAAAAAAAAATAGAGGCAACGGGGCACCTGGGTGGCTCAGTCGGTTAAGTGGCCGACTTCGCTCAGGTCATGATCTCACAGTCAGTGAGTTCGAGCCCCGAGTCAGGCTCCGTGCTGACAGCTCAGAGCCTGGAGCCTGTTTCCGATTCTGTGTCTCTCTCTCTCTCTCTCTCTCTCTGACCCTCCCCCGTTCATGCTCTGTCTCTCTCTGTCTCAAAAATAAATAAACGTTAAAAAAAATTAAAAAAAAAAAAATAGAGGCACCTGGGTGGCTCATTTGGTTAAGCATCTGACTTTGGCTCAGATCATGATCTCTCAATTCATGGGTTCGAGCCCCGAGTTGGGCTCTGTGCTGACAGCTCAGAGCCTGGAGCCTGCTTTGGATTCTGTGTCTCCCTCTTTTTCTGCCCCTCCCCTACTCGTGCTCTGTCTCTGTCTCTCTGTCTCTCTCTCTTTCAAAAATAAACATTTAAAGGGTGCCTGGGTGGCTCAGTCAGTAGAGCATCCAGCTTTGGCCCAGGGCATGAACTCGTGGTTTGTGAATTCAAGCCCCACGTTGGGCTCTGTGCTGACAGCTCAGCGCCTGGAGCCTGCTTCAGATTCTGTGTCTCCCGCTCTCTCTGTTCATCCCCTGTTTGCTCTCTCTCAAAAATGAATATTTAAAAAAATGTATTTTTTAAAAATTTTTTTAAACATTTATTTATTTTTGAGAGACAGATAGAGGCAGAGCATGAGCAGGGGAGGAACGGAGAGAGAGGGAGACACAGAATCCAAAGCAGCCTCCAGGCTCTGAGCTGTCAGCACAGAGCCTGATGCCGGGCTCAAACTCATGAACCACGAGATCATGACCTGAGCCGAAATCGAGTTGGACGCTTAACCGACTGAGCCACCCAGGCGCCCCAAAATAATTTAAAAAAATAAACATTTAAAAAATAATAATAAATTAAGAAAAATAAAAAAAAATGTATAATGAAATATTTCAAGGAACACTTCCTGTCAGAAATCTCCTTATACATATTTTGTGTTTTCCAGCACATCTTACACATTTGAGTTAGGAATGTGATTCTTTTAAACTGGAACTTTCATCAGACATCCCGGAATTTGCTTCTCTGTTTCCTGTATTTCTGTCATCATGAATGACTGCTCTAACAAAGACTATGTCATTGGAACACACCTTCAGCTAACAGATTTTTTTCCCCATAATTGTTTTTAGTTCACTATAGAAGAAAAGCTGACTTTGTCAGTAAGCAAGTCATGGTACATAATAGATCTGTTTCTTACCTTGTCTTTGGCAGTTATGAAATTGAATGTTTCCAGTTATATTATTTCATTTTCAGTCATCTGTCCACTGATCAAGTGCCTTGTGGCTCTGAGTAATCATTGACTGAAAGAACTCAGCATTGGGAACTTGGAATCAGCCAGGTGACCATATGCAGGAAAGCTCTCTTTAGTTGGATACTTATTTGCTTTTTAGAATATTTATCATGCATTGAAATATTTTCATGAATTTTATTCCATAAGACCCAGTTCGGGTTGGGATTTTTGCAGAAAATTTATTCCATAAAATTTATACTTGCACCAGACAGGTATACCCTAAGAATCATTCATTCACAAATGCTTGTTGAATATCTGTGCTTTACTTCACTCATAAATGCTTGTTGAATGTCTATACTTTACTTGTTTCTGAGAAATATAAAAGGCAAAAAAGGCATAGTCCCTATTCTGTAACAGCCCATGGGGAGAGGGAGCAGACAGGCAAAATCATCTAATACTTTATTGAATTTAATTTCTAGGCGCACTTTCCCCATCTCCCCCTCAGATAACTCATGGATAGTCTCAAGTCTTTCTTTATTTCTTCTCCTTCCCCAGCTTAATAGTTTGGTAGAATTGGTAGAGGAGAAAAATTACTTGTGTTTATATATTTGTTTTTAATTTTCTAAAGGCGGTTTGTAGTAAATGCCAGCATATTGTATCTTACATTGTTGCTGCTGCTGATTAAGATGGACAAACTATAAAGTTTATGCATCCCAGGCTCCTATAGTAATGACTGACACTTTTTATAGTCAGAGGAGGTTATGGGGACAGAAGGTCTTAGGAAAAAAGTGCATGTTTAAATTCCATGCTTCTCAGATGACCCTTAGAGCCCTATAATCTGAAAACAGCGTTTCCATGCTGTTAAAATAATTTGGTTTTGGCAATTGGTTGATCTCCAATTACATTGCCACCCAAACTTTTGGGTCTTTTTAACTGGTAGGTATAATTGGATTAAGTGAATAACTTTGTTAAACTAGATAAACAGTGACATAAAAAACTGAATACAGAAAAAGTAAAAATAAGGCAGAATTGAGGAACATGACCCCTGGAATATCATCAAAGTTATAGCGGCGTAAAAGGATTAAAATATTTTTTCTTTAAGAATAAATGACAGGGCTCTAGTAGCTCAGTTGGTTAAGCATCTGACTCTTGATTTTGGCTCAAGTCATGATCTCATGGTTCATGAGTTTGAGTCCCACATCTGGGAGACTCAAGTGCGGAGCTTGCTTGGGATTCTTGCTCTTCCTCTCTGCCCTCTCCTGCTCTTTCTCCCTCTCCTCTGTCTCCCTCTCCTTCTCTCAAAAAATAAATAAACTAAAAAAAAAAATTTTTTTTTTAAATAATAGTGACAGTGACATAGATAATGATGACAGGAGTGGCTTATTGTCAAAACTTTGCGACCCTAAGTAGGAATATTTTCTTTTTTTTACTTGGTCTCCTTGAAAGGTGATATTTATGGGGCGAAAAAAGAATAATGTGTTAGATAATCAGAAAACATCTGAAAATGAGTCAAAGCCAGGAGACCAGAGAAAAGTGATAAACAGGGGAGATTGGCAGAAGTGCCTAAAGTATTTGGGGTTGAAGAGATTCATGTTTAATGTTGGTGGAATTCATTTGTGAGGGAACAACAGTCTCAATTTCAGATATAATTTTAAATATTTTACTTTTTTTATTATAAATAATATATTTGCTTTTTAAAGAAGACCCTAAAAAGTATTTTAAAACAAACTAACATCACCATAATTTCACATGCAGAGACAAACAATATTTTAGTGTGTTTTTTAAATGTCTGTATGTGATACATGTTTTCCCCCCTACCACAACACAAGTATATTATTAAATTATGCTTTAACAAAATATGTAAAGGCTATAATGCCAAGTATGCCTCTAGATGCCAGGGTTTTTTCTTTTTCTTTTGTTTTTGCTATAATTTTGTTACAGTATTATAACATTTTGATGAACATACCTTCTTCCATACAAATCTTTGTTTCTATCTGACTTATTTTCTTCAGGATAGGTTCCTAGAGGTGGAATTAAGTGGTATGAAAGCAGGGTGCCTGGTGGCTCAGTCAGTTAAGCGTCTGACTTTGGTTCAGGTCATTATCTCAGGGTTTGTGAGTTCAAGCCCTGCATTGGGCACCGTGCTGTTAGTGCTTGGGATTCTGTGTCTCTGCCCCTCTCCCACTGGTTCTCTCTCTCTCTCTCTCTGTCTCTCTAAATAAAACCTTTAGAAAAAAAAATAGGTATGAAAGCATAAATACTGAGGTTGGTATGTGTTGCCAGATTGCTTTCTAAAAAGATTATTCTGTATTAATTTTTACTCCAGTTCTTTTCTCTGTACCCTTACACTTCTTTGAATACTGCTTGGCTTAGGGCACCTGAGTGGCTCAGTTGGTTAAGCATCTGACTTGAGCACGGGTCGTGATCCCACAGTTTGTGAGTTTGGGCCCCACATAGGGCTCTCTGCTGTAGGTGCGAAGCCCACTTCTGGTCCTCTGTCTGTCTGTCTGTCTCTCTGCCCCTCCCTCACTTGTGCATTCATTAAAAAATTACGTTTGAATACTGCTTGGCTTTATTATTGACCAGTTTGTTAGACAATGATGTAATTATTTTCATAGCTTCAGAAAGTCTTGGTAAGAGTAGATGTAATTTCTGAAACAGGATTTGAAATCTTTGGAGTAGTCTTTTTTTTCTTGAAAGTTGATAAGAAAGTAAACGACATATACAGGCATTGGAGTTAGTAAAGGAGTAATTGTGTTTAATGCTATGAAGTATTTTATCAGAATAAGAGTTGAAACAAAACATGTCTGGACTAGAGAATATTATGGTATGTAGAATGTTAAAAGATTTAAAGGTGATTTTAAGACACTTGTAATGGCACAAAACTGGAGTTTGGGGAAGCTTTCAGAAATACCCTGTGCAGAATTACCAGTAGATTCCTTGCAAGAGAGAAGTATGGTACATAAAAATTAGTATGACTGTACAGGAAACTGAATTAAATGTTAAAAGATGTACATAAGATGGATTTCTGCTGGTATTTTCACCCTCTGCTTCTTTTTTGAAATCTGTTCTCTTACGAAGTCTGGAGAACACAGTGGTTTACCCCTTTCCTTTTCTTGACTGTTTTCTCCCAACATTCCAATCACTTTTACTTTAACAGTTGATTCTTTGAGGCAAAAATTAGTCTGAAGGAGGAGTTGACGAAGACAGACAAGAACTTGTCAGACATTGTGATTTTAACTGAGAGATCTCACATGGTCCCTCATCTTTACACCATCTTGATTCCTGCCACTTCTAGACATGAATCCATGACTTACAGCACTATAAGAAAATCACTTCTATTCTTCTTTGCTTTATCCTCCCCCAAATGTTCTATGGGATGCTTTCACCTTCACGCTTCTGAACTTCCATACAGGTACACTTTTCACAGCAGAGCTGTTATCTCCTAGCTTGTAACAAGTCTGTTTGGTTTTTAATAGTGCCCACATTCCAGTGTCAAGCTTCCCTGTGGTTGATGTGCCTCCTTTTGTTTCATATTCCTTCTTCCTTAGGAAATTAAAGAATTTTGTAGTTTTGTGTATTTCAGCATTTCATCAGCTGTTTCTTTCACAGAGGATTTGAAAAGTACAAAAAAAAAAAAAAAAAACAACCCAAAACAACTATAAACTATAGACAACTATAGTTTATGTAGTGTCTAAACTATAGAAAAAACAATCTTGTATAAGAATGAAATTTTTTTACTTCAGAAGATATTTTACATTTGTGTGTATGTAGTGGAAGGGTTAAAGGATAAAATGAATACCATATTTTTGGAACCCCCCAAAATTTTATAGCAAGATAGCTTTATTTTTTAGAGGAACAGCTTGGTGTGGAAAAACACTGGCTCTCCTAAAATTTTAAAATTCTGTGACTTAATTTAGGGCATCCGTTTTTTAAAAGGTAAAAAATTATTCTTTTGGTAGTTTCAACCCTCAGCCTTTTCTTTAAATTTCCCTTCACTTCTTTGTAAAAAGGATGAATATTTTTAGTATACTGTCCTGGCACAAATCCTCCTTATAAGCTCAGATTTTTTTCAGCGGTGACTAAAGCAGTGCAGTGCAGTTGCTTCCAAGTTCTACATTTCATCTCCTTTTCTATTGTACCTCCTCCCCCTCTGCAGCTGCTTTGCTGGCAAAGTCCTGATCCTTTGATAGATCCCAATCCCATCCTGACCCTTCAAAAGCAGGATTTAACCCAGCTCACCTTTTAACCTTTCTAATAGCCATAACTCCTATATTAAACATGTGTGACAACAAAGTCCCTATGCATACTAGTTCAGAATTATTTATTGCTTCCCCTCCATTTACCATACAACTCTACCTATGTCTTTCATACTGATGGTTAGATGTCATTAAAGAAGTTTCTTATTGTTGTTTTTAGGTCTTCATCTATTGTTAGGACACCTACCCTATATTTTTAAAGAAACTTGTCATTTCATAAGTTTATTTTTTCTTTGAATTTTCTCCATTTTATTTTTTTAAGTTTTATTTTTGAGAGAGTGAAAGAGTGTGAGTGGGGGAGGGACAGAGGGAGAGAGAGAATCTCAAGCAGCTCCACGTTCAGTGTAAGCCTGACACAGGGCTCAATCTCATGATTGCAAGATCATGACCTGAGCTGAAATCAGAAGTTGCACACTTAAACTAACTGAGCCACCCGGGCACCCCTCATAAAGTTGTTTATTATGCAACTTAAGATATAGACCCTATACAGATGTCATTAAAAGAAAATTTTGAAGTTGTCTTCTATTTAGGAAATAAGCCTGTGTTTCCAAGTCATGTGATTTATATACTCTCATATCAGCAATCAGCACAGTTTCTGCTTTGGTGTGTAACTAGTAAGTTGTTTCCCACTATGTGTTCAAAATAGAGTTCTGTTATGTTCTCAGCTCTGCTGTGTGAATTGGATGTTGACTGGTTTGCAGCTTGGGAAAAGATACTGCTCTCAAGTCTATTGGAAAAAAAAACAGGCAGCCTTACAAATGGCATCTCCTGCTAGCCTTCCATTGCATTTGTTACATGTCTGGTTGTATCTGCTGTTGGTTTGTTTTTCTGCTTCCTCAGAGTGTCACTTGCAGTTGAGTGCTTCAGTCTGGGTGAAAGGTAGCAGCACAGGAAGCATTTCCCTTGGCCCATTCCCAGGCAGCACCAAGTGTGAGTCTCTTCAGGTGGAAAACTCATCATTTTGTATTTAAAATGCAAGTATTTCAGTGTCTGTGCTTCAGATTAATTGCTGAGTATATATATTTTCCAGTTTTATCTTGTTTTCACTCATATTTCTGTAGACTAAAATTTCATTTATTGGAAGCTCAAAATGGAGTTGTTTTTTTTTTACTTATTTTTTACTTTTTAAGTTTTATTTATTTTGAGATGAAGGAAGGGAAAGAGAGAGAGAGCATGCACACAAGCAGGGCAGGGGCAAAGAGAGAGGGGGAGAAGGAGAATCCTAAGCAGGTCAGTGTGGAACCCAATGTGGGGCTTGAACTCAGGAACCTTTGAGATCATGACCTGAGCCAAAATCAAGAGTAGCTTAATTGACTGAGCCACCCAGGAGCCCCATTGTGTTTATTTTAATTAAGCCTTTTAAGAAATAAATATTGCCTTTTAGTGTAAGAAAAGCTAAGGACCCAAAGGATGGAAAGATGACTAGTGAAGACAAACTGCACACAATTTGATTAATTTGTATTTAGGATTTCTTCTAAATCAGTTGAACACTGAAAGTATTTAGCAAAGTATGTGTATACATACATGTGTGTGTTTCTATATTGCAGATATATAGTTTCTTTATACCAAAGAAAAAGTAGTATTTGGTAAGAATGTTCAGTAGTCCATGTACTTCTGTCATTAGTTAAGCTACTTTTCTTCTTTTCCCTTTCCTATACCTGCCTTCATCCCATAATAATATACCCCCAGATTAAGTATGTCAGTGAACTCTGAGAACTTTTGAACAGGCATGGTTGCTCTAAGTGCAGCATTTATAAACTAATCTATTCCAGATGTGATGGCCATCAGGAATTTAGTAAGATAGATTAAGTTGCCAAATCATGTTTGAATAGTGAACTGAACACTATACATATTAGACTGAAGAGAAAAAAAAAAACACCAAAGCTAATGATAAAAATGGGGCAGGGGTGTGATTTCAAGGGAAAGGATGAGATGAATTGTACTCAATAAATGTTGACTGATTGTGCCAAACACCGTTTTAGGTGCTGGGTGGTGTTACAGGGCTAAAAGACAGATGAGCAAAGTTTGTGCCCTAAAGGTATACTGAGACCTGTAGTTATAATAAGGGTGTGTGTGTGTGTGTGTGTGTGTGTGTGTGTGTGTGTGCGTGCGCCTGCGTGCATGTGCTGAGATAAATGTAGTTGCAACAGTTGTAACAAATGCTGTTAGAGCCATGTAGGGGGTGAGTGGATAAAGGGCACCTAATCCAGCCTGAAAAACTGAAAAGGTCAAGAATTTGCATTTTAATGGGGACAAGGAGTTCTCAGGCAGATGTGGAGAGGGCATTCCAAAGAGAGCCGCATAGAGGTACAGAAGTGAGAATATGTGGTACATTTGGGTACAACTTTTCTCTCAGGGTGTTTGAAAAGTAATGGAATCTGAGGTGAGTAGCAAGGAAGAGCAGCTTTGTTCATCAGGGGCTTTATTTTATTTGCCTCATCCTGATTTTAAACAAGCTAATGTCTTGATCTGGTTTGCCCAAGCTAAATGGGTCCCCTAGACATAAATAAACTCTCTCATGTGAGAGAGTTCATGATATTTCTAGTATCATTGTAGAAGGCTATTTTCTAGTTTGGAGGTTAATGATTTATATGTTAATTTTTTTTTTTTTAAGTTTATTTCTTTGAGGGGGGCGGAGAGGCAGAGAGAGGGAGAGAGAATCCCAAGCAGGCTCCACGCTCAGTGCAGAGTCCAACGTGGGGCTCAGACTCACAAAACAGTGAGATCATGACCTGAGCCAAAACCAAGAGTCGGATGCCTAACTGATTGAGCCACCAGGCACCCCTATGTGTTAAATTTTAAAAAGGATAGTGAAATAATTCTTTTGTTGTGAAAGTCTCAAAGTGCTCTACAAATAGTAGCTCGTTACGCCAAATATTTTAACACTTAGCCTCACACTGCATTTGATCATTCCCATATAAGCAAGTGGCATTAGGCATTGAGCAGGTACACAATGATAGCAAAATGGACAACAATAGAGAGGAGAATGCATGTAAAACTCTGCAATTGGAGAATGGTATCTGGAGCAGAGCTGAAATAAGGCATATCTCTGTTCCATGACTTTCTACATTCACTTTCCCTTTAGGTGCTCTAAAACCTTACTATTCAAAGTGTAGTCCAAGAACCAGCAGCATCACCTGGGAACTTGGAAATGCAGAGTCCCATGCCCAGCCCCAGCCCTACTGAATCAGAGTCTGCAGTTTAATAAGATCCTTAGGTGATTCCTGTTCATCTTAGAGTTTGAGAAGCACCATTCTAAAGAACAAATCTAAGGGTTTGCAAAGTTCTTGAGTTGTTTCACAGTCTTGACTTGGGACAGTAAGCATTTTGAAAATGGATATCAAGGTTACTAGCAATTATTATATTTTATTTTTCCCAGTGGGTGGATAGAGGTTAGAAATGCAGATTCTGGAGTCAGATTGCCTGGGTTCAAATCCTGGCTCTGCCACTTCTGCATAATTTCTTCATTCGTTGAGGGCAACTACAATGAGCAAAGGGGTATCCCACCACCCCGCTGATCTGTGGTGGAGGTTTAGTTGAGTTACAAATAAGCCTTTGTTGTGTGTTTGGGGGTAATTTTTGTCAGTATTATTTATTGTATTCATGATTTCTTGGTCTTAACTGAGCCATCAATTATTGAAAAGAAGGTAGTGTTTGGGAAACTTTTCAACTTTAGTAAAGAAATGTTCTTACTAATGAATAATAGACCTTTTGGCTTCACTGTAAAAAGGTGTATAAGTAGATTTAAAAGTGATGGCAAATCTCATTAAATTATAACCTACTAAGAAATAGTAGGAACATTTTACTATCAGAGCTTAGAGACTTTTACCAGTGCTCTGATCTTGTTTTCTACAGGGGGCAGCTGGCATTTTATGCTATGTGGGAGCCTATGTCTTTATCACTTACGATGACTATGACCACTTCTTTGAAGATGTGTACACTCTCATCCCTGCTGTAGTGATCATAGCTGTAGGAGCCCTGCTTTTTATCATTGGGCTAATTGGCTGCTGTGCCACAATCCGAGAAAGCCGCTGCGGACTTGCCACAGTAAGTTAGCACTTTATTGACTGCATGTGTCATCATAATATGTGGGAATATTTCATTTGTGTTACTGGCTTGAATTGAACATAAAATTCCATAGACTCTTTGGCTCTTATAATTGGAACAGAATTAGCACTTGTCTTCTAGCACTTACCTCTGGTAACTGTTTTTTATCAGTTTTTTAAATTTGTATTTAATTTTTGACAATGTTTTCTTCCTTACAGTTTGTCATCATCCTCCTCTTGGTTTTTGTCACAGAAGTTGTTGTAGTGGTTTTGGGATACGTTTACAGAGCAAAGGTATGTTGTCTACTCTAGTTCATGTTTTAAAAGGCAGTTTAAGTGTTTCGGGTGAAATAGAACAAACTCATTTTATCAAAGTAAACATTTTCTTATGCCTTAACTCCAGTTTAGTCACTGCTTTAAAAACCTAAAGTTGGGGCACCTGGGTGACTCAGTCAGTTAAGTGTCTAACTCTTGATTTATGCTCAGGTCATCATCTCACAATTTGTGGGATCAAGCCCTGTGTTGGGATTCTCTCTCCTGCTCTCTCTACCCCTCCCCCCTCACTCTCTCACTCCAAATAAATAAATAAACTTAAAAAAAATCTAAAGTTAATTAGAAATTGCACAGAGAGAAGGCCCTGGGTGACTCAGTCACTTGAGCATCTGACTTCAGCGCAGTCATGATCTCACAGTTTGTGAGTTCGAGTCCCACATCAGATTGGCTGCTGTCAGCACAGAGCCCGCTTCAGCTCTTTTGTCCACATCTCCTTTATCTGCCCCTCCCTCAGAAATAAATAAACATTAAAAAAAAGAAAGAAAGAAATTGCATACAGAACAGATTGGTGGTTGCCAGATGTGGGGGCTTTGGCGAAATGGGTGAAGGGAGTCAAAAGGTATAAACTTCCAGTTATAAAGTAAGTCAGTCATGGGGATGTAATGTACAGCATGGCAACTAAGTTAATAATACTGTAATGCATATATGAAAGTTGATAAGGGAGTAACTTTTAAAAGTTCTCTCATCACGATAAAAATTTTTTATAATTATGTATGGTAAAGGAGTTAATTAGACTTATTGTGATCATTTTGCCATATAAAAAGATTGAATCATGCTGAAACTAATGTTAGATGTCAATTATACCTCAATTTAAAAAAAAGAAAAGAAAAAATACATGTAGTGAACACACAAGTCCAGTTTCCTGGCTTAATAAAGAGTACATACTAGAGAACTGAGCTTTTGTTTTATGTTTAAGAATACTGCAACGTTTCGGGCTCTTTTTTCTGAATAGTTCTTTCCATTGAAGTTACCTATATAGGTGTCAAAAGGTTGTGTTTAATGTGGATTCTGATCTCAGGAAGTCTGTAAGCTTACTTGATTATTTATTTCAGTTTTAAAGTATTTTTCTGCTACAGTAATTTTTTTCTACAATGTATCCTGTGCTGTGTCAGTTGGGGTCTTGTGAGAAGCATATGCAAAGATGGAATTCAGTATGCGTGGATTCTGTTAGAGGAAAGGTCTGTGAGAGAACATGGGGAAGGAACCAGGTCTGACTGAGAACTGTTAGGCCTGATGCAAGTGTAATCCCAAGTACTTGTTAGTGTAATTGTGTGGTTAATTAAATATTGATGAAGTCTAAGAAAATGAGTACATGAAAAAAAGGAAATTGAATAATTTGAAGAGACTTGGTAAAAACAAGTCACTACAACTTTTTTTTTTTTCAGTTTCATTACTTAGAGAGAGTGTGTGTAGTGGGAGAGGGGCAGAGAAAGAGGGACAGAATCCCCAGGAGGCTCTGTGCTGTCAGTGCCGAGTCAGACTCGAGCTCTGTCTCACAAACTGTTAGATTGTGACCTGAGCCAGAATCAAGAGTCGGACGCTTAACCAACTGGGCCACCCAGGCACCTCAATCACTAAAACATTTTTGATCAAATCAGCTGTGAGTACAATTACTGTAAAAGTTTAGGGGAAATTTATTAATAATTAGTAGAATTCTACACTTTGATTGTGTTGCAATGTCTCTGCAGTGTAAAGAAACCCAAACTGGAAGTCGCTGTCAATGTACTAAGGATGTGATTTGTGCAGAACAAATGATAAAGAGCTCTAATCAGTGGATCCTATGCAAAGAAAAGACAGGCTTGCATTTTAAGATTGGTGTGAAATACACATTTCTGTGCTTTAAGCTAAATGAAAGTGTTCATTTTTTTAAAGTTTTATTTATTTATTTTTGAGGGAGAAACAGAGAGGGCACAAGCAGGGGAGGAGCAGAGAGGGAGGGAGAGAAAGAATCCTAAGCAGTCTCTGCACTGTCAGCACAGAGCCTGACGCGAGTCTCGAACTCACAACTGTGAGATCATGACCTGAGCTGAAATCAAGAGTTGGACACTTAATTGACTGAAACATCCAGGTGCCCCGAAAATGTGTACTTTTTCTAAAAGACTGTGATTTTCTAAAAGCCTGTACTTTTTTTAAAAGCCTCAGTTAACCAACCAACTACTCCTGACCATGCATGGGAGGCTTTTCCATTTGTTAACTACAGTACAACTGCATTTACCACTAATTTTTACATGTAGGATAATAATGAAAACAACAACAACAATATGTTCCTGGGATGGAGAGAGTATGTGAAAGTCAGTTTAGGGTCATGGTTAGGTCCTTTCATTCCACAAATATTCGAGAGGAATGGTTTTAGAACCTTGTCAAAATCATAGATGGCCTACTTGGATTTCACATCTATATTTGACAAACATATGTATATGGGTACCCATATATATACATACACCCAGTTAACCTTTGAACAACACGGGTTTTATATGTATAAATTAATGAATTATATGACATAAATTTCTGGACTCAGGGTAGAGATCAGCCAAAGGGTTTTCTTACTATTTCATATAGTCTCTACCCAAGACATGCTAGGGAATATTCAGCTATCATCTATATTACATTTCAGCTCTCTGTTGAAGGAAGGATTCATTTTAAAATTTGATTCATCCAGGCCTACCTCTAACCCCAGACTATTACATTTGATTGATTTGTTCATACAGAATTTCCAGCTAATCCTTAACTGAACTTTATAGGCATACCCTAGTGACTGTTCCACATGAGGGAGATGTTGTAGCCCTTTGTAAAATCCTTCTGGAACTTAAATTAGAGGCTGTTGTAATATCTGATCATAATTCACTTTCCTCATTTGAGGCAGGATAATAGAAACATTAAATCAACAAGCAAGTAATAACTTTTGGACAAGATAGTTTTCTGTTTCCCCCTTGTTGAATTCTGTTACAGTGTATCTTTTAAAGATCTAGCCTGGGGACTCCAAACTTCTTAAGGGCAAGGCAGTCATCTTTGACTGTCCAGCAGTGGCAAGACACCTGGCATAATAAATGTTAATGAATTTATGGATCTGTTGAATGAAAAAAAAATTACAGGTCAAGACTTCTAATCTTATTTAATATAGCAAAGTGTTCTATTATTCTAACTTGTAAGTATTTAACTTTCTTTAAATTACCTCAGAATGAGAAGTTTGTTCAGATTTCCTCAGCCCATAAATTCCTGGTATGGAAAGGGGGAAATACACATTTTCTGATTTCTTTTTTAGAGCGAAATTGAGGACTTCATTTTCCATTGCCACTTTAAAAAAAAAAAAAAAAAAAGCCTTTGTTCTGGACATAGAAAAAGGTGATTATGAGTTGAGATCCTACCTTCTGTGCCCATCCTGATGAATGAGGGTCCTGCCAACTTGAACACCGAGGCAGCTGTTGCCAGCCATTCCCGTCTGGCCCCTCTTTCCTCTTTCTTAGTCATTTCCTTTTCTTTCGCCTTTCTATTTGCCTGCTTTTCCTTTCCACCTAAGTACCATTTAAGGCTAAACAGGCTGCCTTAAAGTAATTAATTGGGGTATAACTTTAGGGCTATGATAAAGACGTAATAGAGGTGCTGGCTTGGTTTCGGCTCAGGTCATGGTCTCATGGTTTGGGAGTTCAAGTCCTGTGTTGGACTCTCCTGGGATTCTCTTTCTCTCTCTCTCAAAAATAAATAAACTTAAGAAAAAAAAGAGAAGTATTGTTACTGTAATTTATAATTTTAAATCAAAGGCATAATATGCCAATCTAATTTTCAAACCATTGATACATAAGGTACCAGGTAACTGTGCCCCAAAAAAGAATGTATTGGGTTTGCCCCTACTGGTTATCACCTTGTAGTTAAATCACATAACTGGTATAATTACTAAGTAGGTCTAATCATCTTAGAAGGGTAAGGAGAATCTGGTACAAACACATTTTACTAAATGGTACTTTTCTTGCCATTTAGTGGTTGACAGAAATAAGTTATGAAGAGTTTATTTCCTGTCGCCTAATTCATATAACATCAAACTGCACCTTTTTCATAAAATGCTACTTGTAAGGACTGATTTTTTTCACCTGCTGATTACTTTTGTGTATTTGGCTAAATCGAAACATTGAATAAATAAAATGGAAAGTATGTTGGTATTTGTTCCAAAAGTATCTTGTGGGAGGTCTTTATTTTTAATCTACTTTTGGAAAGGAAAATGAGTAAATCCAACCCACTGAAAGCTTATTTGAAAAGAAAAGCAGTTCATTTATAATTTAGGACATCTGTCTCAGGGTTCAGCTGCTTTCTCTCTCTTGAATAGATTGTTAATCTGCTGTCTTGCACACAGTCTTCTCTTTGAATGCTTATAGTGTGTGATGTGATGTGTCTGCATTTTTACCTGAATCTTTGTGGAGACAAGGAGAAAAATTTTTTTCTTAAAAGTAATTCACAAAGATATCTGACAACTCTGCATACATGTCAGTTAGGTTTCTTAGCTGGAGCCTTGACAAATGTTAATTTTACCAGTATTTTTAAGGGACCGAATTCTTTGTTTTGATTCAGGTGGAAAATGAGGTTGACCGCAGCATTCAGAAAGTGTATAAGACCTACAATGGAACGAACCCTGATGCCGCTAGCCGGGCTATTGATTATGTTCAGAGACAGGTGAGCTCTCTTCAGGTGAATTCGATTTTGAGGGCCAGTCACTGTTGGGTCAACCTTAAACTCAGCTATTACTGTGTAAATTAAACATGTATTTTTGTAGCCATGGATAGCTTCATGGTGTGTCTGATATTTTCACCTTCACTCTTGAAAAGTTTTTTCCACTGTCACCTAGTGACTTTTTACCAAAAAAGTAATTAGTCAGAAAGGTGATAACGGAAGAGAGGTATGTGTCACAGGAAAGATGGGATCCTCAAGGGACTTCAAGGAGGTAAGAGGTCTTCATATACCTTTAGAAAGCAAGACCAGAAAAGATAATAGACAAAACTGTTAAAAAAAATTATGGATAATTGGAAATGTGTGAAGGTAGAGAGACTGGTATAGTAGATCCTTATATCCATAAACCTACCTCAAAATTTTCAATTTTTTGTTAATCTTTTTTCATCTTTTACCCCACATATCTTTTGCTAGATTATCTTAAAGCAAATCCCAGACATTTCGGAGAAAATATTTGAAATATATTATCATTGGAAATAATATTTAACATGTAAGATATGAAGATTTTTCTTAGCTGTAAATTAGCCCTTGTGGGTAATATGCTTTTCATGTAGAATTTCTGAAGTTACTAGTCATGTGGCTAATTAAAATTTAACATCCAGTTCTTTAGTCATCCTAGCCACGTTGTAAGTGCTCAGTAACCTCAGGTGCCTAGTGGCTACTATGTTGAACAAGCAGACACCGAACATTCTTATCATTGCAGAAAGTTTTATTGAACTTAACTGGTCTAGAGTAGCTTAAAGCTCTGCAGTGCACAGAATTTTAAAGTTCAACACAGATCTGTGTGTCTTGGGAGGACTAATATTTCTGTTCTCTTTCTCACTAGCTGCACTGTTGTGGAATTCACAACTATTCAGACTGGGAAAATACAGACTGGTTCAAAGAAACCAAAAACCAGAGTGTCCCTCTTAGCTGCTGCAGAGAGACCGCCAGCAGCTGTAATGGCAGTCTGGCCCACCCCTCCGACCTCTATGCCGAGGTAAGTTTGGCTTCTTGGCCAAGACTTGAATCTAGCTTGGTAACCTGGTTGTCTCTGTGAACTATCTTTACCTAGAACTTCTTTTCTACACTCTTTTGTTTGTCTTTATGCTGTTTTATGTTACTGTAAATTATTTTTAAAAACATTGTCTTTCCTTCTTTGGGTTTCTGTTATTTCCATTTCTGCCACTGAGTAGTGATATGTGACCTTATAGCTTTCACTTTAAAAAAAGACTTTTATTGAGGATGACTTTGTGTGTTTCAGGGATGTGAAGCTCTAGTTGTGAAGAAGCTACAAGAAATCATGATGCATGTTATCTGGGCAGCACTGGCATTTGCAGCTATTCAGGTAAGCACAGGGGTTGTTATCAGAATGTGCTCATTCTCTGATGTCAACCATGAATGGTTTTAATCATTAAGTGCATTTAATCCTTGTGTATATAGATAACTTGGAAGTCATTGAGGTACTGGCCGTCAGTTTCCAACGTCTTCCATTTCCTGTGTCTAGTCCTAGACCCATAATGGTTCCAAGAAACCAGAGATCTGGATGCAGGGACTAGGTTTGAGGAGACTTTGCTTTACTTTCTTGACTTGACTAGTGAGTGGCCTGTTCAAAAATACATACTGTCGCCTGGGGCACCTGGGTGGCTCAGTCGGTTAAGTGTCCGACTTCAGCTCAGGTCATGATCTCACGGTCCGTGGGTTCGAGCCCCGCGTCGGGCTCTGGGTTGATGGCTCAGAGCCTGGAGCCTGCTTCGGATTCTGTGTCTCCCTCTCCGTCTGCCCCTCCCCGTTCATGCTCTGTCTCTCTCTGTCTCAAAAATAAAAACGTTAAAAAAAAATTAAAAATACATACTGTTGCCCTAATGTATTCTTGGGAGGTATTTTAATAGAACTTCACAGAATTTTTAAAAATTGTACTGCTTTATTTCACTATGGAAATGGAAAGCTTCATTTCAATCTTTTTGTACTGTTTCTTCTTCTGGTTCTTATTTTTCTGTCCTCAGGGTTTTATATGTCCATATATGTACATCAGGAACTCCTACTACAACACTAGACTCTTATGCTGATAGGAGCAATTGAGTTGCTTTACAGAAAAGACGAAGTAAAAATGAGGTTCTAACCTCTTCTGTATTTCTGGGCTTAGTTTTATCAGACTAATAGCCATCAAGGAGTCTGTGACATCACTTGGCACATCCAAAAGTATACCATATCATTGTTGGTAGCTGAGAGAACTTGTCTTCCCAACTTCTACCAGTGAAAACAATCTTTTTCCCACCTAATAATGGCGTATGCATAGGAGCTGGTAATTGTTTAATTACCTCTCACTTTATCTACTCCTTCCTCCCTCCCTCACCAAAAAATCCCTTCCACCCACATCCTTAGCCCTCACCTGAAAACAAATAAAGATAGCTATTTTTCTGCTCTGTACAACTACCTATGTTGCTAGTTTCATATACAATGTATCTTAGGGATTCTGTTAGAGGAACATCTTAGAGGAATCTTACAACTGAGAATAACCAACTGTTTAAAATGATTGAGAATCCGGGGCACCTGGGTGGCTGAGTCAGTCTGACTTTGGCTCAGAGCATGATCTCACAGTTCGTGGGTTCGAGCCCCACATGTGCTGACAGCTCAGAGCCTGGAGCCTGCTTCAGATTCTGTCTCCATCTCTCTCTGCCCCTCCCCTGCTCATGCACTGTTTCTCTCTCAAATATAAATAAATATTTTTTAAAAATTAAAATGATTGAGAATCCTTTGTGTCAGATCTAGTTCTCAGAGTGTTCTTTGGTTGTTTTTGAAATATGCTTCAGGCCTAGAATCTATTTTGAGAAAGTGTAGTTATCTTTTAATTGTTAGATAAAACCAACGTAATTGCTAGTTTAAAGGTAAGTTGCTTAGATTGCCTGCTGTCTGTGTATTTGAAGAAAAGCTAGTGTATTTAATGAGAAATGCCTTAAAGGTGATTGTTTACTTTGCTGGTACTCAAACAGCTTTGAAATGATTCATTTAAAAGCCTAGCTCTTTATTTGCTATGGTCTCTGCCCTTCTAAGCATTTACTTTGTGGCTCAGCATAGCAGTAATATGTTGATCAGCAGGGATGATATTTTGATTGTCCAAACATATTCATTTAGCTAAAAATAATGAAACATGAAGGAAGTCTCTTCCCAAGTGAAATCCTGGTCTGTGCATTCTTAATTATCTTATTTGTGTTAATAAATCAGCACATACTAGCATGCAGCAAAAAAAAGCTTTGAAACTGTAAGGTGCTTGTGGTCATGAAATATACAGCATGTATAAGGAAGACTGATGCACATCATTACTTTAGCTTCATCCCTCATTTTGTTAAGCTTATTAACCAGGCAGATATTTTTTCATTAAATATTTTTCATTGGGGGCTAATAAATATTTTAGCTAGTCTTTTAATTTTTAAGTATGCCTTCTTCTATGCATTTTATACTTAAATTACCCTTATTTAAGTAATGGCTGATAAAGATTTGATGTGTTCAGTTCAGCAAAACTAAGTCAAGGATTCAGAGCTTTCACAGATTCAAATGCTAATGGTTTAAAAATTTTTAAACTTTGGTTTTAAGGGAAAAAACATACATTAGAAATAACGAAAGAATTTTCCCTAATATGTTTTCTTTTTTTAAAGAGTACCTATAAACCTATAAAGAGTACCTAAACATTTGATACTCAAAATCTGATGTAGATTGGTGCCCTGGGTTTGGAAAACCAGAGCAAAGGTAAAAACAATCCAAAGTGTACTTTTATGCTCATCCTGATAGAGTTAGAGCTAAAAGCACACTTGGAGAGTCTCCAGTCCCTGTTTCCTTCGTAATTGCATTATGTTTTTAATTTCTTTTTTAACATTTATTTATTTTTGAGAGACAGAATATGAGCTGGTCGCAGGGGAGTGGGGGGGTGGCAGAGACAGAGGGAGACACAGAATCCGAAGCAGGCTCCAGGCCCGAGCTGTCAGCACAGAGCCTGATGTGGGTCTTGAACTCACAAGCTGCGAGATCATGACCTGAGCCGAAGTCAGACACTTAACCAACTGAGCCACCCAGGCACCTCTCCTTTGTTTTAAAGGCCATGAAAACGAGGGGGAGCAAGGATAGTATGACTAATGACCATCACTGAAGCTTGAACCCTGGCCCATTGTACTCTGCCTCGAATTAGAAAGTGAAGAATTAAGGTTTTCAAAAGATTAAATTCCTCAATTCTGTTATGCAACCTAACAGTTAATTGACACTTCAGCTTAATAAAATACACAATGTAATAACATTGAAATACCATTAGCACTTTCCTTCAGGTTCTAAAGTGAGAAAGCTAAGAGCTATCATAGGAAATATAGTTCTAAATAATGTTAGGAGTACCTGGCTGGCTCAGTCAGAAAGCATGCAATTCTTGATCTTGGGGTTGTGATTTCGAGCCCCATGTTGGGTGAGGAATTACTTTCTTTTTCTTATTTTTTTTGAGAGGAAGGGGCAGAGGAAGAGAAAGATTCTGAAGCAGGCTCCATGCCCACTGGGGTAAACCCCATGACTCTGAGAGTAAATAAAACTTTGAAAAATAATGTTAAAGATCGAAAGATGCTTTTTGGTAGTATTGTATCAAAACTGTTGGAAGCATTGTTTCCTTTGAATTTGAGAATACTTTGTGGTACCGTTAAGTACCATGTTCTGTTGAATGAAGTACTGCATTCTGTTGAAGTTCTAAGGTGTAAAAGTGAATTTAAGAAGAAATGTTTTCATGAACCTGATTTACCAATAAAAGCCTGTAGTTCACGTGTTGGCCATCAGTAGGCCCCGTGGACCAGTCTAGCCCACTACCTCTTTTTGTGTTAGCCGCACTCATTTATGCATTATCTGTGACTGCTTTTGTATTATAGTGGCAGGGTTGCATGGTTGTGACAGAGACCCAGTTTTGTCTCTTGGTTTACAAAGCCTAAAATATTCATTATATTGCCCTTTCAGAAAACATGTGCTAGGGGTGCCTGAGTGGTTCAGTCGGTTAAGCGTCTGACTTCGGCTCATGTCATGATCTCACAGTTCGTGAGTTGGAGTCCCGCATTGGGCTCTGGGCTGACAGCTCAGAGCCTGGAGCCCGCTTCAGGTTCTGTGTCTCCTGTCTGCCCCTCCGCTGCTTGCACTCTGTCTCTCTCATTGTCTCAAAAGTAAATAAACATTAAAAAAATTTTTTTTTAATAAAAAAAAAACAAAACAGAAAACACGTGCTAACTCTTGCTCTAGTCTAGTTAAATGATCTAGGTTTGAATAGGACCAAAATGATAAAAACAAAAAAACAAAAAACAGGGGCACCGGGGTGGCTCAGTCAGTTAAACGTCTGACTTTGGCTCAGGTCATGATCTCATGCTTTGTGGGTTTGACCCCTGCATTGGGCTCTGTACTGACAGCTCAGAGCCTGGAGTCTGCTTCAGATTCTGTCTCTCTCTCTCTCTCTCTCTGCCCCTCCCCTGCTCATACTCTGTCTTTCTCTCAATAAATAAACATTAAAAAAATAATTAAAAAAAAAAAAACCCTGAAAAATACTAGTTAATTGTTAAACAGGATTTTTTAATGTCGGAGAAAGATTTTTAGGATTTTGCTGCACTTCTTATTTTGTTAGCCTTTTTTTTTTTTTTTTTAAGTTTTTATTTTTAAGTAATCTCCCCTGGACCCAATGTGGGGTGCCAACCCACAATCCTGAGATCAAGAGTCACACACTCAACTAATGAGCCAGTCAGGTGTCCCTTTATTTTGTTGTCTTTTCAATCAGCAAGCTATTTCACTTCGTTGAGTGTCACCAGCCTCTTAAATTAACAATTAATCAATTAGGAATTTTATATTTAAAAGATCTGGTCATAATAATAGACAAAAATCTATGTTTTGATTTGACGATATCAAGTATTTGCTAGGGTAAGGCTTTCTGCAAAGTAAATATGGGAAAAATAGGAATTGTCTGTCTTTGGAGTCTTACAAAGTTGGCATGTCCTCAAGATGGATCACCAAGAGCAAACTTTCACAGAGAACTGTTTCCCAAAGCCATGTTGGTTTTTTCTGGTCTATATTGCCAAGTGTGAAGGAGGTTGAGACTGCTATTTCCTCCTGCTGCTTCTTGACTGTCAGTTACTCATTAATGTGAGTTAAAAACATAAGTGAATAACACTTCACTTTGGGCCCCCACATAGGTAAAATCTAGTGGGCTGATTCTGATACACTCTTAAATATTTCAAGTAACTCTTCTTTAAGGCTTGGGAAGCTAATTCTTGAGTGGCTAGGTTTTGTTTTGGTTTAGAGGAAATGAAATCTTGTTAACTTTCTGAAAGTTTTGAAAGTTTTACCCATTTGATAGAATTTTTTTCAGATTATTTAAATTTAGTAAAATGTAGGTCTCCCTCTCAGTTTTACCTTAGTTCTTGAGACCCATTCTCCCCATCCCTCATCAAGTGTTAACCACTGATACCAGTTTTCTGTATATCTTCCCAGAAGTAGTTGTGGTTAGACAGCACATAAATATTTTTTATGCAAATAGAAGCTTATGGTATACAGTTTTCTACCTTGCTGTTTTATAAAATTGTTATAATTGTATGTTCACATGTATTTTTTTTAAGGAAACTAGCCCCATTGTGGGGCTCAAACTCATGACCCCGAGATCAGGAGTCGCATGCTCCACCAACTGAGCCAACCAGGCACCCCTATACATTTTAAGAAGTAATACAGACAAATCTTTGTATGCCTTGCCCAGTCCCCCCCGCCCCTGGGGTAATATTTTGCAAAACTGTAGTATATCACAACGAAGGTATGGGCACTGATACAATTCACCAATTTTATTCAGATTTTTCATTTCTACCTGTGTATGTTCAGTTCTGTACAGTTTTATGACCTGGTGGGTTTACTGAACAGTTCTAACACCATAGGGATTCTTCCTGGTACCTGTTTATAACTAACTGCACCCACCTCCATCCTGTGCCTCCTCCCCCCATACCTTGGGCAACCATTAATCTGTTCTCCATTTCTAAAATTTTGTCTTTTCAAAATATATGAATGGAACCATATGGTATGTAACCTTTGGTTCCTTTTTTTTTTTTTTTTTTTTTAAGTTTATTTATTTTAGAGGGGGGTGGGAGAAACACAAGTGGGAGAGAGAGGGAGACATAGAATATAAAGCAGGCTCCAGGCTCTGAGCTGTCAGCACAGAGCCCAATGCAGGGCTTGAACCCATGGAACCAGGAGATCATGACCAGAGCTGAAGTCAGATGCTTAACCTACTGAGCCACTCAGGCACCCCTATAAGTGACTTTTTGATACAGAGTTCCACATTTTTCTCAGAAAAGGGTGTTTCCAGTGTGCAGTTCCAAAACCTTATATAACAAACAATACCTATTTTCCCATAATGTCCCCTACATAGTATATTCTAGAACATTTTAATCCTTGGCAGTCAGTTTTTTTAATTACCACTTGCCTCTGTATTTAGCAGTTATTTTTTGCAGTTGCTTGGTATTATATTTAGACTAAGTGCAGATTAGTTCTCATGGCTTGAATGTTGCAGGGCAAATTTTTATTGCAAGAAATAACTCTAAAGCTAAAATATTTCCAAGTCTATTGTTGGAAAATTTTAATCAGTGAAATTTCAGTATAGCAGAGCTTTGGAAGTGGGCCTGTAGCACTTAGTGATGAGGTTTGGAATATAAGAAGTTAATGTGTAGAGTTTAATGTTCATAAACAGACTCATTCCCAAGCATGAGTAGGGTTTTATCAAGTTTATTTAATTGTTTTAAAATCAGGTCAAGTTGACTTAATTGAAATAAAACTCAGGAACAGAAATGATACTTATTTCAGATCCCATTTGAGAGTGCTGACTCCTTCACTAGAAGTTAACCAACTGAAAGGAATGTGAGGGAAGTGGGTTGGGAAGAGAGATTTTTTTTCCAGAAAATCAGTAATTTCTGAGCTTAGCGTTTTTATTGCTTAATTTAACATTGCCTGGGAACATAATTCTGTTTGATTTTATAACTATTTTGAGGATGTACAGTAAGTAGAAATGTATTTCTTTAGGAATTAGATACTAAACATGTCTAGACTGGCTATAGATATTTACTCAATTTTCAACAATATCCACTTTTAAAATGTCTTCAAGGTGTTTTGTGCTATTACTGCACTCAGCAAATATTGATGTAATGAAACTGATGGATTTAAGCAGCAAATATATATCTTGAATGGGTAGAATGTGAGCTAATTGAGGCTGGAAATTGGAATGTGTGACTTTATACCATGGGGATTCAGATTGAGGACATCGTTATTCTCTGTATATGTATCTCATTAGCAATCTTCCACTTCAAACATTCAGAGCCTGGTTATAGATCTGGTACATTTTGTTGAAATTGATTGACCCCATATGTACAGAAAGCCCTGCCTTTTAAAATCAAATAACTGAAACCATTATGAAAAGTTAGAACAGCAAATTAAGTTACTCTCATTTAGCTCTTTGGTTACTATTTATATTTTGTAAGAAGCCAGGTCAAAAATTCTAGAATCATTTTCTCTTTAATCCAGTTTAATCCTCTTGCTTATTCAAAATAACATGGCATGACTTTATTACAATTCCAGCTTGCTGCCACAGAGGGATTAGGGCTTATTAAAATAAAATCATGAAGGAAGAGTGACCTTTAAAAAGTAATATGTATGTAATACCACAGAGCCAAATCTGGATTTCAAAAATAGTAAATAATTATGAAAGAAACAAAAACCTTCAGACCAATTGATTGGTTTCCACCATAAGGCTTTTGGGCTGTTCATGCGTGTAGTGAATTTTGTGGTTGTTAATAAAACTTATGTCCCCAAATCCAGATGTCTGAAAAGACCACCAGTAAATTTCCTAAATTCACAAAGTCTTGGTCATTCTACTCCCTAGACCTTTGCTATCAGATACAGAATGTTTCCATCATTGCAGAAAGTTATTTTTTTTTAGAGCACTCCTATTGATCAAGAGTGGGAATGGCAGGAGAGCCTTCCATTTCTCCTCTTCGTGTATTGTTCTTAGGTGTTCTTAGGCAGGGAAACTAAAAGTTGGTATTTAAACACCTCCTAAAAAGATAATATAGTCATTAGAAATTGCCTCTATTACTGTTGTTATTGCTTTTTTGATGATTTGAGATCACTGAACTTTGAAACAGCTCCATTGCCAACAAAGAAATTACACACTTGCTATGAGAGGGTCTTCAGCCTTCTTTTTTCTCTGTTGTTTTCTTCCCACAGCTGCTGGGCATGCTGTGTGCATGCATCGTATTGTGCAGAAGGAGTAGAGATCCTGCTTATGAGCTCCTCATCACCGGTGGAACCTATGCATAGTAGAAAAATGCAAGCCTGAGCTTTTTAGTCTTGTTGTTCTGATTTGGAAGGTGAATTGAGCCAGGTCTACTGCATTGGCCTCTGAGTTCATTTAGTTAAAGCACACAGGTGTTGGACAAAGCAGCTTGGCTCTTCATGTACCCACCTACTTCCCTACCCACCTATGACTTTCTTTTCCCTTATTCTGACTCTCCATGTCCCTAAGTTTTTAAGTATGGCAGTATATGTTCTAATTCAGAACCATTTGCAGGTTGCATAGTGTGGGAGAATTAAAGGAGGGCTTGGACCTACTTCTGTTACCTCCATGCAGTAATGGGGCTGCTACCGGAGTGTCCCGGGGCCCTTTCAGTCTTCACAATGGAGAACTCTTGGCCAAAGGTTTTTGGGGGGAGGGGGAGGAAACCAGCTGTGGTTAAAGTTAACACCAGATGGGGCCCCTCATCAGTGTCCTTTTAAAAAACATATACTGTAGTCCAATAAGATAGCAACTGTATAAAATTGCTAAAATAGATTTTAGAATCATACAGTGTGTCTCTTGGTTCATCTTCAAAATCAGACTGATCTTTGAAACTAGCAGTTTTTAATCAAAGCTGGCTTTATAGGAGGAGTATAATATATGCACTACTGTTTTAAAGCAATTAGTGTGAGTGTGTGTGCGTTTTTGTATGACTGAGCCCATTCATCATAAGTCTAAACTCATTAGGATTAATGTACCCATGTAGACTAGCAAAATAGTATGTAGATGTGATCTCAGTTGTAAATAGAAGGATCTAATTCAATAAACTCTGTATCACCCCTCAACATGTACTTTTTAATTATTTGGGGATACTTCAGTTCCCAAGCAGCAGTGTAACGTTTTAAATGTTGGTGCATGTCTACATGATTTGCGTGTGTTTTAATTAGATCAGTTGCCAAATTCTAAAGGCCTTGGGATCCAAAAAGCCAGAGATGCTTTTCACTCTAGTATATCCTACAAATACGAACACCTAACCGTGTGCATGACACTGGGCATACGGTGATGATGCTCTCCTTGTCTTGGAGGAATGTGGAGTCCTATTATAGGACTATATACAGAAGCAGTTAATTTCCATACAATGCAATGATTATAGTAACAAAAAAATGGGAGCCCAAAGGAGGTACCCAGAGAGGTCAGAGGCAACTTCCTGGAGGAGAGGCCTGAGCCCAGAGTTTGGATAGGCTTTGTGAGAGAAAGTACACAGGAATGCAAGATGGGTTGGAGTGTGCAGGGAGCTTCAAGTAGCTTGTTGTACCTGGAGCTTAAAATAACAGGGCTGGGAAAAGTTGAAGTGGCAAAGCCCAAGTCCTCTAGGGTCTCCCACGACATCCTGTAGAGGTTCAATGTTACTTGAAAATGAGGCAGCTGTGTGTGTGCCTGTTGTGGATGTCCGTGACTGCAGTAGGGAGGATGATTGAAGGGGCGTGAGGTAGGTGTAATGGCTCAGGACAGAGCAAGAGCGTGGGGTAGGGTATCGTTGGTGGAGGTGGGGAGAGGGATGGTGGAATTCCATCACTGATTGCATATGGGATAGAGAAAAGGGAGAGGAAGGAAGGAGTCTAGGTTGAGGCCCATGTTTCTGGCTCAGTCAACTGAGGAAACAGAATTAGTAACAGAGCTAGGAAGCAAGTAAGGACCGTTATCTATGGGCATGAGTTCACATTCGGTTTTGGATCTATCAATTTGGGGAAAATCATGCAGGTCTGTCCTGCCTGAAAATGGAGGCATTGAGAAGAGTAAAAACAAATCCTGTTCACAGAGTGGAAGTTAACTAAAACATTCATGGTTTTTGAGAACTACAGGAGGTCTGCTGTGTTCCTCTGACTCATCCCATCTCTTGTCCCTACAGGTTGCACAGTAGGCAGGAATGTTTTGCTTGTCCTCATGACCTTTCACTACTGCCTTCTCCCCCTAGCCGTCTCTTTTCTTCTCCCTTCCGGTTTTCAATATGTACCATTCTTTGGCTGTCCCGTCACAGGTTGGAGCTGGGGTGAGCAATATCTGGACCAACGTTGGCTGTCCTCAGCAATTTCTGCACAGCAGAACTGAACCTCTAGAGTAGGCAGTTGCTTTGGGGAGAATGTACCAATTGTTAGCCTGTTCCTTTAACTTGCCCAGGAGGCTAATTCCACACAGTCTCCTTTACTCGTTCCTCTCTGCTTGCCTGGTGAAAGCGCAGCTTCTTCCCTTTAATGATGGACTGGGAGTTTGTAGTACCTGAGACTCTGTTCCCCAATGCTTATTCTTCAGAGGGCAAAAGAGCCATTTTTTATGTCTGGATTTAATGGATGAGCTCTCAGGCTGTGTCGCTGTCCCACCGTTGTCTGCACATTGGAATCACCTAAAAGAACTTTGGGAATTACAGACCCCTGGATCCCAGAACCTGGGTAGCGTCCAGAGCATGAAGGCTGAGGGCCACTGCTGTATCCTATTGCCTTTTTTAAAGTTACTTTTATTTGGAAATAATTTCAAACTTAGAGAAAAATTACAAGAATAGAAGGCCCAAATATCCTTCATGTAGATTCATCTATTAATATTTTGCCCTGTTTGATCTGTCATTTGTGTTTTTGCATGTGCTGTCTCTGTAAGTACCTCATGGCCCTTAGCTCTAATACTTTGGTGGGTATTTCCTAAGAATAAGGATATTCTAATTCAGCACATTAAACACTGATACAGTACTTTAACCTACCATTCGTGTTTCATTTGACCTCATAATGTCCTTTACACCATATCTCCTCCAGTTCTGGATCCAGTCAAGGACCAGGTATCATTTGTCCTGTCTCTTTGATCTCCTTTAATCTGGAGCATTGCCATAACTTTGTCACTTATGACACTGACATTTTGGAAGAATACAGTCCCTTCCTTTAAGTGCTGCTGCTCGTTTGGGGTTTGTCAGATGTTTCTTCTTGATTAGACTAGGTTTTGCATTCCAGGTGGCTGGAGCACCACCCATGTCATGTGTCCTCTCAGGGTGTAACAATCAGGAGCACACAATGCCATCTGCCCCACAGTGGTGACGTGGTGATGTTAATTTTGATCACCTGGCACCTGGTGTATCTTCAGGGTGCAGTGAGGGGAATATGAAAACAGGAAACAATATAAACAGTTGCTAACAGTGGTAAAGATTGGTTAGCTACTAAAAGCAGTTTTTAAAAAAAGCTCTAAAGCAGCTTAGTAGGAAACCGCTCCCACACCCAGGGTCAAGGGAAGAGAGGACAAGGAAGGAACTGAGAAAGTCAGAGGAGGGCCCTGCAGGTCTGAGGGTTGGACCTGACAGGAGTGCAGTGCCTGCCCTGTGCTGCAGGATAAACTCCCTAGTGGTGCCCACCACTGAGCCAGGAGAGCCAAGAGCCACCATGGAGAATGCCGCTGAGATCCAGGCCAGACTGAAACACAAAGTCTCCTCCAGCTGGCAAAAGAGAAATGTCCTCACTTCTATATGGCGAGGAAGGGCGAGTTTGGCACACATTAGTTAAGGTGGTTTTTGTTCTCTCAATGGTATAGTTACTGTTTTCTCCCAACTCAGGCCATCTCTGGAGACCATACAGTAAGACTGTTTAAAAATCTTGCTTCTCACCAAACTTCCCCTAGGTTTAGCAAATATTGCTGATTCTGGCCTGATTTGATCTTCTCTATGATGATTGTTGTTTTAGATTTCATCTTTACTATGATGGTTGTGAAACACTTTTTCCATTCTGGCACTCCTTCCATGTTTACCAGTCTGTCCTCCCTGCCTTCTCCCCCAGTTTGTTTATGTATGTATGTATGTATGTATGTCCACACACACACACACACACACACACACACACACACACACACACATTTAAATTCATTATGGACTGATCAAGTCCCATTTTTTTCCCCAGTGATCTATAATTCATTATTGTCCTTTTTTGCTTTTGGTTTTCAAATAGTTTCAGATTTGGCCAGTGGGAGCCCCTTCAAGTTGCTTTTTGTGTCCTGACATTTTTTGTTGAACGTTTTTGTAATTTCTGACTTAACAAGATGTCCCAGGCTTATCTTGTACCCCTGGTGCCCTGAAATCAGTTTCTCTGAGGATCCCTGGTCCCTGACACTAGCTGTGTGCATTACTACAGGGGTGTCTTTGCCGCTCATCCTATCAGAGCTTGTCTTAATCCCTTTTAAAAATTGTTCATAATTCCTTTTTAACAAAAGTAATAGTGCTTTAAAAAATGTAAACCATACAACTATTTTAAAAAAGTACCCACAGGTAAAGTTTAGGGATGGTGTGTATCCTTCCAGACTATTTACATATACAAAAAACTAGATTTGGTGATGGGGTTTAGTTTTGCTTTCTGCTAATATATGAATTCTGTTCTACAAGGTCTTTTTTTCTTCTTCACAGCATAGTGTGTACTCTGTACCAGAATGTAGAATTCTGTCATTTTTGTTTGTCAGCTGCATGGGTATATTAATATCATGCTTAACCAGTGTGCAGTAGATGGACATTCGGATTGACTCCAGCCTTGCTGCAGTGCAGACTTCTGTACACATGCTATTAAGCATTTAACTTTTTTTAAATTTTTAAAAAATTTTTATTGAGTTAAATGCACATAGCATAAAATTAACAATTTTAAAGTGCATGGTTCAGCATTTAGTGCATTCAGCGTTGCACAACCACCTCTCTAGTTCCAGCGCGTTTTCACCTCCCCATGTTGTGCATTTTTACACAAATGGATGCAAGAATGGAGTAATGGATTTACTCTGGACAAAAAGGCACATTAAAAGCTTTTCATGGTTATGTCCAGCTGCCCTCCAGAAAAGCTATTCTAATTTATATTCCCACTAGAGTATGAAAGTGTGCATTTTCCTATACCCTTATTGACATTTTGTGTATTAGCATTTATTTTTCTTCCACTCCAATAAATAAGAATATGTATTCTTTTACTATTAAGATGTTTTAGCCATTTGTATCTGTTGGATTTCCAGTTTCTGTCATCTGCCTAATTTGATAGGGTTTTGGTAGTGGATTTTTTCCCCTTACATATCTTAACAGAGTTAAGTTTACTTAGGAAACTTTTCTATGAAATTCAGTGTCTACTGCTGTGAGTGGGATAATCTTCCTGATACATTTTCTAACTGGTTATTGTTGGTGTGAGGGAGCACCTCCACCTTAGATACATTGATCTTGTATCCAACACAGGTTGGGGGGCAGTTCTTGAAAATAATTTGCACATTCTGGGTGGCTCTTTGTTACAGTGTGTCTGAGGTCTCCTGAGGGTGTTAGTGACCTTGCAAAAATAAGCTAAGTGTTCCTACTAAATACCTTTTTGGACAGTGCTGTGTACATTCCTATTCCTGGGGAAATGGACTTACACACAAGTCCTTCTGAGTGTATTCACTGAAAGAAAAATAGACATGGAAATAATAGGATAGAAAAGAAATGTGTTTATCTTTGCATCCCCAGCACCTGGCACTTAGTGGGCACTGAATGTCTAAAATAAGTTACTATGGTGCCATAAGAATAGGATTTCCATTTTATTTTATTTTTTTAAAGCTGAAAAACCCATTAGCCAGAAAGGTCCTCATCACTGGCTGCATATTAGAATCACCAGGAGAATGTTTAAAATACTTATGCTCAAATTCGGCTGACTGAGAATTGGTTTCAGTCTATCTAAGGTGGGACCAAAGCATCAGCATTTTTGAAAGTCTTATTAGGTAAACTCCACTGAGAAGCCAGGGTTGAGAACCACTGCTAGTCCAGCATATAAACTCTACAAGTGGAGTTCAAGATGAAATAGGCACTCCCTTCCTCCTCCTTTTGGCCCCTAAGTGGGGCTTTGCTGGACACAGTTGGAAAGCCACATCCCTGGGGTCCTGAGAATCCTGTGAGGATGTTAAGGGTGGTGTGCCCACTTGCTGGTGGCAGCTTTGTTCTGGGCCTGTGCTACTGCCTCACACGCCAGGATGGGAAATAGGCAGACATCTTGGTTCACCAGACTGAGGCAGATGTGGCTGGGCCTGGGAATAGCTGTGGGAAGGTGTTTGGCATTAGGTGTTGGAGCTCAGTGATGGCATGCATCTAGTTTGGCCAAAAAGCAGACCGCTTCTTCTTTACTCCTTGTCTCCTTTGGGAAGGACTTACTGACATAACCACAGCCCTCCAAAGGGCATGCTGAGTGAGGATGATTATGCCAAGATTCAGAGGACTTTTTGTTCAAAATGGTCATCTCTTGCTTTTAATTAGTACTTATATCTAATTTGAACTTATATGAGGATAGCCGGTACACAAGAGGCTGATTATACCCATCTTACTGATGATGAAGATGAGGTCCAGAGAAATTGTGACTTGCCTAAAACCACACAAGGAAGCACGAGCCTGGCTTTGGACCCTGATGTTCTGACTTCAGAGGCTGTCATCCATCAGGAAGCAGGCTGCCAGCTCCCTCTTTATGTGGTGCCATCTCTTCTGCTGGGAAGGCTGTCCGTCCACACAGTTGTTTCATGGCAGCTGAGGTTCTGACCTGCCTGGTGCATGGAGAATGGAGAAAGCTGCAGAGGCCATGACTCTGACTTAGATTCATTTGTGGGTTTTTTCCCTGGTATAAATTGTGACCTATGAGTTGCTTTCAGCTCCATTCTCTGGCTGTCTGAACGACTAGAGCACAGGCTCTGTTATCTAACACTCATTACCCATCGCCCTCTGGGGCCATAGACACTGCAGCACCTGTCAGAAATGATGATAAACATCTAGGCCAAAGGTTTTTTTAAAAATCTCTGTAGTCGAATGGAATGCTCAGTCAAGATGACAAGGTATTTTCAAGGAACAAATAAAGCACGGATACCTAACTTTCTCTTTTTCTTCCCTCTTGGCTGCCCATACATGACTGACGCCGGTGGTCAGTCTCCTTGGCTGTCCTGCCTCTTCCGGGCCCTTGCTCAGGCTTTGTCCCTGCCGCTGACCCCCCATCCATGTCCTTCTCAGCCTCGGGAGGACCCGTCTTCCCTCAAGGCCTGGCTCAGTTCAGAAGTCGCTCCTTTCCTCCTTCCTTTCCAGTCCTCCCACTTCTGTCTCTTAGCCTGTAAGTTACCAAGTCCTGTTGATCTGCTTTCCCTGCCTTCCTGAATTGCTCTTCAGCCCCTTTGCCACTTCCCAGACGAGCCACCATCACTTCCATGTTGGACAGTCTGCACCTAGCATCTGGGGCCTACTCTCACTTGCTTGCTTTCTACCTTATATCAGAGGAGTTACAGCATCTGTGCACCCCTTCTGGAGTGAGTGAGCTCTTTGCACCCCTGAACACCCCTCCACTCCCAATTATTAAATACAGGGCCAGTCACAGAAGTCATCAGGAGGCCTTGATCAAATTCCTTCCGAGGCGCCTGGCAGGTCCCACACCTGGCAGTCGCAGGCAGGCATTTCCATAGGGCTTTATTCACTGACCTCTCTCCTTCAGGGGAGTAGAAGACCAAGATTACACACAAGATTATGTTTTCCTTTCCAAACATCCCTATTTATGAACGTCAGATGTGTCAGGGTGTTTGGTCAGTTCCCTTGTAGAATGTGCTTTATAAGGGACAGTGACATTTCCAGGAAGATTTAAGCCTTAGTCTGATTTTTTTCAAAAGCCCAAAGCCTTTCTCTCATCCCATCTGCCACATTGAAGCAGAGGTGGGTGGTATCCAGCAGAGGGCTAGCTGGAGCCCTGCTTCCGGGAGGCCTGCCCTGCACGGGGGCTGCCTCATGCCTTTCCACCTTGCCTGGCCCCAGCATGAGTAACGGGTAGAAAACAACCGTTTCATTGCTTGATGGACTTTTGTGGTGCCCACACCCAAGACAGGTGAGAGGCTGCACCCCAGAGGTACTACCCCTCCCAAGAGAACAGAGCCCATCCCCTCCACCACCAGGTGCCAAGTGTACTTAGTCACCCCTACTTTCTTGCTCACGTGATAAAGATGAGGCACAGAGCTGGAAATCTGCGTAGCCATGGAGGGCAGCCCCCTTTTCTCAGTGCCCTCCTTACCCTCTGCCTAGGGCAGAGCTTGGTCAGATGCCTCATTTTTGCCACCGTAGCACCTGACATTTGCCCGGGCATATGGGCCTTCATGGATGCTGCCTGTCACCAGGGATCTTGATGCCGACTGGGGTACCCAGTGGTGGCAGGCAGGGCATTGTGCAGGAGGTCAGATTAGATTCTCCCAGAGTATCTTCTAGTTCTAAATCCTGGGGGATTCCAGTGCTGACCCTCACTCCCTTCTCCATCACACACATGAGCCCTCTCCGGCCCATTGTGAGCTACCAGAGGCAGGCAGAAGCAGAAAGGAGCCCTCTTTTTTCTCTGGGAACAGCCTTTCTGTTTCCTTGGCTTCTCTTGGGTCACCTATTCCCAGAAGTCTCATGACTGCTCTGAACCTCAGGACATTTCCTGTACTGTCATTAACTTTCTGGGCTGTTTGGTCCCCTTGACTGGGTCATGAGCTCCTTGAGTAAAGCAAGACTGAGGTTTACTCCTCTTGCTCGTATGGGGCGGGCCATACAAGTTTATGAATAAGTGAAGTAACGGTCCTAGAGAAAGCTGCCTTCAGGGGATAGTGACCCTCCTCGGCAGTATCTCTCAAGGTGTGCCCAGTGCAGAAGAACGCTGTGTCCCCTGCCACCCCCTTTGGTCGCGCCTGTTGTGCTGGCAGTGTTGGGGTCCCCACAGTTGAGTGGGGGAGTGCCAGGAATGAGGAGCCACTGGTTCCCACGGGCTCTCTCCCCAGCACCCACTCCCAACATCTTTGGCAATGATGGCACCTACTGTGGCCAGAGCAGGGCTTTGGCAGCCCTTGGCCAGCAGTGGAAGTTGTGTTTCTGGGGGCCTGAGAGCCCGGCAACCTCAGGGCCCAGGGCCAGCCTGCGTGGGCTCTGGAGCCCCTACCTGGGTGGGACATGCCATGTTTGATGGAGCGGCACAGGCAGTCGTGCCTTCCCTGAGCCTCAGCTGGGTCTGGAAGATAGGGTCGCTTGCACCCACAAGGCTCCAAGCCTGTTGACTCTGCACTCTGGTCCCTTCACCTCCAGTGGACCCATCACCTATTTCCTCCCCAGACTGAGCTTGGCTCATCCCCAGAATGTTCCAGGCATTCCCACCTCCATCCTGTGCTCACACGTTTACCCCACCCTGATGCTCTTTTCTCTGTGCCCTGTCTGCTACTGCCCTTCTGAGACTCCTTTCCAGTCCCTCTGCCCCCAGAAAGTATGGTCCCCCATCCCAGGTCTCTTGAGCACATGCTCATCGCCATCCCCCATCCCGACCCCTACAGCCTTCTCCCATTGGCCTGTGTGTGAATGTGTCTCCCTGGCAGCGTGGGAGTTCCCAGACTGGGGCCAGGGCTCTTCTCCCTCCCCAGCAGACTTTGCGACAGGACTGGCCCGGGCCTTAGTGATAACACTGGAAGTAAGTGAGCTCTGCTCCCCTGGACTTCTCCATTCACTCCTTTCCCTCATCTTGGACGATGTACTTGGACACAGGGGCAGGAGAAAGAGTGAAAGGGACCCCCACAGACTGAGAAAAAATGCACTCCTTTATTCCCTGTGGGAGAGACTGTTCAGGGAGCCTCCAGCATCCGTCCTGGGGTGTAGGCTTGGTCTTAGGGCCCCAGCAAGGCTGGGGCAGCAGTGAGGACTCTGCTGGCCCCAGGGCAGGGCAGGTCCAGGTGGGGGCTGCTGCCCCTTCCTCAGAGCTTCTCCAGGTAGGAACCAGGGACGAAGCCACGCTGCCCATTCCGTTCCACTGTCCACCAACCGTCCTCCCCTTCCAGGATGACTTCCAGGATGTCTCCCGCAGAGATATTCAACTCGTCGGAATTCTGGGCAAGAGAATGAAAGTGCATTGGGCTGGAGCAGCCCTTTCAGGGGGGCTCTGGTGGGCACCCCCACCCCAGGCAGTAAATGGGAACTTGTCTCCCCGGTGGGCCAGGTCTTCAGAGCCGTACCTGGCCTCCTGGAGCCACAAGACGAGGCTGCTCTGGCTGGGGCAGCCTCCAGAGACATGTAGGGTGTGGAGTGTCTTGTGGGACTCGGCCTCCTGCCCTCCTTGGTTTGTTATTTTTAGGCCTTCCTCACCCTGAGGCTTCTTCCCCCACTTTCCCCCCTGCTGCCCACTTTCCCAGCTCTGCTTACACAGTCAGGTGTGTTCGTCACGCTCCGAGCCTTCTCAGGCGCACCGCACACAGCCTCCCCACTGCTGCTGAGCCAGCCCCTGTCATGCAAGCACACTCCCATTCTCCTGGCCTGTCCCACCTCTGACCGAAAACCAGGCTTTGGGAGTCTGCACAACCCAGGGCACAGCCTGCCTGCCCCGAGGGGATTCTTGGCTTCCCTCTGTGTGGACTGAGGGGGGCTCTACAACACCCACCAAAGCAGGGAGCAGATTGGACTCTCAAGGATCTCAGAGCACCCGTCCTATGGCCTCTCGACCCATCCTTTCCCCATGGACCTCAGAAGACCAACCCGAGGTCTCGTTCTTGGCACCTGTGGCCCCAGTCTGAGGGCACAGAGTCTGACCCTTGGTCCATCTCCTGCAGGTTGCCCCAGGTGCTGTCAGCGTGCCTGCACATGCACACCCAGGCACACAGTGTCCGTGAATGCCTGGACACCGCGTGTGTGTGAGAACAGTTTCGGGCACAGGCCCTCGTACCCGTTCCACATTTGCTTGGCAGATACACAGCCACTGCCAAGTGCTGGGTGCTATTCTAGGGGCACATGCCCCAGCTCACTCCACACTCTGGCCTGCCTGTGCCTGCCTGAGGAGAGGGGGTGAGGGCCTCACCTGGGCCGTGTAGTCGTAGAGCACCCTGTAGCCCTGTGCTGGCACGCTTGGGGGGCCCGGCGCCTCCTGCACCGTGATGGCAGAGTAGACAACCTCACTCCGTTCAGGGGTTGGGGTCAGGGTCTCTGTGGAGGCGGAGAGCAAGGTGAGGCTTGGAGCCTACCCCTTTCAAAGGCAGTGATCCCGGAGGCCCCCCTGGCACGGAGCTTCTCCTGACTTGGCTCAGCCTCCCCCCAAAAGCAGAGAACCCGTCTGTGCCACAAAGGAGTCCTCTCCTTTCCCCTGGGCTCAGTTGCTTGGGGGCCCCCACATCACTCCCAGTAACCTGCAGAGGCTGCCAATGATGTGGTCTTGGGACTTCCGTGTAGCAGCCCGGAGAACCTGGGGGCAAGAAGCAAAGCAGGTAGGGAGGGAGAGGGATTCAGCAAAGCCCCAGGGCTGGGGCCATCTGGCCTCTAGGCACAGAGTGACATGAGAGCCCATCAGGCCTGAGGGTGGTCCTTCCCCTGCCTCACCCTTCTAAGCCTCCTCAGCCTGCTTTTTGCAGGCCCTCCTCACTGCATTCCCAAGGCCCTGAGCCCCCAGACCTCTGCTCCATCCTCCTTCTAACCCCCACAGGTGAAGGGGCTGCCCTCTAGAGTTCAGCCCGCTTGGGCCTTGCTGGGACCTTCACCTGCCTGGGCCCAGTCAGACCTCCTCCCTGCGCTCCACCATGACCTGGCCAGCCCAGCCATTCCCTGACCATGGGAAGTAGGGACTCCAATGTACATAGCACTAGGAAACAGTGCCAGGCTAATTCACCCCTTCCCTTGTGCCTGGCTCATGCCTGGACTGAGCGGCAGCCATGAAGGTTTGCTGCATAAAAAGACCAGAGCCAGCAAGAGGCAGACCCTGGGGGCATTGGGGAGACAGACGTGGGTACCCACGAAGCAGGCAGTGCTGAGGGCTGTGTAAGTAGAGGCTGATGCTATTCCTAGCCTCTGGAAAGGCTTCCAGGTGGGGTTGAGTCCTGAAAGACAGCTTTATTTAAGTTTATTCATTTATTTTGAGAGAGAGAGAGAAAGAGCAAATGGGGGAGGGGAGGGGAGAGAATCCCAGGCATGACCTGAGCTGACGTCGGATGCTTAACTGACTGAGCCACCTAGGTGCCCCCTGAAAGAAAGCTTTAATGGACAGAAATGGTGCAAGGCATAGCCTGTGAGTGATTGTGAGGTGCAGGGGGGCTGCCCAGGATACATGCCCAGGATAGAAACACATGGACATGGGTGTGTGGACCTGGTCTGATGATGATACAGGCTGTGCAGGTTCAGCACCAATGACAGAGTCCTGCCCCTACCCAGAGTCAGGGTAAAAGTCGGCAGGGTTGTGGCTGGGAGGAGCAGAGCTCATGGAGGCTGCTGCCCATTTCCCCAGCTTTGTCTATACCTGTGACACTTTACTCACTTCCCGGCCACTGGCCCACCCCTCCTCAGCTGTACGTGGCTTCTAGCTCTCCCCTGCTTTGGCTCCTGCCCATCCCCTCCAGTAGCCAGGCCTCCTCCACCTGGTGGGACCGCTCTCTCATCAAGGCACCCGTGTCAGTCCTTTCTTGACGCTGTCCCAGGTGAGCTTTTCCATCAGGTGTTTAAATGACCATCTGTGCTGAGACCCAGGTCCTTCCTAGGGTTGCAGGGAGGCCTGAGTCCCCCAAGACTACACTAAGACTGTGAGGGTGTGACTGCCCTCCCTTGGGGCCTTTGCTTTCTCACGGTTCCTGGAGGGGCATGCTGTGCCCCCGCTCTGAGCACAGGTGGTCACTCCCTGTCTCCAGAGGTGTCCCACAGGGGAGGCTTCAGGAGTTCCCGAAGCCTCAGAGATAAGCTGTCCTCAGGGAGCTGAGAGGTCCATCAACCCCATCCTCATCCTTACCTACCTCCTGAAGGCAGGGCCTTCTCTGCACGAGGCTGGATGGAGAGAGGGCATCACAGGGGCCTCGGGGTGGGAGTGGGGCACAGGCACCACATGAAACCCACAGATGCAGACTCCTCCCACACACACACACAGGGCACGTGGCCCCCTCAGGAACTTGGGTGCTCTCAATGAGCTGTCACCATTGTCACCCAAGGCCTGAACCGAGAGGGTCTTTGGATTCTGAGTCTGACCCCAATGACTTCTGGGCTCTGGACCTGGAGAAGGGACTTGTGCAGGTGACACAGTAATGCATGGCACTAGGATCCTCTGCGGCCAGGCCAGGGAAGGGGCCCTGAAAGGCCTGGGGAATTCTCCCAGAGAACTGTCTATAAGGTCTGCTCTTGTGTCCTGATCCTGCACGAGCAGGAGTGTTACTGCCGCAGCATGACAGTCCAGGGTACCAGTCCAGGCTAGCAGCAGGGTCCAAGGGACAAGGAAGCCAGCCTGGGGCCTCCCTGGAGCTCTGAGCGCAGTCACCGGCAAGTAAATGGGGTGTGATTATTTGCTTAATGTCTGGGTCCCTTTGGACTGAAGGTGTCATGAGTCCAAAATGAGGCTGTCCTGTCCCCAAAGAATGCCCAACACCTAAACCCAGCACTAGGCCAGCTGTAGGTGCTCAGTAAATACACGTGGAAGAAACACTTGGAGGAGGAGGGGCCGGACCCACTTCCTGGCACTTCCTCAGCCCCATCTGGCACCTCACCTCTTTATCACGCCGCACGATGGTTGTACGCCAGGGCTGCCGGATGAGGGCGCGACCTCCCGATCGTAATAGTTCTGGTAGGGCACCGGAGCTGTGGGCAGCAAGCCTGTGAGGCCCAGGGTGACCGAGGGCAGGGCAGGCGGGACCTGTACCACCTGATACCCGACTTGTCCCCATCCAGAGACCCAGATGGGGGCCCCACTTACCCACTCTGGCCCTAGCCTGCCTCGGTGCTTAGAGAGGGGGCCTCTCTCACTTTGACGAGACACACCCCACTGTGGGCACCACTGAGATCAAATATTCTGGGCTCATGATTTAGTGGAACCAAACCGGCTGTAAGAAGGCTCCCGCCTCCATTTCCCCTTCTGAGAGTTGTGTTCTCAAGCACTGTGCCATCTCTGCCTCAGAGGAGGCAGCAGGCCAGGGCCCTGACCAGGGGGCTGACCCATCCCTGACCCCTCCTTGGGGTCTGGCCCAGGCTCCTTCACCCAGAAGGGAGCTGTGAGCCTTGTTCTGGCAGTTGAGGCTCAGAGAACTGGGGCCAGGCCTCTTAGGGACAGATGGGCCTGGCCCCAGAGGCTGTCTACCTGCAGGCCGGGCCTCACCCGGGGGCTCAGTGCCTGTGCTCTTGGCCTGGATGAAGCCATCGATGTCGGCTTCCACGCTGCAGCCTTCTAGCGTCACCCGCACCTCCTCGTAGAGCTGGCAGTGGGCAAGAGCAGAGGCTGAGGGATCAGGCCTCACCTTGGGGACTACCCTCTTCAAAGCCCTGCTCCTCAGTGGGTGTGAACTCTGGCCAGGGGCCTCCACCCCACCAGCCTCCTCACGGGCCCTGTGCGCACAGCTCAGTGCCTGTATTTGGGGGCCTTGGCGTGGAACTGAGAGGTCAGAACCCTGGCTGACAGCTTCTTCTACTTCCTGAACACCTATTGTGCACAAGGTCCTATGCAAGGGAGTTATCTCACTCCTGTCCTCTGAAGAAGACACCACTTTCCCCATTTTATAAATGAGGAAACTCAGAAAGGGGAAGTGATTTGCCCAAGGTTGCAGAGCAAGAATTCAGTGTAGCCAGGCTTTGCATTAATGGGAGGATCCAAAGCCCCCATTCCTTCCTCTGCCACAAGGAGACCACCAGTCCGTGGTCCAGGCAGAAGGGTTCAGGCAAGTAACAGCAGTGGGCATCAGGGAGTCTGGGCTGCCTCAAGAGAGCTCATGGCTCTCAGGCTCCACTAACAGAGGTCAGAGCCCCTCGTGTGGAAGTGGGGGCCCCTCTCTGCTGGGGGAACCCACCCCAACACTCCTGGCATGTAGAGTTCAGTAAGGGGAACCAGGACACCCCAGGGAGTTGGGGGGCAGAGGAGGGACTGGACCTTGGCTCTTACAAGCACCAGGCCTGGAGTAGAGCAGCCCAGTGTCCTCCAGCCTCTCTGCAAACCTCTGAGGGGCAGTGTCAGAAGGCAGAAGCTCCCTTCTGACCCCAACAGGGAGCAGGTGTTCTGTGGCCTTGAGAGCAGAGCCAAGGACCTGGGAGCAGGGGTGAGCAAAGAGGCAGATGCCAGGGTAACCACAACAACAGTCTTCCAGGCAAGGAGACCAGGGCCTTGTACTGAGTCCCCTGTCCTTTTGGGCCCCAGGGGCAGAGGCTAAGCCCTGAGCTGTTTGTTGATGGACTCGGACCTGGGCATGCTGTTGCCTGGAGTCTGCCCTATCTGCACACCTCCACCCCCAGCTCACTCTCTGCCCCGCCCTGTCCTTAGTCCCCCACCTCATCGTCCTTGACACACTGCAAGGAGAGCTGGTTACAGTGCACCCACAGGGCATTGCGAAGGATGGTCAATCGATCAAACTCTTGCAGCTGGAAAGCCTGCGAGGTGGAGATGGGATGGAGGTGAGAAGTGAGGAGGGGCTCGCAGGGTCAGGCCAGACTGGGCCCCACTCAGCTACCATGGCACTCAGTAGCCACACGCGCCCCCTGCTGAAAGCCAAGTCCAAAGGAAATGCCCTTCTTGGAGGATCCCCACCCCCACCTTTGTGCCAGCCCCTGAGGCTTCTGGTTCCTGCCCTCACCCTTCCTCCAGTCTCCATCACATGCTAGAAAAAAAGCCCTTGGGCATTGTTGTGAGAGGAGCACTGGACCCGGAGTCCTAAGGCCTATCTCCCAGGTCTTGTCCACCAGCAGGACCCAGGGAAGCTATGGGCTTTTTCTGAGCCTGAGGGCCAGCTTCAGCAAAAAGGGGTGAAGGATGCCTGCCTCCCCATCAGGGCATAAAGCCAGATGGGGAGTTCCCTGGGACAGGGGCCCAGCACAGGGCCTGGGGAGAGAGCAGATGGGTGAATGAATAAAAGAATGAGGTCTTCCTCCCACTACTGCCTCACTTTCCCCCATGAAGCAGCTGGAGGGATGGACAACCCTCTCATTTTGCAGCAGGAGAAGCAGGCCTCATGCCCACAGTCACTCACCTCACAAGTGGTCCGGTGCTCCTGCTCCCACTCACCCCGCACCTTCTCCAACTGCTCGATGTTCTGCCTGTACACTCGCTCTGGAAGCACAGGTGGTCCTCAGGGAGGTCAAGGCCTAGACACCCACCCCCAACCTCCACCCCTTTGCTCCCGCAGTGCCCCTGCACAAAGTGCCCTCCTGCCCCAAGTCCTCGGAGTCCCTCCTCCTGCCTCAGAGAGACCTGCCCTGGCTTCTGGTGCCTCATCCAAAAGCCTGTCAGGACCACTTACTCTGGTACTGCTCTTTTTGGAGGTGACTCTTAGCTCCCTGCTGTGCTCTGAGCTGCCCAGGGCTGCAGTAGAGCCCACACCTCAAGATCAGAGTCCAAAACTTTTGCCACCCCCAGGTCCTACCCTCTCACAATTTCTAGATGGGAAACTGAGGCTTGGAAAGGGCAGCATTGAAGGGGGGGTGGGGTAGAGCAGGGGAGCTGTTGAGTTGGAACCCAGCAGGCTGGGTTCCATGACCTCCGTTCCCAGAAATCTGAGGGACACCTATCTGCAGCCAAGTCAGCAGCTGGGTTCTGGGAGAAGCAGAGAAAAAGGGAGAACATTTTCAGGGGGCAATAGGGCTCTCTGCCCTAGGAGGTGTACCAACAGAGATGAAGCGTGTTGGGAAGGTTCTGGCATCAGATGAAGGATAGAGGAGACAGAAACCCAGAGAAGGCTGTGTGTGTGTGTGTGTGTGTGTGTATAAGAGAGAGATGATGAACAGGTCTGTCTCCCATGATGGTGGTTGTGAAAGTCCTGGACTCTGGAGCCAGATAGACTGGGTTGAAATGCATTCACCACCACTTCTTGGCTGTGTGGCCTTGGGTAAGTACTTAACCTCTCTGTGTCTCAGTTTACTCATTTGCTTAAAAAAAGGATTCAACAGTGTGGCCAAGCCACTCAGCCAGCTGTGCTGAGGGCTAACCTCACCCACCAGCACACCTGCAGCAGCTGCAGCCAAGCCTCTCAGCTGGCCATGCTGGTGGCCAGTCCTGCCCATCAGTAAGCCTGCAGCAGTCACAGCCAAGTCACAATAGGAGGACATATGCAGCCCACACAGGGGATACCTCTAGAGTCCTGGTTCTAGTGACCAGGAAGGATTGTCCTATTGGGACCCACAAGACATACATAGCTGACCTACCTAACACATAGAAACAAGCACAGTCAGACAAAATGGAGAGATAGAGGAATATGTTTCAAATGAAAGAACAAGACAAAACCTCAGAAAAAGAACTAAATGAAATAAAGATAAGCAGTCTACATGTTAAAGAGTTCAAAGCAATAGTCATAAAAATGCTCACCACACTTGAGAGAAGAGTGGATAAACTCAGAACTTAAAGAGATAGAAGATATTAAAAAAAGAACCAAACAGAGCTGAAGAATGTAATAACTAAATGAAAAATACACTAGAGGCAATCCACAGCAGATTAGGGGATGCAAAAGTACAGATAAGGTTGTAGAAAATATCCAAGTGGAACATCAAAAAAAATAAGTTTTTATTTTTATTTATTTTTAATTTTTTTATGTTTATTCATTTTTGAGAGACAGAGACAGAGCACGAGTGGGGGAGGGGCAGAGAGGGAAGGAGACATAGAATGTGAAGCAGGCTCCAGGCTCTGAGCTGTCAGCACGGAGCGCGACACGGGGCTTGAACTCATGAACCGTGAGATCATGACCTGAGCCTAAGTCGGACACTTAACCAACTGAGCCACCCAGACACCCCAAGAAAATAACTTTTTAAATGAAGATAGGTTATGGGGCATCTGGGTGGCTCGGTCAGTTGAGCGTCTGACTGATTTTGGCTCAGGTCATGATCTCACAGTTCATGAGATCGAGCCCCACATCAGGCTCTGTGCTGACAGCAAGGAGCCTGCTTGGGATTCTCTCTCTCCCTCTCTCTCTGTCCTTCCCTTGTTTGTGCTCTGTCTCTCTCTCTCTCTCTCTCTCTCTCAAAATAAATAAATACACATGAGCAAAAAAATTTTTAAATGAGGATAGGTTAGGGGACATCTGGAACATCAGGTGTCCTAAATTTGCATTTTAGGGGTCCCAGAAGGAAAAGAGAGAAGGAAGCAGAAAACTTATTTGAAGAAATAATAGCTGAAAACAACCCTACCACGGGGAAGGAAACAGACATCCAGGTCCAGGAAGCACAGAGAGCCTCAAACAAGACAAACCCAAGGAGGCCCACACCAAAACACATAATCATTACGATGTCAAAAATTAAAGCTAGAGAATCTTAAAAGCAGCAGGAGAAAAACAACTAGTTATATATACACGAAAAACCACAAAGTTATCAGCTGACTTTTTAGCAGAAATTTTGCAGGCTAGAAGGGAGTGATAAAATGCTGACAGAAAAACAAAAACAAAACAAAACCCTAAAACCAAGAATACTCTACCTGACAAGCAGTATAATCAATTATATCTACAAAAATTGGTCAAGAAATATACAAAATAAAAAAGATGTAAAATATGACATCATACATATGAAATGTAGGGGAGGGAGTAAAAATGTAGTGCTTTTAGAACGTGTTGGAACTTAAGTGACCATCAATGTAAAATAAATTACTCTATTCATAGAATGTTATACATGAACCTCATAATAATCATAAACCCAAACCTATAATATAAACAAAAAGAGAAAAGAACCCAGTCATCAAACCACAAGGGAAGACAGGAAAACTACAAAAACATCCAGGAAACAGTTAACAAAATGCCAATAAATGCATGCCTGTCAATAATTACTTTAAATATAAATGGACTAAATGCTCCAGTCAAAAGACATAGGGTGACTGAATGGATAAAAAAACAAGACCCAGCTATATGCTGCCTAGAAGAGATTCATTTCAGACTTAAAGACACACACAGGTTGAAAGTGAAAGGATAGAAAAAGATTCCATGCAAATGGAAGCAAAAACAAAATAAACAAAACACAACTGGGGTAGAAATACTCCTATGAGGCAAAATAGACTTTTAAAAAAGATGGTAACAAGAGACAAAGAAGGGCATTATACAATGATAAAGGGATCAGTCCAACAAGAGGATGTAACAATTGTAAATAGCCACACACCCAATACAGAGACACCTAAATATAAAAAGCAAATAATAACAAACACAAAGGGAGAAGTACAATAATATTAGGACACTAACACTCCACTTACATCATGGGTAAATCATCCAGACAGAAAATCAATAAGGAAATGATGGCTTTGAATGATACTTTAGGCCAGATGAACTTAGATATGTGCAGAAGATTCCATCCCAAACCAGCAGAATACACATTCTTTTCAAGTGCACATGGAACATTCTCCAGGATAGACAGATCACATGTTAGGCCACAAAACAAGTCTTAGTAAATTTAAGAATATTGAAATACTATCAAGCATCTTTTCTGATCACAACAGTATGAAACTTGAAACCAATTACAAGGAAAAAATACAAACACATAGAGGCTAAACAACCAATGGGTCAATGAAGAATTCAAAAAGGAAATTAAAAAAATACCTGGAGATGAATAAAAATGGAAACAACATTTCAGAATCTTTGAGGGATGGCAGAAGCAATTCTAAGAGGGCAATTTATACCAATACAGGCCTACCTCAAGAAATAAGAAAAACCTCAAATAAACAATTTAATCTTACATCTAAAGAAACTAGAAAAAGAACAAACAAAGCCAAAAGTTAGTTGAAGGAAGGAAATAATAAAGATGAGAGTGAAAATAAATGAAATAGAGACTTAAAAAAATCAGAAAAGTCAATAAAACTAAGAGCTGTTACTTTGAAAAGATAAATAAAATTCATAAACCTTTATCCAGACTCATCAACAAAAAAAGAAAGAGAACTCAAAAAATAAAATCAGAAATGAATGAGGAGAAGTTACAACCGACACCAGAGAAATACAAAGGATTGTTAAGAGACTACTAGAAAAAAACAGATGCAGAAAAGCCATTTGAAAAAACTCAACATCCAGTCATGATAAAAACTCTCAAAAAGTGGGTTTAGAGGGAACATACTTCACCATAATAACCCACAGCTAACACCACAGTCAATGGTAAAAAGTTGAAAGCTTTTCCTCTAAGATCAGGAACACAACAAGGATGCCCATTTTTATTCAGCATAATATTGGAAGTCCTAGCCACAGCAATGAGAAAGGAAAAAGAAATACCCAAAATGATATGGAAGCAGTAAAACTGTCACTGTTTGCAGATGACATGATACTATACATAGAAAACCCTAAAGCTTTCACCAAAAACTATTAGAACTAGTAAATGAACATAGTAAAGTTGCAGAATACAAAATTAATACACAGAAATCTGTTGTGCCTCCATATACCAATAATGAAGTAGTGGAAAGAGAAATTAAGAAAATAATCCCATTTATAATTGCACCGAAAAGAATAAAGTACCTAAAAATAAATTTAATCAAGGAAATGAGAGACCTGTACTCTGAAAACTAAGGCATTAATGAAAGAAATTAAAGACAACACAAATAAATAAATGGAAAGATATTCCATGTTCACAGATTATAAGAATTAATATTATTAAAATGTCACACTACCCAAAGAAATCTACAGATTCAATACAAACCCTATCAAAACACCAACATTTTTCACAGAACCAGAACAAATCCTAAAATTTGTATGGAACCACAAAAGACCCCAAACAGCCAAAGCAATCTTGAGAAAAAAGAACAAAGCTGGAGGTATCACAATCCCAGACTTCAAACTATACCACAAAGCTATAGTAATCAAAACAGTATGGGACTGGCACATAAACAGATCCATAAGTCAATGGAACAGAATAGAGAGCCCAGAAATTAACTCATGTGTATATGGTCAATTAATCTATGACAAAGGAGGTAAGAATATACAATGGGGAAAAGACAGTCTCTTCAATAAATGGCATTGGGAAAACTAGACAGCTACATGCAAAAGAATGAAACTGGACTACTTCCTTATACCATACAAAAAAATAAACTCAAAATGTGTTAAAGGCCTAAATGTAAGACCTGAAACTATAAAAGTCCTGAAAGAAAACATAGGCAATAAACTCTTGGATGTCAGCCTTAAGAGTACTTTTCTGGATCTGCTTCTTCAGGCAAGGGAAACAAAAGCGAAAATAAACAATTGGAACTACATCAAACTAAAAGCTTTTGCACAGCTAAAGGAAACGATCAACAGAATGAAAAGACAACCAAATGAATGGGAGAAGATAAGGGGGTAATACCCAAAATACATAAAGGACTCATACAACTCAACGTAAAAAAAAAAATCTGATTTAAAAATAGGCAGAGGCCTGAATAGACATTTTTCCAAAAATGACATACAGATGACCAAAAGACACTTGAAAAGATGCACAAATCATTAATCATCAGGGAAATGCAAATAAAAACCACAATGATATATCATCCCATACCACTCAGAATGGCTAGTAGCAAAAAAAAAAAAACAAAAAACAAAAAACAAAAAACAAGAAATAACAAGTATTGGCAAGGATGCGGATAAAGGGAACCTACTTGCACTGTTGGTGGGAAGGCAAACTGGTGCAGCCACTCTGGAAAATAGTATGGAGCTGCCTCAAAAATTAAAAATGGAAATACCAATTCAGTAATTCTACCTCTGGGTATTTACCTGAAGAAACTGAAAACACGAATTTAAAAAGATATATGCATCCCTGTGTTTACTGCAACATTATTTACAAGAGTCAAGATGTGGAAGCAACCCAAGTGTCCACTGATAGATGAATGGATAAAGATGTACAATGGAATATTACTCAGCCATAAAAAGGAATGAAATCTTGCCACTCATGACAACACGGATGAACTTAGAGGGTTATGATGCCAAGTGAAATAAGTCAGACGGAGAAAAACAGATGCCATATGATTTCACTTTATGTGTGGAACTTAAAAAAACAAACAGCAACAACAAAAAACAGATATAGAGTCATAAAAATAGAGAACTGGTGGTTGCCAGAGGGCAGGGGGTTGGGGGATGCAAAATAGGCGAAGGGGATTAAGAGGTGTAAACTTCCATTCATAAAAGAAATAAGTCACAGGGATGAAAAGTACAGCAGAGGGAAGAGAGTCAATAATAGTGTAATGACACCGGTGACAGACAGTAACACTTATCATGGTGAGCACTGCACAATGTTTATAATTGTTGATTCTATGTTGTACACCTGAAATTGATATGATATTGTAGGTCAACTATACTTCAATTGAAAATCTAAAAATTTAAAAGAGATATAATTAGAGGTGCCTGGGTGGCTCAGTCAGCTAAGTGTCTGACTTCGGCTCAGGTCATGATCTCATGGTTTGTGAGTTCGAGACCCATGTTGGGCTCTGCGCTGACAGCTCAGAGCCTAGAGCCTGCTTCAGATTCTGTGTCTCCCTCTCTCTCTGCCCCTCCCCTGCTCACACTCTGTCTCTCTGTCAAAAATAACATAAATAAATAATAAATAAATAAATAAATAAATGGGGGACGATTATAGCAGCCACTCATAGGACTGCTGTGTTGTGCAGACTGGTTGAAACATGCAAAGTACCAAGAACAGTCTTGGCAAAAGGGAGAACACCAATGTTTTTATTTTACTTGCATGATCGTGTGAGACTGGTAAGCATATGACTCTGTACAGTCCTGCATGAGTGTGTGTCCCCGGGGTGAGGAAAGTGTGGGGTGGGGCAAGGGACAGGCCTATCTGGTCTGCCATCCCAGGGCAGAGGAAATGGGCCAGGCCGCGTACCTGCCTCCGTGGCTGAGTCCTTGCACTGCTTGGCTTTGTTCTGGCTCTGAGGAGACAAAGGAAAAGCAGTGCTGAGCTGGCCCCAGCGCTCGGGCTCCCAGCCTTCCTGGGGGGCTCTGAGGTGCTTCTTTCCCACCCTTCCTGAGCCGCCCAGGGGGACACTTAGGAGCCAACTGTGGGCAAGTTCTACCATTTACTCCAGCCTCACCCCACAAAGGACCACAATCAAAAAGCGTCCAATTAAAAAAATAAAAATAAATGCATAACCCGTGCAGATACATGTGAAAACTGGATATGAAGATCAGAGGGAGAAATATGGACTGGGGCCAGGTCCCACGGCCCTGGCCACCTCTGAACCCACCAGCTGGGACGTGGGCCCTGCCCTTACCTTGTTGCCCCTAATTCACCCACAGTTCTCTGCCCTTTGTGGGCCTCAGCTTTCCTGTCTGTGCAATGGGCGAAATATGTTCTTGGGCCCTGGTGCCTCTGATGCCTCACCCTGGCCCAGGGGCCAAAAAAGTCAAGATCTTGGGCTCTGGATGACCTGGGTGTGTATCCTTTCTTTATTCCTTCTTGGATCTGAGACCTTGGACAAGCCACCCACTGTCTCTGGGCCTCGGTTTCCTCTCTGTGGCATGGGTCTCCTGAGCCTGTCTCCAAGGGTTATGTGAGAGTTAGCTGGCCCTGTCTGTGTCCTGAGATTCCAGGAAACCCATTCCACAGATGGGAAGATGGTAGTTCAGAGAGGAGTAAACAGATGTTCCAGATGTGGACCTTTCTTGGGGTGTCTGTGGCATGCCCTCTTTCCCTCCCTGCCCTGCTCCAGCCCTGGGTGACACCACATGGCCTCAGTGGCCCCACGCACCTTCTCCACTTGCTTCTGGTGGCCATTGGTGCTAATGCGCTCAAAGGCCTGCTCGGCGTCATCGGCGTCCCGGCACTTCTGCTCATATGTCTTCTTGGACTGCGGGTGTGGAGAAGCATGACTGGGTGCGGAGGGGGGTGCGGGGGACACCCAGAGTGAGGCTCCCTGAACCCAGCCTCCCTTCTCCCTGTCGGGGACTGTGGGTGGAGTGGGGGCCTCCTAACCAGGGACAGGGATCTGGGGGGCCAGAATAGAGATGGAGAAAGGAGTTTTATTTCCAGGCCCTGTCCAGTCTCTTTAGAGACATGGTCACATCAAACCACTAGCAGGTCCCTGAAAATACCATGCATCTGCACGATGCTGGCCTCTGCATATGCTGTCTCCTCTTGCCGAACCTTTTTTCTCCTTTTCACTCAGTGTCCTAGGGGACACAGCTCAGAGGTCCTTTCTCCCTCCACCCCCAAAGTCCCTAGCTAACAGTATGGGTCATCCCGTGGGCCACTTCTGGGACTGACCACCAGCCCATCAGTCAGGAGCCCCCCGAGGGCAGGGCCTGGGTCCATCCACATGAGTCCTTGGCTCCCAGCTCAGCCCCAAACACCCAACAGGCAATGGTGTGTGTTGTTGGGCAGGGGTTGAGGCAAGCCCTGTCCCAGGGGCCCAGCCCAGAGCTCCTGAGGTCCACATTGTGAGTCCTCCACCCCTCCAGGCCAAAGACCCTCACACTCACATCCATAGCCTTCTTGTAGAGAGACAGCTTGCTCTTCTGGACACGGTCCATGACGGCCTCATACTGCAGGGGACACAAGGCTCTGAGCAGGGGGCTGCGGCCTCAGGATGCTCCCCTAGGCCAAGAGGACGGGGTGTCCCTGGGATGAGACACAGCATCCCCTCCTGGCTCTGAAGGGAGCAGTGACAAGATGCCACAGAAAACTAGAGCCCGGGGCAGGTTGTGCCCATTGTGTCTCTTTGCTGCAGACTCCAACCAGGACTTGGTCTCTGTCCCGGGAATACTCGCCCTGTGCGCACACACACACACACACACACAGTCCTTCACTCACAGTCTCTGTACCTCCTCATGCTGGTCATACACTGTGTACACACCAGCACACATAGGCACACAAAGTTCCACATGACACACAGAAGTACACACTCACGGGCTCCCATTGCTCCCACCGCTCACGCTCGCACACACAGGCCTTCATGTGCACACTCACAGAGCACCCACAGACACCATCCAAAAGCACACACAAGCCACTCTCCATGTCCCTGTGCACAGCCATAGGCCTGTTCACACAGGTGAACATACACATGCCAAACTTTTGCCACTCGTGGGCACACAGGGCCACTGCACCCCTACCTCACCTCCCAGGTTCCTCGTTATGGTAGAGAGAATAGAACTCAGCATGGGCAGCCTCAGCAGGGAGCCTCAGGCTTGCTGCCCAGTCACCAAGGTGTGGGCACACATAGACACTGACACACGTGTACATGCTCACAAGTGAGGACACACGCATGCAGGCTCCCCCCTGCTCCCTCTCACACACGCATGTACATATGCACACAAGTCCAGGCTATCTCCCCTACATACTACATCCCAATTCTCCACTTGTGGGGGCTCTGGCCACCCTGGGGAAGGTGTCTCTCTGTCTGGAACAGCTTTTGCAGACATTACAGCCCCTCTGGCCACAGAAAAACTAAAAATAGCCAGCCTGGGGCCAGTCTCAGCAGGTGCCCTGCACACATGAGGCAAGTCCCAGCTCAGAGTGTTCACCTGCTTCAGCCCCTTGATGCAGAGCTAGCTTTTGGGGCTGGCTTGGGAGACCAACTGTCCACTCAGGGTCCCAAGTTTAGAATCCTAAAAGCCTGAGACCCTGGGTGGCTGGCTGGGCAGAGAGTACAGTCATGCTCTATTTCTGTGGCCAGAGCCACTTCTCAGAGCCTGTCAAAGAAGACTGAAGGAGCCCTGCTTGTGGGCTGGGTCCCCAAAACTTGGGAGATGCACATACGTGTCCCAACCTGTGAGAGGGAAACTGAGGCACAATGAGGAGAAGAGCTTGCCTAGGACTCCCAGGCCTAGCCTGGCCTTAGCTACGAGCTGGCAAGCCCTCCCCTTCACAGCTCCATTTTGTGGGCCTTTCCATTTTTCAATTCTTCAGAGAGTTTGCAAAGATCCTTCATCTCCAAGCAAGAAGTGTTTCTGTGTGCTGCTGGCCTGTCCCATCCTGTCCAGGTGCCACCCTCATCACTAAGGCCTTGTGAGGCTGAGCACGTGTGCCCAGCTGACTTCCCAGCAGCCATGGGCTCAGCCAGTCAGAGAGTCTCCAGCCTGGGAGGAGACCCTGGGACAGAGAGGTCACCGAGCCTACTCTCCACCCCACCTCTGCAGCTTCCCTGACAAATAGCCTCCAGACTCTGCTTACATATCTCCCTTGATGGGGACCTTACTTCCTTTCCATGTAGTCCCTCCATCTGGGAGCAGCTATGCGCTACCCATGGAGGAGAAGTACCTTTGGATGCCGACGTCAGCGTGACACCCCCCACCCCCCATCTCCATGCAGGATCTGTGGCCCCTCTCAGCCGGGCAGCCCTACAGAGTGGCTACAGTGACTAACCACCAAGTCTGCCTTTGTCCTAGACAAACAGCCTTGACCCTTCAGCTCAGGACCAGTTTCTGGTGACTCAGGCTGCCTCTTTTAGATACCCCCAAACTCTCACGGAGCTAATCAAAAAGACCAATGCCTTTCCCTCTTCCTGGCATGAGAAGCTCAGGAGAAGACCTCCAGTGGGGCTCGCAGGCCTGCATGCTGGGCCCTCATTCCAGTGGCCCGTCTCTGCCCACATGCATCCCCTCTGCCTTCAAGTCACCCTCATCCCCAAGCCTGGAGTGCTGTCCTCCACCGTTCATTGGCTTCATCTCCAAGGTCCATCACCCAACTTCACAGAGATGATGACCACCTCCCACTCGGGGCCCACCCCCAACACCCGCCTCACCTTCTTCCTCTGCTCCTTCTGCCTCTCACGGAACTCCTCGAGGCTTCTCAGCTCCTCACGCAGGGCCAGGGCCAGCTGGATGTGGGAGCTGCCCACATTCTCCATTTCTGGGGGCAGAGCATGGAGGCGTGGAGCCCCGGCCTCCCACATACTCACTCCTGCCTGGACTAGCCCAGCCTCAGCCCCATACCCCCAAATCCTCTGCCAGCCTCAGAGTGCTGTGTGCAGCCTGAGCACCCCACCCCCGCCAGGATCTAACTACCTCCCTCTATGGGGACAGGGGTGTTCCCAGAAGGTCCTGTCACCCTGCAGCCTGGGGTTGAGGACAGTCGGGACTTACGCTGCTTTAGGGAGTCAAAGGAGGCCCTCAGGGAGCTGTAAGACAGAAAGGCCAGGATCAGAAGGAGGGCACAACAGATCCTAAAGCCCCCACTGGCTCCAGGGACGTTATGTTTGGTAGGATGGCCCTAGATTGCTCACACACACTGACCTAGGCGCAAGGGACCCTCTGGTCAGACCCAGTGACCATCCACTCAGCCCCTTCTGGAAGATGGAGCTTCTCTTTGGAAATGATAAAGCCTTCAAACCTTTCCACTGTGCCAGAATGTTCCTGGCTTCTGCATGTTTTCAAGGCCCTCCCTCCTTCGGTGGGGCCCCTCCCCCACGAGGTCCTCACCTGCCTTCAGGATGAGCTGAAGTAGGAAAGAGCAGCATTCAGACCTGGCTTTAGGCAAGTGGCCTGAAGGATGTTTTGGAAGAAGCTGGATGGGTAAGGCAAGCAGGACAGGGATACCAGAGGAGAGAAATGTGGGGTCTTAGGGCAGTATGAGCAGCACATACAGGTGAGGACGGAGAGAGGCTGTCCCTGTCCCTGGCTGGGGTGGCTGAGCAGACAGTGGTGACATTTCTGAGAGGGGACCCAGGAGCGAGTACATGACCCATGAGCAGTGTACAATAGGGTGCATTAAGCTTGGAGCTCCTGAGAGAACCTCTCAGGAGGAGTCAGGAGGCAGCAAGGTGGCCGTTCTAGAGTAGAGACATGGCATTGTCCACTGCAGGGGGGATGCCAGGGAGGGCAGGAAGGGGAGAGGCTAGCCCGGGCATGGGGGGCGGTGGGGAACATCCAAGGGTAGGGCTGCCAGACAGAAGAAATGAAAATAGGGGCGCCTGGGTATCTCAGTCGGTTAAACGTCCGACTTCGGCTCAGGTCATGATCTCGTGGTTTGTGAGTTTGAGCCTGTGTCGGGCTCTGTGCTGACAGCTTGGAGCCTGGAGCCTGGAGCCTGCTTGGGATTCTGTGTCTCCTTCTCTCTCTGCCCCTTCCCCACTTATGCTCTGTCTCTATCAAAAATAAATAAATGTTAAGAAAACCAAATGAAAATACAGGATGTCCAGTTAAATTTGAATTTCAGATAAACAGCAAATACTTCTTGAGTAGAAGTATCCCCATGTAATAGTTGGAGGATACTTACATTTAAAAAGTATTTATTGTTTATCTGAAATTTGAATTTAACTGGGCGTCCTGTATTTTATCCAGCAGCCCTGCCAGGGCCACAAATGGAGCTGGTGCCTGAGCAAAGGTGTCGGAGCCCACCCAGGACACAGTCCCGTCTGCTGGTAGGTAATGGGGCACCATGAGGCAAACCTTTCCTTGGGTCAGAAACAGGACTGGCAGGGGAGAATGCCTCTCTGCAGGTCATTGGATCTCAGGGATAAGGGCCTCTCAGTGGGGTGAGTTCCCCATCCTGGTAGAGAAAGAAGGAGACTCGAAATCCCAGCCTCAGAAAGCAGCAGGGCCTCGGCAGGGGCTCCCTGCTCTGTGCTCCCACATGCATTAGAAGCAGACCCTGGAGCCAGACAGCCTCAGTTCAGTCCAGGCTACTCACTCTGTGGGACCTCGGGCGAGTTACTTACTCTCTCTGTGTCTCAGTTTCCCCTTTTGTAAAATGAGGATAATAGCACAAACATGATGTTTGTGAGGAATAAATGAATTAATATGTATAAAGTACCTTGTCGGGACCCAGTTGCTGTTGTGCAACCCTCCCCTGAGCCCACATTTGCACACCCCTGTCCTGAACTTGACCTGAGCTGGCCTCTAAACTACCCCACATAAGAGCTTACCAGTTTCCCCACTTATCAGGAACCTCCCCAGTTTTGCTTTCAGGTAGGGGTTCTCTTGAGGTAGCGCCATAGGCTGGGCTCCCTTCTCACCTCCCCAAACCCCAAAGCAGGAGGGGCAGCCTGTTTTCACCAGCAGGTGTGTGGGCCTGGGCCCATGGGTGCCAAGTCTCCAAGTGCGCAGAGAGACGGTATGCAGGCATTGCAGACTGGACTTAAGGCGGTACTTGTCTGCTCTCTCAGGGGTAAATATCTCCGCCTGAGTTAACTCTGTCCCTTAACCAAGGATGCAAAGTAAGCTGTAGCTCCTTCTGCACCTAGAGGCTCGGTCAGTCGAGGCAGAACGAGAAACTGGGGCCAGAGTGTGGCCAGGCTTGCTGTGGTCACACAGAGGCAGCAGCGAGTCACCCAGGCTCTGGCCACATCCTCCGCCGCTCTCTACCCAGCCAGCCCTGTGCTCCCCTCCCTGCCTCTCTGCCAAGTGGCACGCACGCCCCCTGGTGGCCATATGGCCTCATGATGCCCGCCCGCGACAGCCCTGAACTCTGGCCCTACTGCCAGGGTCCCGCAGTCTTTGCAAGGCAGGCTTTCCAGGGGGCTCCCTCCTCTCATTGGACAGTTAGGGAAACTGAGGCCAATGAGGATCAGCAACCTGGTAGAAGTCACGGGGATCCAGGCCTACAAGAGAACTGTGTGGGGTCTGTCTGGTCAATGCCAGGCCCCTTGCCCTAAACTAAGTGGGTCTCAAAGGGTGGTCTGAAGACCAGCCACATGACCATCATCTGGAAGCGGGTTGGAAATACGGATACTTGGGCTCCACCTTAGTCCTCGTGAAGCAGAAACTCCGGGGTGGAGCCCAGCACCCTGTTTTCACAAGCCTCCGGGTGCTGATGATATACATTCAAATGTGAGAATGGCTGGCCTAAATTATTTAATCCTCACAGCTCTGCCAGGGAGGGTCTCATCCTTATCCGCATTTTACAGGTGAGAAAAACAAGCATCAGCGAGGTGAAGAAAGTGATCCACGGCCACACAACAGGTAAGATGGCAAGGCCAGCCCTCTGCTTCTCACCAGAGGAAGGAGGGGTGACTGCCAGGGTGACCCCACCTGCCCTGGGGATGAAGGGTCAAGACTCTTCTCTGACTGAATTGATGCCTTGCCGGCGGCTACACCTCCAACCCCTCTGCTTACCCACACACTCATGTCCTGCCTCAGTCTCTCTATTCACGGTGAGAGCCTCTCCAGACTCAGTGGGGCCCCTCCCCCACCACCAGCCCTCACCCACACCACCTTCAGGCCCCAACTACTTCACGACCACATCTCCTGCCAGAACTCAGGGCCTGAACACCCACAGCCTGGTCTTCACCTCTTTTTAGATCTCACAGCTCACAGACACCTCAAGTGCAGTGTCCAAAACTGGACTCAGCTCCCCACAAAACTCTGTTCTCAGCAAGGTTCCCCTCTCAGCAAAGGCATCGCCCTCTACCTGGCTGTACACACCAGAGACCAGGAGTCATCCTTGTCTCTACCTTCTCCCTCCCCCTGCACTATCTTCCTTCTCACCTCCTAAATCTCTTATCCATCCACCTCACTGCCACCACGCTGGCCCCTGCCTCATCAGCTCCATGCCTCCAGTTTCACCTATTAGACCTGTTTTCTGGGCTACCTGGTCACCTGGCCACCCACCAGTTCCTTCTATTCGCCATGTTCATTCTTGCCTCAGGGCATTTGCACGTGCTGATTCCTTATGTGCAACATCTTTGCAGGTCTTCTTCTTCTGTCTCTTCTGGGCATTTGTCCCTGTTGTCACCTTGGGGTGATGCATTGAGTATCTGTCCCTGCACTGACCTGTGAGCCCACTAAACAGGGGCAAGGGCTGGTTCTCCTCCCCACCTTGTCCCCAGGCTTGTAGTCCAGGGCAACAAATTCAATATTTGATAAATACCAAGTCCTTTCTCAATCCCAAACCTACCCTGACCCACCCTCCTTGGCCCATGGCCCTGGGGTGACGGTAAGGAGTCACAACCTCCTGGGACATCTGGTCCTTCTCCCTACACCCCTCCCTGCCCCCCAGAATGGATTCTGGGAGCCCCTGAGTCCATAGCACTGCCACGTGGACATTCTCCGTTCCCACCCAGCACAGTCCTGATGGTGACAGAGTCCATTCTCGTCTTGGGCTCCTGTTTGTCTGCCAGCTTGCTGCCCCTTGGGGCTGCACGGATGAGGCCACCCTCATTCTACCTGGGACAGTGGGGTAGGGTTGCAGGCCATGAGCCCTCCATGTTCCCTACCTGCTCACCTCTGGGCTGTGGTCCTTCCCGCCCAGCCCCACGCATTCCTGGTGCTGGGGATTTTCCGGCCACTACAGCTCCACTCACACAGGGCCCAGGACACCACCTCTCTTTCTTGGCCCCAGACTTTCAAGAAGGTAGCCTCTGTTCTATGGGGGAGGGGATACTTCACTGTTCTTGGGACCAGAGGCAGCCCACTGTGGGTTAGCCACAATTCTCCCTTGGAGAACAGCCTTCATTTCTGATCTTGTGAAGGACTTGGGGAGCATTTGAAGTTTTCCTCTGCTCCATGAGACCCAGAAAAGATGGCATCTTGTAGCTTGCCTCCCTCTTGCCACTAGGACCTCCTAGAGTTTCTCTTCTATTGTGTCTCTCTCGCACGGTAAGGGCGGGGCCCCATGCAGGCCTCTATCCTGTGTTATCTGCCACCAATGTCCTCATGTGTGACTCATCCCGTTGTCCTTTTTTGACTTGGCTGTCAGGACACAGAGCCTGAAATGCCATGCTCAAACACGGTCTAAATTGCCAGTGTAAACATGTCCTTCCATATCCTCCCCACCACCTCATGCCCCTGCCTAGACACAACTACCCCTGCCCACCTACTGGCCAGGAGGCTCCTGCCTCCCAGCTTACAGGAGCAGACTCTTCTCACCTCTGTGCTGGAGGCTGGGCCTCACTGAGCTGGTGTCAGAGGACCCCTGATGGGAACAGGGCCTGCCTCTCTCCCTCTAACACCAACAGCATGTCTTCATTTTCTGAGCTCAGAAAAGAGATCATGAAAAAAAACCAAAAAACAAAACCGCTTCTGACAGGAAAAGCACAGCATTTTAGGCAGTGGCCAAACAGTGAGGCGGGGACTCAAATTCACGGCCTTTGAGGAGCTATCCTGGCCTGCAGTAGCTGCCTAGGGGCTCACAGGAAGTTGGCCGCAGCCCTTTCAGCCTTGATTTCTTTCCATTTCCAGAATGCCTGCCCTCTGCAGCTGCTGGGAGCACGTGGCACCCCAGCACCCCACCCGAGGCAAGATGAGGACTGGACAGGGGAGAAATGAGAGCAACCAGCAGAGCAAAGGCCTGGAGGCTGGAAGGGAGAGTCCAAGCGAACTTTCTGCAGAGAAGGACATGGAGTTTAAGCTTGGATAAGCTTGGATAATGGATATCAATGGATAAGCCCTTCACTCATTGAACGAGGTCTTTAAAATGCATTGAGAGGGCTTGTGGGGATCCCTTAGTTTGGGGACTGGGTCTCATATGTGTGTTCTCCATTGCCCCTGCCCAGGAGGTGTTTGCTGAGTCCGTGTGTGAAGGAGGTGAATGTTAGAAATTATTTAACGATGGGGGGAACCTCCCTTTAATGTATATGGCTGAGTCTCCAGGCCTGAGAGAGGTTTCTGGCCAGGCTGAGGTCAGAGGATAATGCAGAAATGCTGCATCTTCTGGCAGCAGAGGTCAGGGAGGCTGGCCCACTCTGCTGTCTTTGCTCTCACTGGGCTTCCTCTGGGGTCACTTAACCCTCCAGCTTTTGTTCTCCCCACTTGCTCCTGCCCAGTCTGTGCACCCCCCAGCCCTCTACTTGCCCTCCATAGAGCTAAGAATGAGCATCTCACGGGACCCAGGGGGGTTGGCCGTGGGGAGGCTGGGAGCTCCACCCTACCAGGGGATGGGCCCTAGAGGATGAGCCGCCAGCCCCATGCTGAATAGCCGGCCATTCCCAGGTGCAAACCTCAAACACAGCCCCCACAAGTCTCCATGAAAACAAGGAGGTGACCCATGTTGTCATGGCCACCCTTCACTCTCCCCACAAAGAGCCCTCCAGGTTGGTAGGGGACAGGATGACCTGGTCTAATCCAAGACTCTAACAGTCACACAAAGCTGAGTGTCTGGGAGGACCTCCTAGAGGAGGTAGGGCATGAGAAGGCCCTAAAGGGAGGCTCTAATGCAAAGGATTGGGAAGGTTTCACTCAGTGTGTTCGAGTCTGGCTTCAAGGTGGTAGGACCATTTATTTTACATTATTTTTAAATTCTTGAATCCTCCTAACTCAGCATAGGGCATGACACATAGTAGGTGCTCCATAAATGCTTGCTGAATAAATGGATGGATGATGGATGCTTGGCCCCCAGTTAAAGAAAGGAATGACTGAAGAGTCTCACTAATCCTAGTACATGCCACATGGCTCAATAGCAACACTTATTGAGCACCTAGTATGTGCAGTCAGCTGAGCTGGGACCTGCATAGGGCATGACTCTGAGGGAGGCAGCAGGTGAACTGAGATGGGTTCAGCTCCTGCCCTGTCACTCACTGGCTCTGAATGTGTCCTGACCTTGTCCACCTTTAGCAAGGTCTCTGACATCTCCCCTCTGTCTCCGTCTCTCCCAGGAGGTGCCCTCCCCAGTCCACCCTGTTCTGACCATCCGAGCCTAATGGTGAGCTTGGGGCCCTGCTGGCTCTCCCCCACCACCCCCGCCTGCTCTGGGAGCATGTGCACAGGGATGTGGGTTTTATTTCTGCCTTTCCTGCTGCTGGGCAGACTGACCCATGGAGCCTGGTGTTTCTGGCCTAGGCTCCAGCTCCTCCTTGGTGGGCAGCAAGGCAGACCTTGACTCTACCCCTTGCTCTGGGCTGGGGCTCTACCACTGATGCTCCCACCTTAGATGAAGGCTGACCCTCCAGTGATACTGACTTCTAGCTTTCTGGGCCAGGGAGGGGCTGGGCCTCAAAGGAAATGGTCTAGACCACCAAGTCAGGCTTCTCAGCCCTAAACTAAATAGGGTGAGCCCAACTTATCTGACCTACACAGGGGCCGGTAAGACCATAAAGAACCCCACTGTTTATTGAGCATTGCCATGGCCTGGTACTTTCTGCTTGACATCGTGACTCCAGAGCAGCTCCTGGGGGCGACTCCCCTTTCACAGCCCAGCCCAGGAGTCAGCGAGGTGTAGTGACCACCCCACTGCCACACAGTATATGGAGCAGGGCAGACCTAGCCCCACTTGGCCTCTTACAGCCATGCAAGGGATCAGGACCACCTAGAGCATTACCCTGGCCACTTCTTAATCCTACAATGGAGCAAGATACTGTGTACCTCCTGCATTTCCCGCAGTCCACCTGGCTCCCCTTCCATTTTGTTCTCTTTTTCAGTGGCTTCTCCTTCTCTGTTTAAGTCCCCAGTGACTCACAGGCTTCTGAGTATGAGTGTGCCCTACAGCCTGGTCTCCTGTCATGGCCCTGCCCGGAACACCCTCTCTATCCAACCCCCAGAAGAGGTGACCTTTCCCATCTGGCTTGGGTGGCCAGGAAGCAGAAAGGGATGCCTCCTGGGTCGTACTCCCTCAGCTCCCCTTCCCCAGGGAAGACAAAGAAGGGTTACATCAGACTTTCATTCATTCCTTACCATGCCCTGAGCCCTCCTCTGCACCCAGCCTGCATCTAACCCCAGCCCTGCCCTGTTTATCGGTAAACAGCCCACTAGAGTGGGCAAATGAGAACCAAACTCAACTTGCCCACTGTCACATAGCTCACAAAGGCCAGGTGGGGACTAGACCTCATGCATTCTTACTTCTAGGGCTGTGTTCGTGCTTTCTGGTCCAATGCACAAACCTTTGGGCATTGAGGATTAATCTCCCCTGGCTCACACCATTTTTAAACCTTCCTCCAGCTCTTCCTGTGTTTTCTCTGGCTCCAGTTTGGAAGCAGAAACCAGCCATGGTCCCACATATCTTTAGAAGACCCAGAAAGTGTTGTATGTTCAAGGCTCAAAATGAGGGAACCTGGGTTCGTTCCAAGTTTTGGAGCTGACAGCCTTTCGGGTCACTCCCCTTGTGCAGAGCCAGATACTCATAGGCTTGACCTCCAAGAGGTTGCTATGGCAGCTGCAGACCCCATAGGTGGGGCTCCTGGGTAGGAGGTGCTCACCCAGGGGGAGACTCCACACCTTCACAAGGCAGCCACAAGACTTACTGTTAGAAGCAGTCACAAGACTTACTGTTAGAAAGTCCTTCAGGGGCTCTCAAATCATCCTGCTCTCTCTACTGCCTCCCTATCCCCCAGTCTGCACACTGGGACCCAGGCCTCGGGGCTGGAGAAGACCCCTGCTTCACAGCAGAACTACTCCTATTGTCTCCCCTTTGGGCCGGGCCTGAGCCAAGCCCCTGGACTCTATTAATCCTTTGATGAAGGTTGTATTGTTATTCTGCTCACTGTTGAGGAAATGGAGGCACAGAGAGTGTCAGTGGCCAGCCTGAGATCCCACAGCTGTTGGATGATGAGATGCCTCTGGAACCCAGATGTATCCCCTCCCGCCACTGTCTCTGGCCACACCTGTCCCCTTGAAGCCCAGGCTAAGCCAAGGCCACGGTGGGGCTTGAGCAACCAGTGGAGGGCCCATCACCTGGCCCTCAGGGCTCTCCGGACTTGGGTGGAGGCTGTCCAGGTGCCGCTGGCTGTGCTACAAACCCCTGAGGACAGTCTCTGCCCCCTGCCCAGAGTCTTCTCGGCACTGAGACAGCAGGGTGTTCTCCCCTACACAGAACCTGACCTCACCCAGAATGCCCTGTAAGCCAAGAGACTTGTCCTCCAGGCATCTCCGACTTGGAGCCATCCAGACCCTTCCAGGTCCTCCCAGGTCCACCCCAAGCCAGGAAGTCCTAAACCCCATCCAAGGGCCCAGAAGTGCCTGGACAAGGAGCAGAGAGCCCAGGGCACGGGGCCTCTTACTTGATCTCTGTCTGGCCGCCTGCCTTCCGGGCGATCTGCACCAGCTCCTTCCCATACCTCTCCTCTGCTTGGGCCCTGCAAGAACAAAGTGTGGTCACTGTCCCTTTACTTCTGCTGGCTGCGGCTCCCTTAGATATCTAAGTGGTGGAAGCTGAGGGTCCACTCACTCAGCCTCTTGGGGCAGGCTGAGCCTGCAGGCCCCTCCTTGTCAAAGTTTGGCTCCCAGCCCTCCTTCCAAATACATGTTGGGCCAAATACCCGCACATCTGAGGGGACAGCAGATCATTTGCTCGTGAGGGGAGGCCCTGGCTGGGAAAACCAGGAGAGTCACACTTCGAACAGCAGGGTGGCCGGGCTGTCTGTTCCCACAGAGCCAGGAGGACAGCCCACGCCCTGCCGGCCCTCGCCCAGTGGCTGGCTCACCTCTGCCTCAGCAGCTCCTCCACGTCCTTGCACATCTTCCTGCCGTCGAGCAGCCGCTGCAGCAGCACCTCATAGCCTGTGTGGGCCGTGAAGTCCCTGCACTGGAACACGAGACAGAGGGACGCGTGAGTGCCGCTGTGTGGGTTGGGAGGGGCACTGAGCTCGAGGTCCTGGCAAGGACTCCACTGACATCCAGGAAAAGTCTGTGTCCAGCGTCTGGGGCCTGCCCTGCCTGTCTGCCTCCATTCTCCCATTCAAAGACGAGCTCTTGGGCTTCAGGATGTGGTTTCGCACCACGGGGCCCCTGTCTGTGGGGGTGCCAGGTGTGTGAGCCCTACGCACCATGGCGCTCACAGTCTGGGACACATCAGCTTCACACAAGATGGCCGCGGGGAGGGCCGGCTCCAAGGCCTGGTAATGACAGCCCCGTAGGGTGCCCAGCAGGGCTCGTTTCCGTCACATTCCCAATAACCCTATTATCTTGGTTGTCCAAGTGAGAACACTGAGGCGCGGATGGGTACGGTGCCCATAGTGACACAGCTTGGCAGTGGTAGGCCTGGCGTTGGACCCAGGCTGTCAGGCTGGAGTCTATGCTCACCACCTCTGCACCGCACAGCCTCTGCGAAAAACTGCACCAATCATGTCTCCATCAACAACTGTGTGCCAGATGCCATGCCAGGCTCTGTGTGAGCTCCCGTAACCGTCTTGTACCCACCTGGCAAGGTGGGCATCGAGAGTGACTTGCATCAGGATGCAGGCACATCCTAACACACCCAGGACACCTGACACATGCTTAGCACCTTAGGGCCAGCCCTGAAACAGGACAGTGGGGAGAGGGGCATTTGGGAGAGTTCTCCTGGATACGACTGCCCCTCTGCTGCCTGGCACTTTCTCAGCCTGTCCCAGGGCTCCTGACCAATCTGATTCTCCTTTCTCACCCCTGGAATGCATTCTGAGCTGCTGGTGCTGGACTTAGTCCTCATAGTCAAGAACTATAAGAGTCGGTCTAGGGAGTGGGTCTTGGGGCCAGGCTGCACACATGGCTGATTGGCAGAGGAGGGAGATTGATCCTAAGAGAAAGTAGTGAAACATTACGCTGAGAGCAGGGGCTTCTGTGTGTGTTTCTTACCTGAGCCTGGCCCCCACATCCAGTCTTGGGGAAGGACCACCCCCCAGGATGCTTGGCCAGGCAACTGTAAATTGAGGCAATCCCTGAGATTCAGCACCCAGTCTGTCTTCTTTTCCATCCCCATGGACCCCCAAAAGCCTCAGAGACTGGAGAAAGGGTCCCTGCTCTCCTGAGTGCACACATCATAGCCCCATGTCAGACCTCAGCAAATCAGTGGGGCTTTCCCAAGGCCACACCTTGGGGGAGGTAAGTCTAGCCCATCTTAGAGTCAAGAGCTGATGGTGCACCTTTCCCTGCCCCATGTCTTTCCTCAAATGCTGTGTATGGGCATGTAGAGAAAGTCAGGAGAGGAGTCTAAATCAAGGAGAGCTTCCCCCAGGAAGAGGCATTTGAGCCAGGTTCTGGGAGAGAAGGTGCTGTTCTTCCAGGTCTAAGTAGAATAGACATGGTAGAAAAGGCAGAAATTCCACAAATTGTCCCAACAGGCCCTGTGCCAGGCCCAGCCACCCTCAGCAAACTCAGAATCGTGGAATCTCCAGGCCTATAGCTCACCTACGACCCCAAACTTATTCCCTCCTCCATAAGCATCCCTAGAAATCCCTGAGGCCCAGACTCAGCTGCTGACTGGATCTCAAGCAGTGTGCCTGGGCTCTGGCTGGCTATTTGGGGCCCCAGGGGAAGGAAGTTGTCCCCCTAACTAACCCCTGCCAGCCTGTCCTGGATCAGGCATCAGCCCCCAGGCCGGTGTGGTTGAGCCAGGCTTTCATTTCTGTGGTTTTTGCGAGTGGCCACTTGCCCACTAACTGGTCAGCAGACCCTGGTTTCCCACCTCTCAGCCTCTGCTCTCCCTCCAAACGCCCCTGGCAGAAGGCTATAACAGCTGGGGAGGAAAAGGAATCTGGAGCCTCAGCCTCCTTCCTTCTCCCCACGAGGGAGGCACTCTGAGCTGGACACCACCATTCAGGACTGAATTCCACAGACCACCAAACTGGGAAGCATCTTGTCCAGTGCCCCCCAGTCCCAGGGAAACTGAGGGCCAGAGAAGGGAAGGACCTACCTCAGGAAACACAGGCAGAGGCAGGACAAGAACGTGGACTTGCAGGGGCCCTGTCACTCTCCATGAAGCCTCTGGGAGAGAGGGCAGAGCTGGCAGACTCTGCCAGCCCCACCCCACACCCCACACCCCACCACAGCAGGTTGCTCTGTTCTTCCCTCCTAGGCCCCCGCCCGACCCCAACTCTCCAGGGAAGCCCCTCCGTCCTTACTGAGACTCCCAGAGTGGAAAGAAGCAAAACCAAACCTACACTGGCCATTCTGTAGGATGCAGAAGGTAGCAAGGCCCTTCAGGCTGGGTCCCCAGGAGCTCAAGTCCCCAGAGCGCTGTAGGCTCAAGAATCTTGTCTAGCCTTTGCTCAGAGCCACAGTGGTGCTAGCAGTGGCTGTGGCCAAGTGAGCCACTGTCGCAAGTGACTAGATTGTTCCGAGGAAGTGCTTGGTTCCCCCAGGGCTGCTCCTTCTCAGCACCGCTCCCCTTCCCCCAGCCTGCATCCTCCTCCTTAGCCCCTACTCCACCACCTCCTCCGGGGAGTGGGTTCTGACTCATTATTCAGAGCTGGGCAGAGTCCTGCTCAGGCTGCTGTTGAGGAAACGAATGAACCAATCATTCAGTTAGATAATCAATCAGTTCTGCAAGTTCACAGGCCCGGGCCCAGCCACACAGTCACCCCTGCCAGGGCCCACCCTGGCCTTCCTTCCCAGCACCCACCCAGTTCCACCCTGTGAGTACCAAGGGCTCCATGTCAGCCCCCCTCCTGTGCCGGCTGACATTTCCACAATGCAGAAGCCACCAGGCAGGGCCATTCACCTCCTTCCATCTACTCACAGCCTCTGTTGCCTGAAACCCACCCATGGCCTTGATCGTGGTGAAGTCTACCGGCCACACAGTGCACTGTGAACATCACAGGGGTTTTCTCATTGAAAACGCCACACACCCAGGGTGGTTAGGACGGTAAGGAAGATGCCTCAAGGGGAGAGGTGAATACCCAAGATCACCCAAATGGTAAAGGTCAGAATCTGGAATACGAATCTAGGTCGGCCTGTCCCCAAGCCCACATACCTACACCAGTCATTCAATAGATAGTCCAGCACTGTTTTTCATGTTGAAACATCAAAAACTAGTTTTAAAAAATAACTTTGGAAAATGATTACTGAAATTCTTTCCAGCTTAAATCAAAGCTGTATTTTGGGCTATCATTCAGTTACCATGGATTCACAGAGACCAGGTCTGTGCCCAGGCTAGGTCAGAGAAACTCTTCCCTGGAGAAGGGCCACGCGGGCTCTGCAGATGTGCACACTAAGAACCAGCAAGCGGCCAGAAGCCATGCCCCATCCCCACCAAGTGGCACCTACAGCAAGCCACTCTGGGGTATGACAGCCGGTGGTGAGAAGGGTCCCCTCCTTTGGGAGGCCTGCACAAGCCAGATATGGGGACTTGCCATCACACTTGTGTGGCTACTCTGGGCCTCCCTTTCCCCACAGAGGAGCCAGATCAGGGTTGAAAGATGTCTCCCAAGGCTCTAAAAGGAATGCTCAGGAAAGCTCTGAGCAAGTGGAATCATATCTGTGCCTCAGCCTCAAGGCAGTGTGGGGAAGGCCTGGGTGCTCCGTTCTACCTGGGGACAGCCCATCTGCTTCCTTCTCTAGGTGGGTCTAGGTGACAGTCATTGTCCAGGCCTGAGCTCTGCCATGCTCCCACTTGGGTGGATAGAAAAACAGCCTTTGTACCCACCATGACTTCACCCTTTTCCTACCCACATCGCCTTTTTCTTTTTTGAATGTTTTATTTATTTTTGAGAGAGAGAGAAAGAGAGTGGGTGAGGGGCAGAGAGAGGTGGGGCAAAGGATCTGAAGCTGGCTCTACTGAGAGCAGAGAGCCCAATGCGGGGCTCGAACTCACGAACCGTGAGATCATGACATGAGCCTAAGTCAGACGCTTAACCGATTAAGCCACCCAGGTGCCCCTACCCATAGCACTCTTGGTGGTTGCAGGGGCTAGGCCACAGAGACCAGGGCCTGAGCATGCCATTTCCCCTTTGTGGGACTTGGTTTCCTCATGAAGGAAGTGGGAAGAGACCAACCTCTCCCCTCTAGGGCACAGCCCCATCAGGCAGACCTACACAGTCAGGGAAGGTGCCCGGGCCTGGTCTGAGAGACTGTACAGACATCAGCAGACTAGCTGTCAGTTCACACCTCTGGTCCAGTAAAATGGGCCCAACAGATCCCACCACTTATGGTTGATCTGAGAAGCCAATGAAATAATATGCAAAGGTGAGAATGGTGAACAGAGATCAGAGCATGCCCTAAGTAGGGTATGAGGCTAAGGATTATTACCCACATTTTACAGGTGAGGAAAATGGAACCCAGGGAGTTCACCTAACTTGCCCAGAGCCTGCAGGACACAGCCCGGATTTGAACCCAGCTCTCCCAGGGCAAGATCTTGGCTCTTACCCTCTCAATCTCTTGCCTCTCTGCAGTTCCCCAAGCTCAGCAGCTGCTCCGCAAGTTGTAGCTCCCCAGGCCCTGCCCTGTCCCTGCCTGCCAGCCTGGTGCCACCCCCAACAGACAGCAGGGTGAGAGGGTTGGCCTGTCCAGGAATTAGCACTGATATTTTTCTGGGGACCAGGTGGAGGGTGTGGAAGGTAGCTGGGAAGAGCCATCTTGTGACTTTCTGCCCATGAGACCTTGCTGACAGGGAGGAAGGAGCCACCGCAAAGGGCTGTGTGGAGGGGACTGCTGGGTGCAACTAAGAGGAGTCAGAAGTGGACAGGTGCAGGCAGCAGAACAGGGGGAGACTCGGTGGGGGAATGGGGACACCGAGGAACCAGCCGAAGTACCCAGGAGAGCAAGAGCTGGCCTGCGGGAATCTGCCACCTGCTGGGCCATTGCCAGCTACCACCTTTCACCCCTTTAGAGTCACTGAGCCCACACCTCACCACAGCTGCGGAGACACCAGAAGTAGCCAGCAGTGGGTATGGGTAGAACACAGCAAATGAAGAAACGAACCCCGTTCTTCCCCATCGTAGGCTCCCAATGTGGAGTGTTCAACTGAGCAAGACAGTGAACTTGTGACATGAGATAGAGCTGGAGTGAGTTATACTGAGACTAGAAAAGGACTAGAAAAGCTCTAACACATGCCCAGGCATGGGGAAGGGAAAGCTAACAGTGGCTTTAGAAGGTGGAAGAAAGAAAAGTTAAGTTGCCAGCTTGCACCTTACTGGGCTCAAAAAACATTTTGCAAAATGTTAACCATTCTTGTTGAAAATGTTTCTAATGTCTGTCATGCTCTTGGGTTGATGGGCTCTTCATTCTTGATTTTTATCCTTTTTTAAAAAAGAAATATTTGGGGCACCTGGGTGGTTCAGTCGGTTAAGCGACCGACTTCAGCTCAGGTCATGATCTCACAATTCGTGAGTTCAAGCCCCACGTCAGGCTCTTTGCTGACAGCTCGGAGCCTGGAGCCTGCTTCAGGTTCTATGTCTCCCTCTCTCTCTGCTCCTCCTCTGCTTGTGCTCTGTCTCTCAATAATAAATAAACATTAAAAAAAATTTTTTTAAATAAAAAGAAATATTTATTTTTGGAAGAGCGCAAGTGGGGGAGGGGCAGAGAGAGGGGCACAGAAGATCTGAAGGGGGTTCTGCCCTGATAGGCTGACAGCAGAGAGCCCAATGCAGGGCTCAGATTCAGGAACCACGATATCATGACCTGAGCCAAAGACATATGCTCAATCAACTGAGCCACCCAGGTGCTCCAACCATTAAAAAAAAATGTTTTTTTTTGAATGTTTACTTATTTTTGAGAGACAGAGAGAGACAGAGCGTAAGCTGGGGAGGGGCAGAGACAGAGGGAGACACAGAATCCAAAACAGGCTGCAGGCTCTAAGCTGTCATCACAGAGCACCACACAGGGCTCAAACCCCCGAACAATATGATCATGACCTGAGCCAAAGAGGCTTAACCGACTGAACCACTCAGACACCCCTGCCCCTGACTTTTGTGGAAAACCACCTTTTATCAGCGGGAGAGGAGACAGAACAGGAGACTAGACTCACTCTTCTCACCCCAGAAGCCCCAGACAGTGGCCTGAGCAGGCATCAGGGGCGGCACGGTGCCAGCCGCACTGTCCTATCCTCTCGCACACTACTTTCACTGAAGGGACCTCTGCAGCCAGTGTGCCTCCTATGGCCAGTTTACCGGCCACAGTTTACTGTTGCCAGTCTTCTGTGGACTGAGAAACCAAAGCCTAAAGACAGGAAACCTGACGTGAGCACTGAACTCTCCAGAAGGCAGCTCCATGAAGGCAGAAAGTGGGTCTGTTCTCTTGCTGGGTCCCAGAGCCCAGAATCTGCACAGCAAATACATTGGACAAGGGCTAAATAAATGTCTTAGGGAGGCCCTCGAGAGGCTGTGGCTTTAAGACTGCTGGCTCCTGAGGTTCCCCATGGAGGGGACCAGATCACTGGCTTGCATTTCAATGATTCATTACCCAGCACCTTTATATAAACCAGACAGACCCATCCCCTCTACTTCTTAAAGCAGTATTATCATCCCCATTGCACAGATAAGGAAACTGAGACTCAGGGAGGATCAGTCAATGAATAGTAGCCAGGGTCTTTCCACTGCCCCACAGCTACTTCCTCACAGTGGGGCTAATCTCCACCATTCTTAGTTAGCAAATTGAGGAAGGCAAAGGGCCAAAAGCTCAGGTATGGCTTGGATGGATGGATGGATGGATGGTTGGATGGATGACCAGAGACTTCAGTAAGCAAGCTAGTTGCGTACCTGTTGTAAAGCAGGTGGCAGGTGGGTAAAGACAGGGTCCCAAGCCAAGGCCCTTGGGGAATTGGTGAGGAACACTGTCACCTGCAGACCTTTGTGGGGCTATCAGGAATAGAAGGAGTGTCTGTGGCTGGTGTCCCCAGAGGCCCAAGCCAGGACTCATGGAGATAGAGAGAGGGAGGCCGACTCCAGATCAGCACAAGGGCTTCCCAAAAGCCGAAGTGATCCCAAATATGGCTACACAGGGTGAGCTGCTTCACCAGGTGGAGAGCACCCTGTCACAGGGGTCTGTAAGCAGGTTAGGGATTCTGCAGAGAGGTCTCAGCTGGGTCTAAGTGTCCCTGGCCCAAGGATTGGGGGGTCCATGCATAAGCAGATAAATGTGGGGTGATTTATAGTTTTTCTAAGATGGCCCAGGGTAGGTGTCAGAGGGAGAGATTCAAGAAGGTAAAGGTGGACTTTTATTTTTAAAAGAACAAAAGCACGTTGAATGTGGTTAGATGAGCTACACTGGGATCAGCTAGGCTGACAGGAGCTTGAGATTAGACATGAGTTTCCAGAGGCATATGGGTGGATCAGCTGATTAAGCATCTCTAGACCTTGGTTTAGATCACGATCTTACGGTTTATGGGTTCAAGCCCCGCATCGGGCTCTGTGTTAACAGTGAAGAGCCTGCTTGGGATTCTCTCTCTCCCTTTCAAAATAAATAAACTTAAATAAATAAATTTAAAAAAAAGAAATGAGTTTCCAGAGGACTCCACTTCTCCACTGAGCCCAGTCTGACCGCCTCCCCGGGGCCTTCAGGGGCCTTCACCCAAGCAGCCAAGCAGTAGAGCTGCCTGGTTGGCAGGGGCCCTGAGATGTCTGGGCCCCTCAGCCTATGGCCAGCAGTCACCCTGAGCCTTCCAGGGGCCCTGTCAGAGCCCTGCGAACTTTCAGAGCTTCTCAGGGATCCCACATAACCAGGTATGGGGGGCAACACTAGCACCAGAAGAGGACTACCATGTATGCGGGTGGGGAGACGGTGGGGGGTGGGGAGGGCATAGGGAAACACTTATCTTAGTAATACTGACCACAGGGTGCTGTTGTTTGAGGAAAGCAAGAATGAGAGAGGTTATGTAACTTGTCCAGGCCCAATCAGCAATTGTGTGGGCGGGCCTGGCTTTCAACCAAAGTCTGTCTGGTTTGAAAGCTTTCTTCTTTTAAATAAGCCTCCTCAGATTATCAGGAAGGAAAGGTCTTGGCTACCACACTCCCCTCCCCAAGTCTGTGAAGTCCTGCCCACTTCCCTTATGCATTCTCAAGTCTTAAAGGAGTAGCTCGACCCCCACTTCTTCCTACTGCTTTGTGAAACCAAAACGTGTAGAAAGATTAGAAAAGGGAAGGGACAGGGAGTGAACACAAGTCCAGGCAGAAGCCTGCGGGTGGGAATGGGCCCCTGAGGTTTAGAAGACTGGAAGTCTAACGCACAGAGCTCTAAGTGGTCACGGTGAGATCTGAGTGAGGCTGGAGCAGGTGTCTGAAGAGGTAGCCTAAGGCCAGCTGGAGGAGAGACTCATGAGCAGGTGTGGGACCTTCCCAGGAGGTAAAGGGAAGCTTCGCCAGGTTCTGAGTTCAGGGGATGGGAGCTGGGTGGGATGCAGACAGGTAGAGGTCAGTGCTCTAAATCCATTATCACCTCTAATCCTCGGCACCCCCTGGAATGTCAGGCCTGTGCTATTCTTATTGCCCCCTGTTACAGATGAGCACCTGAGGCTCAGCAAGTGGATGATTGCTCAGGTCACACAGTCCCTCTGCACTGGCCCCACCAAGCTGGTGGGGCAGTGGGGACTCCCTAGATCTAGCACTGGGTGGAGTAGAAAGCAGATGCCAGTGGCCGAGGGTGAGGGAAGCAGTGGGATGCAGAGGATAGTTAATGGAGAAGAGGAGAGAACTGAGCCACCCCAGACATTGAGCCCTGGAGGAGACTGACCCCTTCAGCAAGGAGAGGCACCGTCCATTCCCTGTCCATAGCCAGCCACACAGGGCCTCTCGCCACATAGTTTGTGGGTGACCAGCCAGAGACTAGAGGCCAGCACTGATGGTCCACCTACTTACCCTGCACATCCCGTTCCCCTAGTTTCACCCCTCCTACACACCTACACCTGCCAGGGGATACCCTACAGAACACCACCCCAGGAGGAAGCCCAGGCAGTGGGATGTGGGCAGAGCTCAGGCATTGGGTTCTCGTCCTGGCCAGTTCCATGAAACAGGCAGTGCAACCTTGGGCAAGTCACTTAACATCCTGAGCACAGAGCCCCTCCTGTGTAAAATGAATGTGAACATATTGCCCACCTCTGGGCTCTAGGACTAAATGAAATAATACATGGAGGAGCCCAGCAATGGGCACCCTGACACTTAATGAGCTCCTGGAAAATGGTGGCCATGGTGATGAGTACATATGAAGTCAAAGAAAGGAAATAAAAAAGGAAAGCTAGGTGTGAATCTTAGCTGTGATACTTATTTGGACTGGTTGCCTCTAATCTCTCAGACTCAATTGTTTTTATTTGTAAAGTGGGATGAACACTTGCACTTTGTGCCCTCACAGGGCTGATGCAGGGTGTCTTTCTTTGTGGCCATGAATTGCTCCTCCTTTGGGCTTGAGACTTGCTCAAGATACAGAGATGAAGCCCTGGAGCTGCAGAGGAGCCCCATTCCCATCCCTACGCCTTTTCCTGAAGGCAGGGACAGACCGCTGCAGCCTCTGAAGAAGGCCCTGTGGCCTCCTCTGCCAGCCTTGTCAGGTTCTGGATCTCAGAGCTGACCCTGGGTTCTGGGTGCTAGCGGGGCTCCTGCACCTGCAGGGGGTCTGCACGTGAAGCTCCTTGCCTTTGCAAGGCCATTAACAAGCATGTTGCCACAAAAATCAATTTAATACAGACAAAGAGTCAGGCTCAGAGAGTGGAGGGACTCACCAGGGCCACCCTGTAAATGTAGTAGAATCAAAGCAGGGCATTAGCTTCTAAAGGCAGTGTAAGAGACAAAGATGGCACCTTCTACAGTAATTTAAATTGTATGGTACTGTCATAAGGATAGGCATATAGACCAATGGAATAGAATAGAAAGCCCAGAAATAAGCACATATATGATTTTCCACAAAGACATCAAGGTCATTCAATGCGGAAAGGAGTCTTTTCAACAAATGGTGCTGGGGAAAGTGATATCCACATGCAAAAGAATGAAGTTGGACCCAGTCTTTACACTGTATACAAAAATTAACCCTAAATTTATCCATGGCCTAAATGTAAGAGCTAAAACTGTAAAACCCTGAAAAGAAAACATAGGAGAAAAGCCTCAAAACACTGGACTTAGCAATGATTTCTTGGATTTGACACCAAAACCACAGATAACAAAAGAAAAAATAGATAAATTAGATTTCATGAAAATTAAAAACTTATGCATCAAAAGACAACATCAAGAGAGTAAAAAGATAATGCCCAGATTGAGAGAAAATATTTGCAAATTATATATATGATAAGGGATTAATATCCAGAATATATAAAGACTTCTTACAACTCAGAAAACACTAACAAAAGAGAGAGAGTATGAGCAGGGGAGGGGCAGAGAGAGAGAGTTGAGAGCTGTCCACACAGAGCTGAGGACACAGGGCTTGATCGCAGGAACCATGAGATCACAACCTGAGCCAAAATCAAGACTCGGACGCTTCACCGACTGAGCCACCCAGGCACCCCAAGAAATGAAATTCTGATGTCTGTTGAAACACAGATAAACCTTAAAGACATGCTAAGTGAAATAAGCCAGACACAAAAGGTCAAATATTGTATGATTCTACTTATATGAGGTTCCTAGGGTAGGCAAATTCATAGAAAGAAAGTAAGAGACGAGGGAAGGGAGATGAAGAGTTACTGTTTAATGAGTCCAGAGTTTCTGCTTGGGATGATGAAAAGTTCTGGAAATAGGTAGTAGTAATGGTCGTGCAACATTATAAATATATTAATGCTGCTGCATTGCACGTTTAAAAATGGTTAAAGTGTTGGGGCGCCTGGGTGGCTCAGTTGGTGAAGCATCCGACTTCAGCTCAGGTCATGATCTCACGGTCTGTGAGTTCGAGCCCCGTGTGGGGCTCTGTGCTGACAGCTCGGAGCCTGGAGCCTGCTTCCGATTCTGTGTCTCCCTCTCTCTCTGTCCCTCCCCCACTCATGCTCTGTCTCTCTCTCTCTCTCTCTCAAAAATAAATAAACATTAAAAAAAATTTTAAATGGTTAAAGTGTTAAGTTTTATGTTATGTATATTTACCACAATAAAAAAACATAATCGTAGATTATAAGGTTAAAAAGCAAAACGAAACAAACCTCTACCCTCTATTCATTCACAAGTGAGTCAAATGAGGTCACCTAAGTGGTAAAAGCCAGCTGTATGCTGGTTATCAGCAATGGCAATGCATCCAGCATCACAATTATCCACGCCAACGGTTCTCAACCCTGGCTGCACTTTGGAAACACTCAAGAACTTAGGAAAATACTGATGCCCAGCCTCCCACCCTGAAATTCTTATGTAATTGACCTTGGGTGTGGCCTGGGCATTGGGATGTTTGAGAAGGACAGTCCTACAAGGTTTGGCTCCCTGTCACATTTTCGATATTATCTCCAAGTACTACCCACCTCGGTCACTTGGCCTCAGTCACACAGGTCTCCTTGTCCCTTGAATATGTCAAGCACTGTCCTGCCTCAGCCCGTCATCCCCTCTTTCCTTCCCAGTATGGCTCAGCTTCTGTTTTCCCATGTCCACTGCTGGGAAACCCTGAGTCCCATCTGGCCACCCCATCGCTGCCTTGGCTGTGGTCTCTGGAGCTCCAGCAGGCACTTCCTGTTGCCCAATAGTGGGTGCTGTCAACACCAGCGGAAGGGGCTGTCATTCCCCCACGTTCTCCTCACCCACTGCTCAGAGTGCCAGGTCTTAGCGAACCACCGCACCTCCCAGTAACCCCCAAGGGCTCTCTGACCTAAGCCTGAGAAGGTAGCAGCCAGGTCTAGACCAGCAACCCCAAAGTCCACCTCGGTGGTATCCCCAGTCCCACATCCCCTCTGAGATTTCTGCCTGCAAAACAGGCATAAGAATACCAAGTTCACAGAGCTATTGTTGGAAGGAAATGCATCTTGTCATTTGAAGCCATGGGAATGACTCTCTGATGGCAGAATTTAATGTGTAATGGTGAACAGAGTTGGGGAGGCATTCTGGGAGTAGGAGGATGCACATACGTGGCTCACCCTGTAGTGTACATGCAATCCTAAGTCTGGGTCCCTTAGAACCTGTTTCTGGTCTGCTAACTCCCCATAGTGAGCAGCAGAAGGTGGTCCCCTTAGTGCTGCCCTTAGCCTCTTCATCTTTAAAGCCTCTGTCTTAGATGAGCATCACTCTGACATCCCACATGAGGAATCTGAAGTTCAGAGAAGGGAAATGATTCTCCCCGGCCCAGCAAGTGAAGGTGGAGGCTAGGAGAGGCATTAAAGAAGGCCTGGAGGGAGGAGCTGTTGGAGTGAGTCCAGGGAAGAGCCCCAGCACGGGCAAGCCCCCAGGGCACAGGGTGCTACTCTCTCTTGCTGGAAGTCCAGGCAGTTTCAGTTTCCACACCAAGTTCCCTTCATTGTGTGGTTTGCGGCATCAGCTAGACTCTGGGTGAGGAGGGAGGGCATCCCGCCCACAGCCTGCAGCTCCTTTTCATGATAGGAAGCATCCGCTGCTGGAGAGGGTGCAGGGAGGCAGAAGAAAGCGTCTCTGTCACCCCTTAAGGCCGGTCAGGACCTTTCACAATCTCCAGTCACTTTCCTACCAGTCGCCCTGCATGAGCCTGTGGGCCAGAAAACTGCCTTCCAAACCCATTGTGCCCACTCCCCACTTCCACACTTTCGTCCATGCCATTCCTTCCCCTGGGCTGCCATCTGCCAGCCTGCCTTCTCCCAAATCCTTGCCTGCCCTCCATAGCCCAAGCAAGGCCCTCCCGCTCCATTCCAGGGGGCTACCCCCGTGGTGTGTAGTACACAAGTCCCAGGAACTGGAGTGCAGGGGGTCATTGAGAAGCAGACCTTGTTTTCCACCAAGAATAAAATTGAGGGTGACCAAGGCTGCTGTGGCCAGTAGATCCTCCAGGTGACCTCTGCCAGCCTCACAAATGCACAGCAAGCAAAACCAGAGACCTCTGCCTCCTTCTCACACCATCAAACAGCTGGCCATGTCCTGGGAAATAGGCACAGATGAACCAAGTTCTTGGGCCCCAGGGGGACGATGTACCACAAAGTGCACACAGAGTATGTGCAAGAGGTAATGCTATCAAACCACAAATTTCACTTAAAATCTCAGGCTTGAAAACAGCAGTTGCTTAGTTTTGTTTTCAAGTATTTTCCTTTTAATGACATACATAATCTGTGTTCACTTACAGAAAATTAGAGGGGAAATGGAGAGAAAAATAACCCTACTTCCAAAATGACCGAAATCAATGTCAACATATAGAGTCAACATATACAATGTCATGTATCCTATAAGAATTATAACTGAACCAAGAAGAAACTAGTCAATCTCCTTGAATTCAGAGGCAGAATATGATGGTGTCCAATAGACCTGGGAGGGAGTCCCTGCTCTGCCCTGGACATGTGGCCATGGAGTAGGCCCGCCCATGCCTCCATTCAGGAGATAGGAGGACATTGACAGAGAGAGTTTGTCCTCACTCCTTCAGACGGCCATGGCCAAGGACACACTGGGAAGGCATTTGGTAGCAGCAAAGGCAGGACAGCTAGGGCCTCCCTCTCCTACCTCCTGCACTGTCTACAAGCCCCTGATGCTTGGGAGGACCCCTTCCCCAGCCACTGGCCTCCTTGGCCTTCAAGGCCATAGGGGCCTGCCCTGCTGCAAATTCTTGAAAAAAGTCTGAGCAGGCTTCAGTTCGTGGCAGAGCCCCTCCAGGCCTGGCCCTCCCAGCCCCTTCCAGGCCACTCCGGTCCCTCCTTCCTGCATAAAAAGGCTCCTGCCCAGCTAGAGATGTGGCCCCACTATCTCACTCAGGAATGTCTCTTCTCCTGGGAATCCACCCAAGAAAATAATCCTCAAGTGAAAAATTTTGATACACAAAGATCTACCCAATGCATCACTGTCTAGAGTAATGAATAATAGGCAGCAGCAACCTACATGTCCAACAATAGGGATTGGATAAATGAATCATACATCTACCAAATCCACAAGCTGGACTGTGTAGCCATTAACAATGGTGTTTTGAAACGAGGAAATCACACCCACACCCACACATGTTCAAAATGGAAGTATGATGAAAAGAGGCAGGAGCGTCCACAACAATGTGAGTATACTTAACCCTACTGAACTGTACACTTAAATGTTAAAATGATAAATTTCATGTTAAGTATACTTTACCACAATTAAAAATAAAGTTTAAAGTGAAAAGGGGTGCCTGGACCGCTCAGTTGGTTGAGCGTCTGACTCTTGATTTCAGCTCAAGTCATGATCTTGCCGTTCGTGGGATTGAGCCCCACACCCAGCTCAGCGCTGAAAGTGTGAAACTGGCTTGGGAGTCTCTCTCTCTCTCTGTCTCTCTGTCTGTCTCTCTCTCTCAAAAATAAATAAATAAACATTACAAAAGTTAAAATGCAAGGAAAAAAGGTACAGGAGAATACAAAATTGTGTACACAATGTGCTTGCACCTATGTCAAATAATGTTAGGGAAGCAGAGCAAAATATTACCAGTTGTCTTTGTGTGATGAGACTAAGGGTGCTTTTCTCCTGGCTTTCTCTATTTTCCTACTTTCTTCTTAGGATCTTATATTTATTGATTTTATTTCTTTAGAAGGTATGTACATAGCTTTAAGGGCTCAGAACAGAGTAGGTATCCAATGAGCATCAGCCTCTCCTGATTTTCTGTGAGGCCCCAAGACAGTGGTTGGCAGGCCCTGGGGTGGGGGACAGGCCAAAGTGGGGCCTCTATCCTAAATGGGGAACCTCAGAGTCTCAGAACTGGGAAGGGGAAGAGGCAACAGCAGCTGAGCCGGCACAAGAGGGGAGGGATGGGCCCATCCTCAGCCCCTGTGTATCCCTGGTGAGTCATTCCCCCACCCGGAAAGTGGTGCCTTCCTCTGTGCTCTGTCTGTTGGGGAGCTCAGCCCCTCCCAGGATGACACAGAGGTTTCCAGATGATGCTAGAGCCTAGCCTCAAAGGGGAGAGATGTGACTACAAGTCAGAGGGAAAAGTTCAGGCTTGCTCCCTCTGTCCCCTTTGGTGGTCCATCTTACCCCTTAGGGATGAGATGTCACTGTAATATATGTGGCCCATCCTCCTCAAGCCCTTACGTTTCGTTTTAACAACACCAAAAGGGATAGGATGTGGATCTCAATAAAACCTGGTTCAAAACTAGATTTTCCTTCTTAAAACAATACTCAGTGGCTTCTTCGCAAAGCCTGGGAGGGAGCCAGAGGGTGGGATGGGAAGGTACAGCTCAGAGCAGGGCACCCCGTGCCTGGCCCAGTTATTAGGGAACCTCAGTGTTCAGTGTTGGACAGTAACTTCCTTGAAGGCCAGTCTCACTCACCTGATTGGATGTGGGGGTGAGGGTAGGTAGGGATCCAGCTTAGACCACCTAGCAGAGAATACTGTTCAACAAATATTTGTAGAATAGAACTCAAAAGAAATGAAGGAGAAAATGGGTTCAGGAAGGCAGTGGAACCATGTTCATGCGTTCATTCTACAAACATAGACTGAACACTGTCCCTCGCTTGCCAGCCCTGTGTTGAGAATTTAGACAGATGTTTTCTGCAATAGAGTTTGGCTGCCTGCTGGGAGCCGAGACACTGGCAAGGAGACACTGGGAGGTGAGGGGCAGGACCTTGCCTTTTTTGGGTTTCTGTGCCCATCTGACTCACTGCTGGGCAGGTTATATGAGATCTAAACCCTTCTCAGCTCAGGCACCTGATATTCTTACCCTCAACTTCGTCTCACTGACAAGCCCCACTCTGAGGCCCAGCCACTAACTTCCTGCAAAGCTGCGATGCTTTTTATCATTTGTATGTGTAACAGAAATTAAATTATCCCTTCCTTCCCCCTGTGGCTAGTCCACCCCTGCCTCACTCCATAGTGGCCTGCATCTGAATGTTTTGCCACAGAAAATAGCAGGCTATAAATAAATACTGGGTAGTCACATTGATAAATTAGAAATACAGGCCTGTTGAGAAACAGAACTGGCCTGCTCCCACACTGAATGTTCCCATCACTTCTGAGCCATTATGTCGGCTTTTTATAATTTTTTGGTCTCCCACCTTGCTATCAGCTATCAGCTATCAGCTATCTGTCAAGCTGTCTTTAACAGTTCATATCACTCATCAATGTACATCATGTTCCATGTAGACCCCCTCTAACTGATACATCTATAAATTAAAAGCTTGGGGCCCCTGGGTGGCTCAGTTAGTTAAGCCTCTGACTTCGGCTCAGGTCATGATCTCGCAGTTTGTGAGTTTGAGCCCCGCGTCGGGCTCTGTGCTGACAGCTCAGAGCCTGGAGCCTGCTTTGGGTTCTGTGTCCCCCTCTCTCTGCCCCTTCTCTGCTCGTGCTCTGTCTCTCCTTCTCTCTCAAAAATAAATAAACATTAAAAAAAAATTTTTAATTAAAAGCTTGTTAAAATTATGGGTAAAATTAGAGTTCTTAAGCCCTAAGTAAAAATTATGGGGCATCTCATATGATTAAAGTATATGAGCTTTAATATAAGCTCTTAGCTCCTCAGAAACCGCTTGTGTTTCTCTTACTCTGAGCTAGTGCCAGGAATGGGGCTACATACCACCTGTGTTCTGGATGGTTGAGACTGCCGAATAACTGCAGTGCTATGGTGTTAGACATGATCCTTCTAGTTCATGGGCTTCCTTCCACTATTTAAGACTACTCATTTTGAACTGCTAAGCTATGGAATGGCTTGCCTTGGGCTGGGGTAGGGGGAAAGATGGGGGAGGGGCAGGTTGGGCTCTGTCCCTAGTATTTCTACAGCAGTAAGATCACTGTCTTTTGTTTTATAGATTTGTCTGTAAACTGAGCTTCAAAATACTTCTATAAACCTCGTCTGATCTTCTTACTTCTCTGGGAGGTAGGAAAAACAGACATTTTCCCTCCAACTTGCTGATGTGGCCCAAAGACCCAGTGATCTACTGTGTTGATAGAGGGTGTTGAAGCACCTTGGGTGAGAGCCCCAGACACTGGAGCTAGCCTGTCAGGGTTTAATCCCCACTGTGTGACCTTGGGCAAGATATTTAAGCTCTGTGCCTCAACTTCCTCCTCTGAATAATAGAGATAACAATAGCATCTACTTCATCAGTTTAAGTAGATGAATAGATCAACAGTCCTGAGAACAGTACCTGGCACTTCTTTAGTACAAGTAAGTGTCATTTGTCCTCATGGGCTGAGCTGAGCATCAGGGAGAGGGGTTAGAATTCAGAGCCCTGGGGTCAGTGATGATGACCATGACCTCCTGGTGTGTTTGCCAGGCTCAGGGTGAGAGGCTCCCACTGGGCACTTCTCTCTGCTCTGGCCTTGCCTAGGCTATACCCTCACTCCAGTCCAGGGAGCCAGCAGGGGAGGAGAGGAGGCACTGGAGGTCTTGAAGCCTGCGATGGCTCAGAGGTGGGGCAGGCACAAAGCATGGCTGGATGTCCCTTAGAAAGCCACCACAGCTGCAGCTCCTTTATTGCTGCTGCTGCTGTCCCTGCCACACCTTACCCACTCTTATGCCATCCCCCACTGCCCAGATTCTGCCATGGGGGCTGCTCCTTGCCAGAGCTCTGCCCTCAGGAAGGTGGGGCCAGGGGCCCTGGGGTGGGACAGACGTCCTAGAGGTGAAACGATCAGGGTCTCCTGGTCTGCCCTGGGCTACAGAGCACCCTGGATTTCCAGGCCCTACCTCTTTCCCCCACTTTTTACTCTAAGTCACAGCAGAGGTGATGACTCACTGCCCCACCCCCTACTGCAGCCAGCACCCCTTTGAGAGGACCCAGTTGCCAGCCTGGTACTTGGGCTGGGCTGAGCCAGGTCTGCCTCCATTGTTTTCTCTGGACTGAGCCCACCTCTTCTTTGTAGAGATGGGGAAACAGAGACCCAGAGAGGAACGGAACGGGTACCCTCCCCAGGTGGCCCTCTGCCCACTGTGTGGTCAGGGCAGGTGAGAAGCAGGCCACTCATATGTTGGCCACAAGCCCCAAGCAGAGCACGGCCCGGAACGGAAGGAAGGCCTGGCTTGTTAACTGTCATCCTCCTAGCCACAGGCCCCAGGAAAGGGCCCAGGGAGGGCCAGGATATTGTCTAAGGCTGAGACGGCTGAGTGAAGGACCAGGGAGTCCTCTGTGTGGTTGAAGGGAGGCACTCTCAGGACAGCCTCATTCCCCAGCTCTAACCAGAGAGGTCTCCGCTTTTTCCCATGAGCTGCTGGGGACAGCCAGAGCTTGAGAAGCAGAGGAAAGATAGAGGCAGGGCTGCTAAAAAGCTGAGGGGATCTGGGGTCCAAAGTGGGCTTGCAGGCTGTGTGGCCCATGCCAAGCCATTTCACCTCCACAAGCCTATTGCGTGCCATCATTTCATGGGGGAAAGGATTTGAAGTATGCTTGCACTGAATTTAAGAAAGTTAGCAAGGAATTGCCCAGCCCTGCTGCCTCCTTAAAGGACCCCTAAAGTCTGCAAAGAAGAGAGGTTATATCAGGAAAAAAGAACTGTCATTTGATTACATTAGATCACCTTTTTAAATCCTCCCATTCAGTTGAGATGCTTATTAATATTTATCTGGACTGTATAGCTGGAGAAAATGAGGCTCAGAGAAATAAGATAGCTTGTCCAGTCTCTAAGTAGCAGGGCCAAGATCCCAATTCAAGTTTGTCTGGTCCCCAAACCCATGACCCCCCCCTCCCTCCTTCACCTCACATGGCCTCCTCAAGCCCCTATCCATATATTAGATTTTCCTTTTTTAAAAAATATTTTTAGGGGTACCTAGGTGGCTCAGTCAGCTAAGTGTCCAACTTCGGCTCAGGTCATGATATCGCAGTTCGTGAGTTTGAGCCCTACGTCAGGCTCTGTGCTGACAGCTCAGAGCCTGGAGCCTGCTTTGGATTCTGTGTCTCCCTCTCTCTTCCCCTCCCCTGCTTGTGCTCTGTCTCTCTCTCTCTCTCTCAAAAATAAATAAACATTAAAACAATTTTTTTTAATTTTTTAAAAGTTTATTTATTTTGAGAAAGAGAGCGTAAGTAGGGGAGGGGCAGAGAAAGAGGGAGGGAGAGAGAGAGAGAGAGAGAGGGAGAGAGAGAGAATCCCAAGCAGACTCTGCACTGTCAGCTCAGAGCCTGATGCGGGGTTCAAACTCCTGATCCCCAAGATCATGACCTGAGCCGAAGTCATACGCTTAACCGACTGAGCCACCCAGGCACCCCTAGATTCTCCTAAAAAGATCCTGCAGTGGGGAGATGGTCTCTCAGAGAAATCAGGCCTGGGTGTTTAGAGGATATCCCTCCCCCACCTCACTGTGGAGAAGTTTGCAGAGAAATCAGCACCCCAGGCCAAGGACCCCCTTCATCTTCCAACTCAGAAGGGACAGAAGCCCGGGTCACCTCCACAATAATTAAGACCAAAACATCAACCTCTATATTTATGAGCAAACCTCCTTCCTGGAGCCACACCCCCACCGGCTGCCGAGGGGGAAATTTCAGTGGAGCCAGCCTCCCCAGAGCCCATTCCACTTGTTCAATGCCCCAGCTGTCTTCACTCACCCAAAAGGCATCTCTGAACTGAAGCTGGGGCATCATCTTCAGGCAACTGCCACGGCAAAGCTTGCTCTCCTGCCACAGACAGGGCTGAACGAGGGCCAGGAGCCAGGCGCACCGTCCCAGTCCCGACAGGGCTGGCCCAGGCCCCCCCTCTCTGGCCGGCACCGTTTGCAGCGGCTCAGAAGGCAGCCGCAAGCCAGAGAGGAGCTGCCGGAGGGAGGAAAAGGGCTCAACCTGTTTTGTTTGGGGCTAGAATCAGCAGCAAAATGAGGAAGGAGCAGTACCCTTCCAGGGATGGGAGGGCGGGCCCTGGTGTCCGGCAGGCCCCTTGCCAACCCTGTGGTGATGGAGACACAGTCCAGGCTGCAGGACTGAGAGCAGGGATGCCAGCCGCAGTAGCCAGCAGGAGAGGCAGGCTGGTGCACAGGCCAGGCGGGAAGGCAGCCTGGGGCCTGCGCAGGAAGGTTTGTGCAACCTCCCCCCCCCCCCCACCCCGCCCGGGGCAGGCACCGGGCCCTCGCCCACAGGAAGTGGAGCCGCGGTGCTCCCTGGTGCAGCCCCGCCTGACACCTGCCACTCTGCTGCCCGCCTCCACTTGCCCCCTTCCAAAGCCCTAGCTGGGCCATTCTCAGAGCCCATAAACTTAGGGAGCCTGAAGCCCACCGAAGGTGTGGGTGAGGATGGGGCAGGAACCCCAGTGCTGTCGCCCACCATCCCAGCCCCATGGCCAAGCCAGGTGCAGAGATGCTAGATCTCCACTCCCCAGCAGCAAACCATACTGGAGGGCTCACCCAGGTCCAGGACATCGCTATCACTCATCAAACCCTGGCTGCCTAGTGCCTCAGTCCACAGTCTGCCCTCAAGGAGCTCGCAGCCTGGGGGCAGACAGCCCTGTGCTATTGTTGGGTGGGGGTGGGGGGCAGGGGGGTGGGGGGAGTGGAAGACAGAGATGGAGTGACTAGGTAACTAGCAAGGGAAAACAGCCTGAGGTCTCATAAGCACTGCCC